>NC_141817.1:7339342-7649802 GCF_057944985.1 Cucurbita pepo subsp. pepo
ACATTACAAGATGTCAGATACATTCCTGGTCTAAAGAAGAACCTGATCTCTATTGGTCAGTTGGATAGCACAGGCTATGCAGCAGAGTTTGGAAAGAGTTCCTGGAAGATTGTGAAGGGCGCCATGGTTGTTGCGCGTGGCACAAAATCCGGAACCTTATACACTACTGCAGAGTGTATAAACATGACTGCTGCTGCTGAGAGTGCTTCCAATTCAAGTCTATGGCACAATAGACTTGGACATATGAGCGTCAAAGGAATGAAGATGCTGACTGCGAAAGAAGCTTTAGAAGGCTTAAAATCTGTTGATATGGGTCTTTGTGAGAGCTGCGTTATGGGCAAACAGAAACGAGTTAGTTTCACAAAGGCTGCTAGAGAACCGAAGAAAGTGCGGTTGGAAATGGTCCATACAGACGTCTGGGGACCATCTCCAGTTTCATCACTTGGTGGATCAAGATACTACGTCACCTTCATCGATGACTTCAGCAGGAAGGTATGGGTTTACTTTCTGAAACACAAGTCAGATGTGTTTACCACCTTCAAGAAGTGGAAAGCTGAAGTTGAAAATCAGACCGGCTTGAAGATCAAATGCCTGAGGTCTGACAATGGAGGAGAGTACAACAAATCAGAGTTTATAACATTTTGTGCAGCTGAGGGAATTAGATTAATAAGAACAATTCCCGGTAAGTCAAGACAAAATGGTATTGCAGAAAGGATGAATAGAACCTTGAATGAGCGAGCAAGAAGCATGAGGATTCATTCTGGATTGCCAAAGACATTCTGGGCTGATGCTGTGAACACAGCAGCATATTTGATTAATAGAGGGCCGTCAATACCCTTGAAGTTCAAATTGCCCGAAGAAGTATGGACAGGAAAAGAACTCAAGTACTCTCACTTGAGAACCTTTGGCTGTACTGCGTATGTTCATGTTGATCCAGAGAAGAGAGATAAGCTTGATGCTAAGGCTGTGAAATGCTACTTCATAGGCTATGGCTCTGACATGTTCGGGTATAGGTTTTGGGATGAGAAAAATATGAAGATCCTAAGACACTGTGATGTGACCTTTGATGAAAATGTCATGTACAAGGACAGAGAGAAGATAAACTCTGAGACTACGAAGCAAGTGGGAGTTGAATTTGAGTGGCAAGAAAATTCACACAGTGATGGTACAACAGAAGCTCAAGAAACTCCTGATCCTATTGCTGAAGAACCAGACGTGGCTGATCCTATTGCTGAAGAACCAGACGTAGTTGCACCTGAACAGGTGTTGAGAAGATCATCCAGAACTACTAGAGCACCAGACAGATATTCAACCTCATTACACTATCTGTTGCTGACTGACGAAGGAGAACCAGAGTCCTTTGATGAGGCCCTACAAGTGGAAGATTCAACTAAGTGGGAGCAAGCCATGGATGATGAGATGAGCTCACTTGAAAGGAATAATACGTGGGTGCTGACTAAGCTGCCTACAGGAAAGAGAGCTCTGTTGAACAAATGGGTGTTCAAAATCAAGGTTGAACCAGATGGCAGAAGGAGGTTTAAGGCTCGGTTAGTAGTTAAAGGATATTCACAAAGAAAAGGCATTGATTATGCTGAGATCTTTTCTCCAGTTGTGAAATTAACTACTATCTGAATTCTACTTGTTGCATCAGAGAATTTGCACCTTGAGCAAATGGATGTAAAAACGGCATTTTTACATGGAGATCTAGATGAGGAGATCTATATGCAACAACCCGAAGGATTTGCATCTCCAAGCAAGGAGCACATGGTGTGTAAGCTCAATAAGAGCTTGTATGGACTGAAACAAGCACCGAGACAATGGTACAAGAAGTTTGACTCCTTCATGAGCAAGAGTGGTTTCCACAGAAGTGAAAAGGATCAGTGTTGCTACCTCAAGAAATACACTGATTCTTATGTGTTTCTACTCCTGTATGTGGATGATATACTAATTGCTGGATCAAGTATGAGGGAGATAAACCACCTGAAGGCAAGCTTGTCTTCAGTATTTGAGATGAAAGATTTAGGTGCAGCGAAGCAGATCCTTGGGATGAGAATTTCTCGAGATAGATCTGCTGGCACATTAAATCTATCCCAAGAGCAGTACATTGAGAATGTGTTGTCCAAATTCAAGATGAATAACGCTAAACCCAGGACTACCCCCTTGGCAAATCATATTAAATTGTCAAAGGGACAATCTCCCAAGACAGTTGAGGAACGTGAGCACATGGCATCAGTTCCGTACGCTTCTGCAGTTGGGAGTTTGATGTATGCTATGGTCTGCACTAGACCTGACATAACACATGCAGTGGGAGTTGTTAGCAAGTACATGGCAAATCCAGGGAAGGAACATTGGGATGCTGTGAAGTGGCTTCTGAGATATCTGAGAGGTACATCCAATACTACACTTTGTTATGGCAATGGCAAAGTAGTTCTGCAAGGTTTTGTGGATGCTGATTTGAGTGGAGATGTAGACTCCAGCAAGAGCACATCTGGGTATATCTACACTATAGATGGAACAGCAGTGAGTTGGATGTCCAAGCTTCAGAAATGCGTTGCTCTTTCATCTACTGAAGCTGAGTACGTGGCCATAGCTGAAGCTGGAAAGGAGATGATATGGATGACAGACTATCTAGAAGAATAAGGCCGGAAGCAGTGCAAGAAGATCCTTTATACAGATAGTCAGAGTGCCATACAGTTGGTGAAAAACCCAGTCTATCATTCAAGGACAAAACACATTAGAAGACGGTACCATTTCACTCGCAGGTTAGTGGAAGAAGGCTATATGTGTTTGGAGAAGATAGAGGGTGCAAAGAATCCAGCAGACATGTTGACAAAATGTGTTGATGTGGAAGAAGGCTATAATTGGTATGGTGTAGGATCAGTCTCCAAGTGGGAGAATTGTTGAGTTATGGAGTCTGCTCCCTGTATTTATAGCTTGGTCAATAGCTATATCCGGTAAAGCTATATTTGGTAAAGCCATATATGGTGAAGCTATATCCGGTAAAGCTATATATGGTACATAGCTATATATAGTAGATGGTTAAATCTGGTAAAGCTATATTTAGTAGACTGAACCATATATATATCTCGTCTAGTAAAGCTTTGAAATGTACTTTTTCTATTCTCTGTACTCTCTCTTGTTGTACATACCTGAAGTCATCAATACAAAATCCTTTTAGCCAGAGTTCTCCTTGCAATTCTCTCTATCCTTCTCTTTGTGATCATCTAGATCGAGCGTGTGCGTTGTTGTGCGATCCTAACATCTTATTCGATCATGAACGAGTTGGTCTAAAGAATCTTCCTTGAGGAGAGAGTGGAAACATATACAACCTTCACCTAGGGATTTCTTAACCTCGGGTCAGCCAAAACAAAGCGGCCCCTGGAAGAAAATAGGGAAGTATTCTGGCGGGTATACCTAGTGCAGCGCAAGCGTCAAGGATCTTTTAAGAAATACCTGATGTTTAGCGGATATGTTTTCATATTGGGTTTCGGACCTTATTCACTGGCCTTATAAGAGCTCCCTCGATCTTATGCTCACCATGTCCCTTGTAGTAGGTGCTTTTTCTTTTTGGGCACTGGTACCCCAAGCCCTTCTCGAAGTGGACCCGACCCCAGGCCAAGATCCCAACAAAACAAAGCTGCAATGCGTAAAGAAACCCAACTCGATAGCCCTCACTTCGTTGCCCGGAGGATATAGATCACTCTGACCAAGAACATACTGAAAAAAGAATATCATGAGCTGATAGGGGAGGGGATCAACATATCGAGGATCCTCGGACTGAAGTAAGGAAGCGAGCAGGAGCGGAGCTGGGAGACCGAGTTCAACACCCACCCATTTCCATTCCATTTACCGAGGAAGTAATAGTCCAGGAAGGAGTTTACTGGTCAAGAAGAAATAGGAAAAGGAGAAGGAGAAGGAAGAGAGAGTGAAGACGAAGAAGACAGAGTGAAGGGGAAGTAGTGAACGAGAATGAATAAGGAGTTCAGACTGGAGAATGAATTGAGAGTATTGATCTTTTACAGTGATAGAAGAAATAGGAAAAGGAGAATGATGAATAAGGAGTGTTTACAGTCTCATTCCCGTCTCATGAATCTTGAGTAGAGGATTGACTGATAGTGAACGAGAAAGAATGTTGAGGATTGACTGACAGTGAACGAGAATGAATAAGGAGGAGAAGAGAAAGAGAAAGAAGGAATCTTTCGGATTTACTTACAGTTAAGTCGAATTGATTCTTCGATAGTCTTTCCTGACAGTGAACGAGAATGAATAAGGAGTGTTTACAGGATAACGAATGTTTAGTTTCGTCTTGACTTTCAACACTTGAAGGGGAAGGTGAAGGAGAAGATCAGAGACCGGCGTGCTGGCTTCAAGTTTCGTCTTTCCTTAATAATGAATGAATTACCTTTACTAGATTTGATCCCTAAAAATAAGGGAGAGATACAGTTTGATCCCCAAAAATATGGGGGAGGATAGGATTTTTCTTGTTTTTTGAGTGTTTACAGTCGAGTTCCCGAGGGAAATCAGGATAAAGATAGACTTTGATCCCCAAAAATACGGGGGAGGATAGAATTTCTTTTCTTGAAGCTGCTTTCCTTAGGGAAAAAGGTCTTACGAACTTTTACAGTTATATGGGGATAGAATTTCTTTTCTTTCAGCTTCAGCTGTTAGGGAAAAAGCTCTTTTAATGTTTTACCCCTATGTTGGATAGAATAAATTAATTAATGGTCCGTCAGAGTTCCAGAAGTAGGATCAGAGAAAGAAGCCGAGGGGTGAAACAGCTCAACAAAAGGGAGAGGGGTGAAACAGCGAGACCAAAGGGAGAGGGGTTCAAGAGCTCGACCAAAGGGAGGGGTGAAACAGCGAGACCGGTAGGGAGAGGGGAAGGCAATGCGTGAGACCGATAGGTTCATGGGCAGGATTCGTTCACTCTTATTCTTGTTTCGTCTTTCCTTTCAACACTTGAAGGAGAATGAATCGTTAGTCTTTCCTTTCTTACAGGAGAGTAAAAGAGTGAAATCAGTCGTCTTCATAAGGAGTGTTTACAGTCTCATTCATCTTTCATTTTCTTCTTCAATCAAACACCTATTACCGAGTTCAAGAAGGGACAAGTTATTGATCGTTAATCTTTCTTACAGGAAATAACTGATGAAAACAAGAGCAAGAGGAAAGAATGCATCGGAAAGGGGCGAAGCTGTGAGACCGGTAGGGAGAGTCGTCTTCATCTTTCGTATTTCATTCCTGTTCCGGAGCTCGACTGTAAAGGACAGGTTCATGAGCGAAGCAACTCGACCGAGAGGGAGAGGAGGACGTTGATCGAGCTTTTCCATGCCTAGTCCCAGTTTCGGTTAAAGACCCAGAGCGGGCTACAGATCTATACCAAGCCCGTTATGCCATAATTCATTGAGGTTGATCCCGAAGTGACGTTCGAAACCGTAGGAGTAGTCTATCTCTATTTATTCACAGAATGAATGAGACTTTGTTTCACGGGATTGAATTAACACGTCTCGACCAGAAATGGTCTTCGCAAGCATACCGCTTTCCGTTCAAGAATAGGTAGCAGCGGTTTTAAGAAAGACTACCGAGCTCATGGATAAGTGCCTATCATCTCTATGCTCATTCTGACATTAGCTTTTCCTTTGATTAGTAGTATTAGCGCTCGCTCGACTTAATATAATAATAGCTGTCTTTCTTACTCGACTTGCTTACTAGCTGCCTTTCTTTCTGACTAATATATATAATAGACTAACTTGTGAAAGAATAGTTCTAAACTGAGTACACTATGAGAAGAGTAGTTTCCTCTTGTTTCCTTTTTATTCACACGTAATGATCAACATTCCTTCTCTAGAAACCCATCTTCGTCATAACCTTCATATCTCGAACCAAGCCCGAGGAGCCGAGGAGATATATGAGACCCTCGCCTTTTTTCACCCTCAAACTTTCCCTTCCTCCCCCTGAGCTCGAATCCTTGGTGGAAGACGAATAGAAACTCGTGTGTGTAGGTCTCCATGAGGAAAGGCCTTTTTTACATCGAGCTGATGCAGTGACCAAACAAGATCCATTAGCTGCAACTGACAGAATGCCTCATATGGAATTTTTGTGAGTTTGCAGGAGAAAACGTCTCGAGATAATCGATGCCATAGGTTTGTGTGAAACCTTTCGCCACAAGACGAGCCCTCTTGATAGAGCAATCAGCTTTGTGTTTCAGGGTATATGCCCACAGCCAACCGTACGTTTGTTTGCCTCTTGGTAAGGTGATCAGTTCCCAAGTGTCGTTCTTCTTTCTTTAGAGCCTCCATTTCCTCTATCATAGCTTGCTTCCACTGAGGATGATTGAGGCCTTCTTTCAGGAGGGTATCTTATCGCTGAGCTTGAAAGTCAGGAAGATTGATAGGACACAAAGTTCTTAATAGGGGGTGATCAGTCAAATATCTCTTTGTCTTTCTTCAAGGCAATACAGATCAGAAAGAAGAAAAGAGGAAAAGAAAGATTCAATATTAAAAGACAGACTGAAAGGCAATACAGATCAGAAAGAGGAAAAGAGTCAGGATTAAAAGACGGATCATCGATCAGATATCTCTTTTAACGAATTGCCTGATTGCGACAGCTTATCGCGACTTGTTACTAGACCAAGCATTCCCTCCCTAGAATAGAGCTTAAAGAGGGCTGAAGTTTAATTAAGGAAGAGCTTAATCAGTCCTGAACTCCAGAAGGGGATAGATTGAATACTGAAGCTTTCACTACTGACTGGAAATTAGCCGAGACCATAGAACTCTTTACCGAGGATGTGACTATAGTCCAAAAGTAGGAGAAGAAAAAAAGCACACGTTGGTAGGGGTCTTGGTTTATAGCAAGACCTGGGAGGAGTATCTGACGTAGAGACTGTTCTAGAAGCTCTACTTATGAATCAAGTGTTGAAAGGAAAGTCAAGCCGAAACTCAAGATGAATGAGACTTTACGGTAAAAGAAAAGAATGAGACAGATTGAACAGTAAGAAAAGAAGCAAGCTTTCTCGAAGAAGAAAATGAAAGATGAATGAGAGTTGGAAGTGAAAGAAGGGAGACTAAGAATGAGACTTAACTCCTCTTCGAGTCGAGTTCGCTACTTCACCTATTTACCTTATTCATTCAATCCGTAACCTACCTATTTATTCTAATTCTTCTTCTTTTGAGTCAGGGTTTAAGGAAGGAAAGACGAAAGCGAACCCCTCTCCCTCCTGGTCTCGCTCTTGAACTCTCCTGTAAACACTCAAAAAACTAGAATTCTCCTATCCTCTGTCTATTTTTAGGGAGAAAAGTCTACCCTTCCTTTATTTTTATGGATCAAATCCAGTAAAGGTAATTAATAAGTCAAGACTATCGAAGAATCAATTCGACTTAACTGTAAGTAAATTCGAAAGATTCCTTCAAACACTCTTTCACTCGGTCTCGCTGTTTCACCCCTCTCCCTTCGGTCTCGCCCTTTTCTTTTCTCGTCGAGCGTCTGAACCTCTTCGCTCGAAGGGTCTCAGGTCTTCGCCCCTCTCCCTTTGGTCTTGCTCTTTCACCCCTCTCCCTACCGGTCGAGCTGTTTCACCCCTCTCCTCCCTTTTCTTTTCTCGTCTCGCGTCTTCGACCCTGGACTATTCTATTCTTCTTTCAGAAGGTAAAGTTCCTATTTCACTCTTTATCCGGAACCCGGCTTACTCCCTTTACTGGCAGGAGAGTAACTGAAAAGAGATGATTGAACTCTTTCCACCTTATAGGCTGGATGAGAATCAGGTCAAGCTCCTATTTCACTCTTTATCCGTAACCTCTCTCTATTCATTCCCCTCTCTCCTATTTATTTATTCATTCTACTTCACTCTTTAACTATTCGATTGGCTGAACCTGACCCGACGAGGTGTTACAGTCTTTGTTTGAAAGAAGGAGTTAGCTGCTTTCCTCTCCCTTCCGGTCTCACACTTTGTTCCTCAACCTTACGGTCTCGCACTTTGTTCCTCTCCCGATGCCCCTTTCCTTCCTATCTATACAGTCGGTAAAAGAAGATGAATTATCTCCTACCCTTTACTTACGGTCTGCTCTCCTCGAGCCTTATACTTTCTTAACTTAATTGATCCTCCTTAACTTAAGTACTCTATTTCTTCGTTAGACTGATGGAACTCCTTATTAAAGATCCTAAACTAAACAACTACTTCTTCTCCTCAAGCTCCTACTTCTTTCACTCAATCACAAGGTAAGGTAGGTTAGTATGAGAATCTCCTTCCCCTGAAGCTACTTAATCTCTCTACGCTCCTGTCCTTTGCTTAACTGATACTAAACTCCTAATTCACATTATCTTTCATTCACTCGGTAAGTAAATGGTATTCTTTCTCCTGAACCTCTGTCTGAGTCTGAACTCTGAAACCTGAACCTCTCTCTGTCTGAGTCTGAACTCCATAACCTGTCCAACTCTTCTTGAAGAAGTCAAGACGAAAGACTCTCGATTCATTCTCGTTCACTGTAAGTCAAGACTATCGATTCATTCGACTGATTGAAGGAGGTGTAAAGCTGCTTCTTCCCTTTCAGATTCTATAGCTACTTAATTTATCCTGAACTACTGAAGGCACTCACCTTCTTTCTTGAACAAGTAAAGACGAAAGAGAAAGCTAGCTACTGAACCTTCTTTCACTGCCTACTTACACTTCCAACTCTCTACTGCCTACTTTCACTTCCTACTGCTTACACTTCCTCCCTCTCGCTACTTTGACATTACACTTCCCTCTCCCTACTTTGACATTACACTTCTAACTCCCTACTCATTACATTAAGCGATATTCATTCATTCCCTGACGAGAACCTATTTACTTGACTTGACTTACCTTCAATCCTGTAAGTAACCTTAACCTGACGAGCAAGCAAGACAACAACAAGATTATGAATTAGAGGAAAGAAGGTCAAGCTCAAGCTGCTCATTAACCTCTAGCAAGACAACAACAACAAGATTTATTACAGGAAAGAAGGTCAGGTCAAGTCCTCTCCTGACGAGCAAGCAAGACAACAACATGAATTACATACAGGAAGGTTGATATGAATTCAACTGCTGACCCTTTGCATGTACCCGAAGGACCGATTACAAGAAGCAAGGTTAAGAAGATTCAAGAGGCCTATACATTGCATCTTCAAAAGCTAGCTAGTGTACAGGTTGAAACAAAGTCTTTTGAGCCCAAAAATCTTTATAGCATTAGCATATCAAATCAAGAAGATAATGGAGTGGCTGATATTGGAAAGTAATTAGAAGACTTGCCTTTGGTAGTTGAATTACCAATTAAGGATGGAAAGTAATTAGAAGACTTGCCTTTGGTAGTTGAATTACCAATTAAGGATGGAAAGTAATTAGAAGACTTGCCTTTGGTAGTTGAATTACCAATTTATTAATGCCTTATTTGCTTCAATTTTTATTTAATAGCATTTGTAGTTGGTGGCTGAACTTTATTATGTTAGGGTTACCTTTTAGACTTATTTAAAGGCATGTAATACTCATGTTTGGGGGATTTTTGTTGAATACAGAAAAAACCTTTGTGTTTTCTTGATACCCTTATGGTGTTATTCTTTTTTTCAAAACCTTGCTTTAGGTTTGATGTTTAAACCGATTCATTGAATTAGTTTTGATCAAGCTAATTCTGGAGTGAATTGTCTTGGTATCTAAGAGTGACCATCATAGATTCCAAGTTCGATCTAAGAGTCATTCATCTTCAACCAGCTCTTGGTTGGAATCAATCCGTTAAGTTAGCTTTCTCTGTGAGCGTTTTGCAAGGATTCTAGAAGGACCTCTAGCTTTGCAAATTCCAGCATTGTAGGCGCTTATCATTTGATATCAGAGCATTTGGTCGACGTTCTTTGGCTGCTCTAGAGGTGAAATATTTTTATTGTTTTTTTTTTTTTGTATCAATTTTTTTTCTCTCTCAGATTATCGAAAAAAAAAAAGAAAAAAAAATCAGTAGAAAAAAAAAATCAGTTCTGAGAGAAAAAAAAATATATATTCCGTTCTTATCATTTATTTTCAAGCTCTTGATTCTTGAGATACTAGTCTTAGCTTGTTAGAATTGATCGTTGAATTGGTTATAATCAAGCTTAAAGCAAGATTGCACCAAAAAAAAAAAAAAAAAAAAAAGCCAGCCTTTACATTCTTGACCTAGTACCAAAAGCCTACCTTTGAGTGTTAAACACGAGTGTCCCTGAGTGAAATTTTTGTGAGAAGTGTGGTGAGGTCCCTTGATAACAAAATGTCACATAATGGAGAAGCAGTACCACCAGTACCAGATCTTAATACAACCATTCTTCAAGCAATTCAAGGTATGATGGAAATGATGATGGAAGATAGACAAGAAAGAAGAGCGCAACAACAAAGACAAGAACGAACATTACAAGAAGATGAAGGTATAGTAGTACAAGAAAGACAAGTTGATGGTAGATGGAGAGGAAGAAATAACCATGCAACTATTATGCAACCTAGAAGGATGGAAAGAGTACATGAAGATAGAGATGGAGGAGTTAAACTCAAAATCCCACCATTTTGTGGAACGGCAGATTCTGAGGCATACTTGCAGTGGGAAAGAAAGATAGAGCATGTGTTTGATTGCAACACCTATAGTGAAAATAAGAAGATGAGACTTGCTATTGCCGAATTTACCAATCATGCTGGTGATTGGTACCAACATCTCAAATCTGAGAGAAGAAGAAAAGAGGAGGATCCAATAGAGACATGGGAAGAACTTAAAGAAGCCATGAGAAAAAGGTATGTTCCAAAACATTATGAAAGAAATTTGAAAACTAAATTGCAAGGTTTGAGGCAAGGAACAAAAAGTGTGGCGGAATATTATCAAGAGATGGAAACTATGATGGAAAGAGCAAATGTTAGAGAAGAAGAAGAAGATACCATGTCTAGATTCCTTGGAGGTTTGAATCGAGAAATTGCTCATCTTGTTGACAGAAATCCACCACCATATCTGGAAGACATGTATCATTATGCTCTCAAAATTGAAGACCAATTGAAGGAAGAAAAAGAGCATTCAAAAAGGTACACATCACGAACTAACACCTTTTCAAATTCTAAAACTTGGAACAAGGATAGTTTTGTGAATAGAAATGAATCAATGTCACCAAAAGAAAAGTTTGTGGCTGCTAAAAGAGTGGAGGCTGAGAGTTCCATTAGTAAAAAGAATGAAGCTTCAAAGACGGTAAAGGAGAAGTCTAGTTCTATTTAATGTTGGAAGTGCAAAGGGTTTGGACACATGAGCAAAGAGTGTGTTAATAAAAAAGTTATGGTGATAAGGAATGGTATACTTGATTCAGATGATGAATGTGAGGATCATGACTCACAGCTTGTGGAAGAAATCGCAGCATATGATGATGAGTATGTTGAAAAAGGTAATTCCATATCTTTGATCACAAGAAGGGTACTCAATGTTCAAATCAAGGAAGAGAAATTTGAAGATCAAAGGGAAAACTTGTTCCACACAAGATGTTTGGTCAAAGGAAACCCATGCACCTTGGTGATTGATAGTGGAAGTTGCATAAATGTGGTAAGCAGCTTCCTTGTAAAAAGACTTCAACTTTCTGTCCATCCCCATCCAAAACCATACAAACTTCATTGGTTAAAAAACAAAGAAGAAATTAAGGTGAATTCCCAAGCTCTTATTTCTTTTACTCTTGGAAGATATAAAGATGAAGTTCTTTGTGATGTCGTACCAATGCATGCGGGGGACATCTTATTCGGCCGACCTTGGCAATATGATAGAAAGGTAACATTTGATGGTTTGATGAACAAGTATACTTTTACTTTGTGTGGGAAGAAATTTACTTTACTTCCATTGTCTCCATATGAAGTACATTGTGACCAATTGAAATTAGAGAAGAAAAGAAAAGAATATGAAGAACAACAGTGGAGAGAAGAAACTAAGGTAAAAGAGAGAGATAAGAGTGAAAAAAAAGAGAAAAGTGAGGGGCAAAGGATGAGTGAAAACCAAGAGAGAAAAAAAAATGATTTTGAAGAAAAGAGAGAAAGTGTGAGTTTAGTTATAAGAATGGGAAAAATGAGGAATATGTTAGCCCAAGAACCAAAATTTGTACTTATGTGCAAAGGAATGTGTTTAGCAATGGAACCAAAAACTGATGATGCTTTGCCAAGTGCTTTTAAGTCTCTTTTGCAGGAATTCAATGACATATTTCCACATGAAGATGCATGTACGGGGTTACCCCCTCTAAGAGGGATTGAACACCAAATTGACTTCGTACCTGGGGCAACTCTTCCAAATATGGCTGCCTATAGGACCAATCCCACCGAGACTAAGGAGATTCAGAGACAAGTGGAAGAACTCATGGATAAAGGATATGTTAGAGAAAGCATGAGTCCTTGTTCAGTTCATGTGATTTTGGTACCCAAGAAAGATGGCACGTGGAGGATGTGTGTTGATTATCGAGCCATCAACAAGATCACAGTAAAGTATCGACACCCTATTCCTAGATTGGATGACATGTTGGATGAATTATATGGTGCTAATCTGTTTTCAAAAATAGATCTTAAAAGTGGTTATCATCAAATTCGAATGAATGTGGGAGATGAGTGGAAAACGGCTTTCAAAACAAAGTTTGGGCTTTATGAGTGGCTCATTATGCCATTTGGCCTTACAAATGCACCAAGTACTTTTATGAGGCTAATGAATCATGTTTTGAGAGACTATATTGGAAAATTTGTTGTTGTATACTTTGATGATATCCTTGTTTACTCAAAAAGCTTGAATGATCATATTTTGCACGTTAAGAAAATTTTGTTTATACTTGGAGAAGAGAAGCTTTATGCCAACTTCAAAAAGTGCAGTTTTTGTCTAGACCAAGTCAACTTCCTAGGGTTCTTAGTTGGAAAGAAGGGAGTACAAGTTGATGAAGAAAAGGTAAAAGCTATTAGAGAATGGCCAACACCCACAAATGCAACCGAGGTAAGATCTTTTCATGGTTTGGCTAGTTTCTATAGGAGATTCATTAAGGATTTCAGTAGTATAGCATCACCATTGAATGAACTTGTTAAAAAGCATGTGAAATTTGAATGGAAGGAAAAACAAGAGAATGCATTCAATGAACTGAAAGATAAATTAACCAATGCACCTTGTCTTGCTTTACCTAACTTTGATAAATCTTTTGAAATTGAATGTGATGCAAGTGGGATAGGCATAGGGGCTGTTTTAATGCAGGAAAAAAGGCCAATCATGTTCTTTAGTGAAAAGCTTAATGGAGCACAACTCAACTATCCGACTTATGACAAAGAGTTATATGCACTTGTGAGGGCTTTGCAAGTTTGGCAACATTATTTGTGGCCAAAAGAGTTTGTTATTCATACGGACCATGAAAGTTTGAAGCACCTCAAAAGCCAAACAAAGCTAAATAGGAGACATGCTAAATGGGTGGAATTCATTGAGACGTTTCCTTATGTAATCCATTACAAAAAGGGGAAGGATAATGTGGTCGCAGATGCATTATCAAGAAGGTATGCTTTATTTTCTTCCCTTACTACAAAAATTCTTGGTTTTAAACACATGATTGAATTAGACAAAGTTGAAAAATCTGAATTTTATGATGTGTATATGCAATGTCTAGAAGGGAAAAATGTGCAATATCATATGGTATTCGATGATATGCTTTTTAGGAAGGGTAAACTTTGTATCTCTAGATGTTCTATTCGAGAATTACTTGTGAAGGAGGCTCATGGGGGAGGACTTATGGGACATTTTGGAGAATTTAAAACATATAGCATGTTGTGTGAACATTTTTATTGGTTGAAAATGAGGAAAGATGTGAACAAAGTATGCAAGCAATGTTTTAAATGTAAGGAGGCTAAGTCTAAGACACAACCACATGGTCTTTACACACCTTTAGATGTTCCTAGTGAACCATGGGTTGACATTAGCATGGATTTTGTTCTAGGATTACCAAAGACTAGAAGACACCATGATAGCATTTTTGTGGTGGTTGATAGGTTTAGTAAGATGGCACATTTCATTCCATGTAACAAAACAGATGATGCTACCAATATAGCTAATCTATTCTTTAAGGAAGTGGTTAGATTGCATGGTATTCCCAAAACCATTGTTAGTGATAGGGATGTAAAACTTTTAAGTCATTTTTGGAAGATTTTGTGGGGAAAGTTGGGAACTAAGCTTCTATTTTCTACAACATGTCACCCCCAAACCGATGGACAAACTGAGGTCGTTAATAGAACATTAGGAGCCTTACTTAGGTCACTAATTTCTAAAAATCTTGAGTCTTGGGAAGAGACTCTACCTTTTGTGGAATTTGCATACAATAGAGCATTACATAGTACCACTCAGTGTTCACCGTTTGAGGTTGTGTATGGATTTAATCCTTTAACTCCTCTAGATTTATCGCCTTTGCAACCTAATATGTTTGCTAATGATGCAGCTTCTTCAAGAGCCGAATACATAAAAAAAATTCACAAAGACATAAAAGAAAGAATTGAAAACAAAAATCAAAAACTAGTCACGCGCAAGAACCAAGGAAGAAAGAAATTGATTTTTAAACAAGGTGACTGGGTTTGGGTCCATCTACGAAAGGAAAGGTTTCCAAGTCAGAGAAAGTCAAAACTTCAACCAAGAGGAGATGGTCCTTTTCAAGTACTAGAGCGGATCAATGACAATACATACAAGCTAGATCTCAGAGGTGAGTACAATGTAAGTTCAACTTTTAATGTGGCTGATTTGACTCCATTTGATGTAGGGAATGAAGACCTTGATTTGAGGACAAATCCTTTTAAAGAAAGGGAGGATGATATGAATTCAACTGCTGACCCTTTGCATGTACCCGAAGGACCGATTACAAGAAGCAAGGTTAAGAAGATTCAAGAGGCCTATACATTGCATCTTCAAAAGCTAGCTAGTGTACAGGTTGAAACAAAGTCTTTTGAGCCCAAAAATCTTTATAGCATTAGCATATCAAATCAAGAAGATAATGGAGTGGCTGATATTGGAAAGTAATTAGAAGACTTGCCTTTGGTAGTTGAATTACCAATTAAGGATGGAAAGTAATTAGAAGACTTGCCTTTGGTAGTTGAATTACCAATTAAGGATGGAAAGTAATTAGAAGACTTGCCTTTGGTAGTTGAATTACCAATTAAGGAAATTTATTAATGCCTTATTTGCTTCAATTTTTATTTAATAGCATTTGTAGTTGGTGGCTGAATTTTATTATGTTAGGGTTACCTTTTAGACCTATTTAAAGGCATGTAATACTCATGTTTGGGGGATTTTTGTTGAATACAGAAAACACCTTTGTGTTTTCTTGATACCCTTTTGGTGTTATTCTTTTTTTCAAACCTTGCTTTAGGTTTGATGTTTAAACCGATTCATTGAATTAGTTTTGATCAAGCTAATTCTGGAGTGAATTGTCTTGGTATCTAAGAGTGACCATCATAGATTCCAAGTTCGATCTAAGAGTTATTCATCTTCTAACAAGCTCTTGGTTGGAATCAATCCGTTAAGTTAGCTTTCTCTGTGAGCGTTTTGCAAGGATTCTAGAAGGACCTCTAGCTTTGCAAATTCCAGCATTGTAGGCGTTTGTCAAAGGTCAAGCTAACCTCTCTAACGTGACGAGAAAGCAAGACAAAGAACAAGATTCACATTACAAGAAAGGGAAGCTCATTCACTCACCTGACAAGCAACCAAGACAACAACAAAGAACAAGATTTATTACAAGAAAGAAAGGTAAACTCATTCAACTCTAAAGCAAGACAAAGAACAAGATGAATTACAGAAAGCTCAAGCTAACCTGACGTCCGAGAAGAATATAATCAAACAATATTGATTTCTCTGTCCCGGACTTATATGATATTTCTTGATTGAAAAAAGACTAAATAAAGATGACTGAGAGTGAACTGTCAAACTCTCTCTCAAGCTCTTTTACAGTCTTTGAGTAAAAGTAACTGCATAAGAGGAAGGAACCTATAGTGTTTCAAGACTCAAGCAAGAGAAAGCCTTAAGCAAGATGCGTTCACTCCCTCTTTCCCCTGCCTGCCCCGTCACCTGATTTAATTTCTATTCTTTAATTGACAAAGGATGAAGAAAAGCTGCTTGCTATTTTCCTCTGGATTCTTTCTTCTCGGTCTGGCAGCTTCGCGCCTTAGCTTTGGTTTTTTCTCCTGAACTACTGAAGGCACTCACCTTCTTTCCTCTCCTCCCTTCTTTGCAAGGGTTTAACTATTCTTTCACTCACTGTAAAGACTGAACTAAAGATGAATGAGACTCAACAACTCTTTCCTCTGTCCCTTCTGGAACTCATGAACCTCGTAAACAGGGGTTTAACTATTCGAGAACAAGATAAAGCTATTTGAAGGTCTGTCTTTCCCCCCGTATTTCTGTTCTTCTGCAATCCGGCACCTAGTAAACCCGGTC
This sequence comes from Cucurbita pepo subsp. pepo, assembly GCF_057944985.1. Classification (NCBI taxonomy): domain Eukaryota; kingdom Viridiplantae; phylum Streptophyta; class Magnoliopsida; order Cucurbitales; family Cucurbitaceae; genus Cucurbita; species Cucurbita pepo. Next base: position 7,355,757 of record NC_141817.1, read on the forward strand.
TCATTGGTTCTTTCTCCTAGTAGGAAGTAAAGGTAAGCTCATTCATGATCCTATCCTTGAACAAGTAAACACTCGACTCCTTGTTCTTATTCATTCTCTTTAACTACTGAACCTACCCTGGAACCTCTACAAGTGGCTTCGCTCCGATGCATTCTCCTTAGCTACTTCACTCCGTAACCTATCCTTTGGCTTATTCTTATTCCTTTACAGAAGAGACTAAAAGGAAAGAAAGATTAATCAGACTTGACAGGAGAGCTACTTACTCTCAAACCTGATTGAACAAGGTAAGTAAAGACTACTTATTCTTGATCTGCTCCTGCCCGCTCCTCTCCCTCTTGGTCGAGTGGCTTTCGCTCCTCTCCCTCTTGGTCTCGCTGTTGAACTCGTTCGCCTCTACACCTCGGGCTCACCGCTTTCACTCCTTCACCTCCCCTGTCGGTTTCATTGCTTCGCTCCTGAACCTTACCCTATTTACCTTATGAATGAAATCAATCCTAAACCTGACGAGAAAGAGAATGAAAGAAGAAGAGAAAGCAAAGATTGAGTAAGATGCAGAATCAGAGAAAGGAAAGATTGAGGTGGAATCAGATATTCCTTCGGAACCTTCACCGGAACCAGATTTCACTCTTTAACTCGATAAAGCCGCTAATGAATTTACTGTCCCTTCTTTCACTCCGTCACCTATTCTATTGGTCTCACTGCTTGGCTCCTTGAAAGATTGGTTACCTCCTCTCTGTCTTAGCCGCCCCTTTCTTTCACTCTTCTCCCTGAACTGTAAAAGAAGAATAAGAGCTACTGAACCTTGGCTTCGCTCCTCTCTTAGTTCTAGCTTTGCTTTGTTTTATTCCTTCACTCTTTTACGAGGTAAATAGAATAGGTGTTTGATTGAACGAACTGTAAACACGAAAGATTCCTTCTCCCTATTTACTCCTTTTCCTTCTTTTTTCTTCTTTCACTCAGTCTCGTGGCCGTGGCTTCATCGCTCCTGAACTATTGAACCAGGAACAGTAAGAAAAGAAGAAGAAAGATTCATTCGACTCAACCGAAACCCTTTTAATTGAAGAACAAGGTAAGCTTCTCTCCTTCAATCCTTCTTTCACTCTAACCTCCTCTCCTTTTCTTTTCCTATTACTGATTTCACTCGGTAAATGGGTTCATTCAGTACAGTAGCTTTTTTCTTGAACTCGGTAAATAGGCTGATGAGATTACCTTCCTTATTTTATGGGGTAAGCACTAAACTAAGGTTAAGTCAGTTCTTTGCCCTGATTCAGTTCTTTGCCTGCCCAGATAAAGAAGATGAGAGTAAGTAACCCAGCCTGCCCTGCATTGGACTGATTGAACAAGGTAAATAGGCTTGTCTCCTGAAATCCTTCTTTCACTCTTCTTTCATTAGGTTCAGTAGCTAATTCATGGATTCCCCCTGAACAATGAGACTTCACAGTAAGTCAAGACGAAACAAATGAAAGAAAGAGACTGAACAACTACTGAACTCACTCTTTTACTCGACTGTAAGAAAGAAGCAAGAATGAGAGTGAACAGAAAGATCAGCTCATGAACCTGAACTGATATGCCCTTGCCTTATTTATTGAGGTAAAAGAAAGTAAGTAGCTCTTTCCTTCACCGATATTACTTACCTTATCTCCTTCTCCTATTTATTCAAAGACAGTAAACAAAGACTCCTTATTCATGATCGTTTATAGTGATAGAGGGGAGAGTCGGAAATAAAGACACTGCTTTGAAAGACGAAAGATTCATTCTTGAGAGAGAGTTTACGGAACTGGCTTTCTTGCTTGCTTTCACTCCTGACCCGCTATCGCTATTGCCTTCATTCTTTCTCTTCTCCTTCCACGATATTACCTTCAGTAAGTGTTCCTTATTCTTTCTCTTTCACTCGGTAAACTCAAGCACTACTTGACGAACCAGATTGAACTCCCTGACCGATAGATATTACCTGACCTTATTGAAGGAGGTAAACTGGAGTATGATTCTTTCTTTCACGAGGGTTGAGCTATTCGATCACTCTGTCTGAGTCTTCTTCCTTCACCGATATTCATTCCCTGAAGTTATTTATTAGTTATTCTTTCACTCATTGTAAACTAAGACTCACCGAAAGAAAAATGAGACAGATGTAACTCTTTGACTCTACGAGGAAGAAACCAAACAAGAGCTACTGAACCTAGGCTTCTCCAAATAACCTATTTATTCAAAGACGAAGACTGTAAACTCGGGAAACTCCTTAACTACTGAACCGGAACCTATTTCTTCTTGATCTTCCCCTTTCTTGCTTGAATTGTAATCTAAGACTCAAGATTAATGAGACTGAACTACCTTCCCTATATTATTCTTGAACAGTAAACAAGGTAAACTGAAATTCCATTGCCTTTATGGTTACAGTCAGTAAAAGAAAAAGAAGAAAAGACTAACCCGATATTACCTGATGTTTTTGTGAGTTATTCTTAGTTATTCTTTCACTCGGCTTCGCCCCTTAACTACTGAACCAAATGGAACTCCCTCACCCCTATTCCCTTCAGTGATTTTAGGAGGTAAACTCAATCACTTTCAGCAGAACCTTGCCAGTCAAGTCAATGAATGAAATCCTTTATTGTCTTTATTTGAAAGAAAAGAGATAGTGAAACCTGAACCGAATCCATCTCCTGCCCCTTCCCCTTATACTCTATTTTCTGATTGTGATTGATTGAAGAGGGTAAAAGAAAAAGAGAAAGACTCCTTATGGCTGAGACTGAACCTTCTCTCACTCATTCACCTATTCTATTGGTCTGACTACTGAACCATTACCTATTTATTCAACTACTCGGTAAAAGACCAAAAGTCAAGAAAGAGAAGCAAGCTCAATCACCTTTGCTTTGCCTATTCCCTGTCCCTGTAAGAAAGATGATTCATTCTCCGATTCCTTCTTTCACTCCGTCACCTATTCTATTGGTCTCTTTTCTTGAACAACGAGGTAAAGCCACTAATGAGTTTACTCTCTCTCTATAAACCTGTCGGTTTCCCAATTGCATTGCCTGCCCTGTCAAAGAAGACGAAAGAAGAAGAATGAGACAGATTGAACTCGGTCGGGTGGGTTGGTTGAACTAGGTGAAGTATCTAATTCATTTACGAGACAGGAATATCTTCTTCTTTCAGCTATGATTCTTTCTCCTCTTACTCCTTCCCCTTCAAAGACTGTATGTAAAGTGGCTGGCTGCGCTCCTCTCTCTTTCTTCATTGGGTAAAGCCGCTAATTCATTTACTCTGTCCCTGAAGGTAAACAATTCCATTGCCTTATTCATTCGACTCAACAAGATGCATTCTCCGATTTCTTCTTTCACAGTAAACTCGGCTCAATCACTATTGAACCTTTACAGTGGAGGGAAGATATTCAATCCTTCTTGAACTCCGGAACCCTATTTATTCCAAGACTCGGTCGGTAATTATTAAGTCAAGCCAAAACCTCAACCCTTTGATTGATTGAACTCCTTTTCCTTCTGGAACTGCTGAACACCTATTTCTTCTCTTCTCTTTCTCGTTGTTGATTGAACTCTTTTCTTTTCCTCTCTCTCTCCCTCCTGTAAGAAGGATTCGTTATCCTTCCCCTGACCCTCTACTGCCTTCAAAAGCAAGTTCAGACTCAACTCCTTATTCCTTCTTGTTTAGGAACTGAACTTAATAACTTGTCCCTGATTGAACTGCTGAACTCCTGGATGGCCTATTACTAATGAACCCTTCTTTCACTCCTCTCTTTTACTGTCTCACAATTCCATTGCCTTTTGCTATACTCATTTATTCTGGAACTGCTCTTTCTCCAATTACTTCTTGAACTATCGAGTGGAACTATCTCTTTTCTTTTCAACCCTAGTAAAGAAAGACGAAAGAGTTTACGAATGGAACTACTACACCTATTCTTTCTTGAAGGAGGTAAAGCCTCAGGAGACGAAACATGCATTCTCCTTCATGAACCTCTCTCTCTATTATTTATTACCTTCCCCCAAACAAGCACCTATTTCTTTCTTCTCTTCCCCTTTAGCTGACGAAAAGAGAGAGACTTGATTAGACTGAACCTGATGGAACTCTTTTACTTACTTCCTCTCCAGTAAATAGTCAAGATTAAGGATCCTTCTCTTTCAACCACTCTGTCTTCGTCTTGTCTTCTTCCTTCATTCTGCTATCCTTCTTCTCCTGTCCTTTACCCTTTATCTAACTAACCTGTCCTTTCTTTACAGTTCCAGTCAGAAAGATATTAATGAGACTTACCCTCTACAACTATCTCTCTCCTTCCCGTATGGATTCATACACTGATCTTTCTCCTGTCCCTACTTCCTCCTGAGCTACTTTTCCTTCTTGCACTCGGTCTCTCTCATTGCTTTGTTTGCTCTTCTGTATTCTTTTTCCCTAGGTAAATAGGCTTTGATTATCTCCTTATTCATTTTCTTCTTCTCCTTTTCCCTCTGGATCTGGAACTGTTGGCTAAACCTATTTATTCATTGTCTCTGTTCTTTCCGGAACAGTAAACTGGCTGGGGTTAGTTCTATCTCTGATCTTGATCCTTAATGAGAGTTGACTCCTGAACCTGAAAGTGTTGAAAGGAAAGACTCCACCTCAAACAAAAACAACCTTTACATTACAGGAACTCAAGACGAAACCTTAAACCTTAAACAGACTGATTTCACTCTTGAACTCGGTAAAGCTCCTTCGGCTCTAAACCTAAACAGCTTGGTTCTTGCCTCTCTCTTCCTTTCATTCTTATTAACTTCTTTTCTTTTCTTGACTGGCGATATTCCCTTCCCTTCTTTTTTCACTGTAAACTAGGAATCTAATCTTAGCTCTTCTCTTTCTCCTTATTCTCTGAATGGAGTTTTTCTTTCATTTGATTCTCATTCACTAGACTATCTCTTTTCTTTTCTTTCTTCTTTATTAAGACAAGGTAAAAGACAAAGATCACTACTCCTTCCTTATTAATTATCCTGAACTGTATTGGTCTCACGGTTTGGCTCCTTCACTTTACAGTCTCACTCCTCTTCTCCTGTAAAGTCGAGTCCATTCATTAGCAGCTTTGAAAGACTCAACCTCTTTCCTTTTCCTGAACAGCAAGACTAAAGAAAGACAAGATGAATGAGAGTTTGTTTACGAACTGAACTACTGAACCTTTCCGTCCTTTCCTGTTCAAGAATAAATAGGAATAGGAAAAGGCACGATCATCAGGTCAAGCTCATTTTTTATGGTCTCGTTGCTTTCGCTCCTCTCCCTCTTGGTCTCGTTGCTTTCGCTCCTCTACAACAAGGGTTTCACTCCATCACCGACATTACCTGAGCTACTTCATTCAATCCTCAAGCTCCTACTTCTTTCCCGGAACCTTATACCCTTATACCCGGCTTACTCTATTTAGTTATTACCTGATTGAACAAAGAAAGACTCAAGAAAGATTAATTCAATTCGACTTAACCTTTGAAACCTGAAGATTGAACAAGTAAAGACTAAAGCCAGAGAGTTTACAGTCTTTGAATAAAAGGAAAGAAAGAAAGAGGGGCACAAGCTATCCTTTCTTCAGTCTCCTTAACTCGCATATGAAATCCTACACCTATCCTTTCGGAGAGACTAAAAGGAAAGAAGGGAGACTCCTCCTTATGACTGAGACTGATTGAACGAGGTAAACTCAATCACTTGCCTTTACAGTCTTTGAATCAATGAAGACGCTTACTTTCCCGTCGAGTAAATGAAAGCGAAAACTAGTACAACTCTGGAACAACCTGAGACGATATTCCCTTCCCTTATTAAACAAGTAAAGAGGAAAGCAAGACAAGATTCAATCACCTGTCCGTCCTTTACAGTTAAAGAATAATTCTAGGGAGAGGAAAGACTAAAGTCAAGCCAGAGAGTTTACAGTCTTTGAAAGACGAAACCTCAACCCTTCGCTACTAAGCCTGAACCAGATTTCACTCTTAAACAATTCCCTTCCCATGGATCTTGACCTGTAAACATTTAACTCAAGTAAGACGAAAGAAGAATGAGACAGAACTCCGGAACCTTCTTAAACTGCTGAACTCCTCCCTCTATTTATTCTGTCGGTTGAACCCATTCATTGCCTGAACTACTTCCTGAACCTTCTTTATCTAATCAAGATCCTTATTCAGAAAGTGAAGACTGAACTCAAGATGAATTAGCTGCTTTTCAGGAAGGAGAGTAAGTAAATGAATGAAGGAACCTGAACCGACCCTATACAGTCTTTCTTTGATTGAAGGTAGAGGAAGGAAAGACTATCGATTCCTTCTCCTGTTTGTTCCTATTCTTTAAAGTGGCTTAGCTCCTGAACCTGTCAGCTGCATTGCTCCTCTCCCTTCCGGTCGAACTGTTTCACTCCTGAACTTCCCCTGTCGGTTTCATTGCTTCGCTCCTCTCCCTCTTGGTCTCACTGCCAGAGCTCGTTCGCCTCGTAAACTCGGTCTCACAGCCTTCGCTCCTCTCCCTATCGGTCTCACTGCTGAAGCTCGTTCACCTCGTAAACTCGGTCTCACAGCCTTCGCTCCTCTCCCTATCGGTCTCACTACCGAAGCTCGTTCGCCTCGTAAACTCGGTCTCACAGCTTTCGCTCCTTTGCCTCTACAACTCGGTCTCACAGCCTTCGCTCCTCTCCCTATCGGTCTCACTGTCGAAGCTCGTTCGCCTCGTAAACTTGGTCTCACAGCCAGAGCTCCTTCCCCTTCCTTATCTTTCTTTGACTATTCCTTCCCTTCCAGTACTGTGAGTTATTCAAAGTAACCAAGGGAAAGCCTCAAGATTCATTCTCAATGTAAGTCAAGACTCAACATTCTTGATCCTTCACTCCTCTTCTCGTCGAGTTGCTTTGCTGGTGCACCTATTTCTTCTTGAACTCGGTAAACTCAATAACAAAATAACCTCCGCTTGTCTCCCCTTCGGCTCTAACTCTAAACAGCTTGTTTGGTTCTTTCTGATTCATTCCTTCTTAAGGGCTCCTTCGCCTTTTCTTGACTCTATTATTCCTGTCAGTTCTTGTTAATTTATTCGACTGTAAAGACTAAAGGAAACCTGGAGGGTCAATCAGCTCCTTCACTACTGAACCCGATGTAACGAGGTAATTTCATTTAGAAGGAAAGACGAAAGAGAAACAAACACCCTTCTTCCCCTGAACCCAATCACTTGTCCCTTCTTTCCACGAGGTAAATAGATAGTCAGTATTCTCCTGACCTTTTAATGAGACTTCGCCAGGAAGTCAAGACGAAACCGACACCCTTATGACTGATTTCACTCTTTGACTCGGAGGTCTGCTAATTAATTTACTCACTGACTGAAGGGGTGAACTACTTCTTTCTCTTTCTCTGCTCTTTCCTTTGTTTGATATTCTGCTTGCTTGAAAGACTCAACTCTCCTTATTCGTTAGAGTGAACTGATCTTTCTCCTCTCACTACTGTACTTACTCATTCTGCTTTTCCGATCGATATTACATTACCTGTATGGTTTGTTATTGACTGTAAACAAAGACTGAAGATTCCTGAACCTGATTGAAGGTGGGAAACAGGAGAGGAGGATGATTCTTTCATTCACTCTTTTACTCGACTGTAAACAAATGAAAGGATGGAAGAGAGTGTGGCTTCTTCTCCTCTTTCTTCTTTGCACTCGGTAATAAATAAATAGGTTAAAGCATCTTCTGTTACTTTATGGTCGAGCAGCTTGGCTCCTTTTCTTTCCCTGAAGAAGAAAGATGAATCAGACAGATTGAACTCGGTAAACAGGACGATTCTCCTTTCTTTCACTGTCTGTAAACTAAGACTCAACCTTAACTAACCCTGAACCTGCCCCGATATTATTCCCCATCTTCTTTCTTGAGGTAAAGCTAGAAGAAGAACCTGAACTGGAAGGAAATAGTAAATTCATGAAGACGCTGCTTTGAAAGACTCAAGCAAGAAAGACTCCTTATTCATGATCGTTCACTACTGAACCTGAAAGTGTTGAAAGGAAAGACGAAAGATGAATGAAACAGTAAACACGACTTATTTGTTAGAGCTCACTATCAGTCAAGACGAAAGCAAGACAAGATCACCTTTACAGTTCAAGAATAAAGGGAGACGAAACAAAGACAAAGACTCCTACTTCGTTCACTCTTTTTCCTGTTAGGACCATTAATGAATAAATTCTATCCCCATATAACTGTAAAAGTTCGTAATCGGTTTTTCCCTAACAGCTACATAGGAAATCAAAGAAATTCTATCCTCCCCCGTATTTTTGGGGATAAAAGAGATGCTTTACCCTGATTTCCCTTGGGAACTCTCTTGTAAACACTCAAAAAATAAGAATTCTCCTATCCTCCCCCTATTTTTGGGGATCAAACTCTATCTCTCCCTTTTTTTTTGATTAAAAAGTGTATTTTTACCCCATTTTTGGGATAAAAGAGATGCTTTACCCTATTTTTGGGGAGAAAATCCTATCCTCTGTCTATTTTTAGGGATCAAAGTCTATCTTCTGTCTATTTTTTTGATTCAAAAGTCTATCTCTACCTTATTTGTAGGGCTATTTAGGGCCGAGGTAATTAAGAAGTCAATCCTCAACTCTCGATTCCTTCTCCTTCACCTTCTTTCACAAGGTCAAAAAGATCAAGGAAAGAAAGATCAGCTCAATCACCTCTCCCTATTTTGTTGGTCATTTAACTCTTGAACAAGGGAAAGCCGAAAGATTCATTCTCTTCTCCTTTTCCTTCTTGAACTATTCTTTAACTGTAAACAAAGACTCAAGCTTATGAATGAGAGTGAACGTTCACTGTCAGTCAATCCGAAAGATGAATTCAACAGTAAAGACTATCAAAGAATCAATGAGAGTGAACTGTCAGGAAAGACTCAAGATTCCTTCTTTCTCTTTCTCTGATCCTCCAGATTCATTCTCGTTCACTGTCAGTAAAGACTCTCGATTCATTCTATTTTCTGTCTATTTTTTTGGATCAAAGTCTATCTTCTCCCTATTTTTGGGGATAAAAGAGAGTCAAGGTAATTCCGTATTAAGGAAAGACTCCTTATTCATGAGAGTTCACTGTCAGTAAATCCTCAAGAGAAAACCTGAACCTTTATTCCCTTCCCTTATTTCTGGAGGTAAACTCGGCGAGCAGCTTCACACCTTTCCGATTCATTCTCCTGAACTACTTCACAAACCAGATGGAACTCTGTCTTCTCCTTTCGTTCTTTTCTTTCTTTTTCTATTTCTTCTTTTATTCCATTCTAATCTTTTACAGAAACTCTTAGTTGTCCTTATGATCCCCCTTTCAACAACATACCGGCCAAAACTCGTGCTCCAAAAGACTAGTATGAGATAATTTGTATAAATGTATCGCCATGCTATTAATTTTCTTTCAGTTCTTTTCTTTCTAAGAGGTGGAATAGAATAGAATAACCCGGTTGAAGCGTAATGATCATACGTCTGTAATGCATTGTATGTCCCATAATAGGTCCCATTCATTCTTCCTTCTAGCCTTTCTTTCCCGGGAGTCGATGACTATTCATAGCTATTTATTACCTTGACACCAAAGACGAGTTCGACCCAATGCTTGATTTCTGTCCTAGTGGATCCCGATTGACATTAGAAGTTGTTAGGATCGCACAACAACGCACACGCTCGATCCATATGAACACAAAAAAAAAAAAAAAAAGATAGAGAAAATTGCAAGGAGAACTCTGGCTAAAAGGATTTTTTATTGATGACTTCAGGTATGTACAACAAGAGAGAGTACAGAGAATAGAAAGTACATTTTCAAAGCTTTACTGGACGGGATATATATATGGTTCAGTCTACTAAATATAGCTTTACCAGATTTAACCATCTACTATATATAGCTATTTACCATATATAGCTTTACTGGATATAGCTTTACCATATATGGCTTTACCAAATATAGCTTTACCGGATATAGCCGTTGACCAAGCTATAAATACAGGGAGCAGACTCCATAACTCAACAATTCTCCCACTTGGAGACTGATCCTACACCATACCAATTAGGGCTTTGCATAGCCTTAATTTTCCAACATCAACACATTTTGTCAACATGTCTGCTGGATTCTTTGCACCCTCTATCTTCTCCAAACACATATCGCCTTCTTCCACTAATCTGCGAGTGAAATGGTACCGTCTTCTAATGTGTTTTGTCCTTGAATGATAGACTGGGTTTTTCACCAACTGTATGGCACTCTGACTATCTGTATAAAGGATCTTCTTGCACTGCTTCCGGCCTAATTCTTCTAGATAGTCTGTCATCCATATCATCTCCTTTCCAGCTTCAGCTATGGCCACGTACTCAGCTTCAGTAGATGAAAGAGCAACACATTTCTAAAGCTTGGACATCCAACTCACTGCTGTTCCATCTATAGTGTAGATATACCCAGATGTGCTCTTGCTGGAGTCTACATCTCCACTCAGATCAGCATCCACAAAACCTTGCAGAACTACTTTGTCATTGCCATAACAAAGTGTAGTATTGGATGTACCTCTCAGATATCTTAGAAGCCCCTTCACAGCTTCCCAATGTTCCTTCTCTGGATTTGCCATGTACTTGCTAACAACTCCCACTGCATGTGTTATGTCAGGTCTAGTGCAGACCATAGCATACATCAAACTCCCAACTGCAGAAGCGTACGGAACTGATGCCATGTGCTCACGTTCCTCAACTGTCTTGGGAGATTGCCTTGACAATTTAATATGATTTGCCAAGGGGGTAGTCCTGGGTTTAGCGTTATTCATCTTGAATTTGGACAACACCTTCTCAATGTACTGCTCTTGGGATAGATTTAATGTTCCAGCAAATCTATCTCGAGAAATCCTCATCCCAAGGATCTGCTTCGCTGCACCTAAATCTTTCATCTCAAATACTGAAGACAAGCTTGCCTTCAGGTGGTTTATCTCCCTCATACTTGATCCAGCAATTAGTATATCATCCACATACAGGAGTAGAAATACATAAGAATCAGTGTATTTCTTGAGGTAGCAACACTGATCATTTTCACTTCTGTGGAAACCACTCTTGCTCATGAAGGAGTCAAACTTCTTGTACCATTGTCTCGGTGCTTGTTTCAGTCCATACAAGCTCTTATTGAGCTTACACACCATGTGCTCCTTGCATGGAGCTGCAAATTCTTCGGGTTGTTGCATATAGATCTCCTCATCTAGATCTCCATGTAAAAATGCCGTTTTTACATCCATTTGCTCAAGGTGCAAATTCTCCGATGCAACAATACTCAGTAGAATTCGGATAGTAGTTAATTTCACAACTCGAGAAAAGATCTCAGCATAATCAATGCCTTTTCTTTGTGAATATCCTTTAACTACTAACCGAGTCTTAAACCTCCTTCTGCCATCTGGTTCAACCTTGATTTTGAACACCCATTTGTTCAACAGAGCTCTCTTTCCTGTAGGCAACTCAGTTAGCACCCACGTATTATTCCTTTCAAGTGAGCTCATCTCATCATCCATGGCTTGCTCCCACTTGGTTGAATCTTCCACTTGTAGGGCCTTATCAAAAGACTCTGATTCTCCTTCGCCAGTCAACAACAGATAATTTAATGAGGTTGAATATCTATCTGGTGCTCTGGTAGTTCTGGATGATCTTCTCAACACCTGCTCAGGTGCAACTTGCTCCACGTCTGGTTCTTCCGCAATAGGATCAGGAGTTTCTTGAGCTTCTGTTGTACCATCACTGTGTGAATTTTCTTGCCACTCAAGTTCAACTCCCACTTGCTTCGTAGTCTCAGAGTTTATCTTCTCTCTGTCCTTGTACATGACATTTTCATCAAAGGTCACATCACAGTGTCTTAGGATCTTCATATTTTTCTCATCCCAAAACCTGTACCCAAACATGTTAGAGCCATAGCCTATGAAGTAGCATTTCACAGCCTTAGCATCAAGCTTATCTCTCTTCTCTGGATCAACATGAACATACGCAGTACAACCAAAGGTTCTCAAGTGAGAGTACTTGAGTTCTTTTCCTGTCCATACTTCTTCGGGCAATTTGAACTTCAAGGGTACTGACGGCCCTCTATTAATCAAATATGCTGCTGTGTTCACAGCATCAGCCCAGAATGTCTTTGGCAATCCAGAATGAATCCTCATGCTTCTTGCTCGCTCATTCAAGGTTCTGTTCATCCTTTCTACAATACCATTTTGTCTTGCCTTACCGGGAATTGTTCTTATTAATCTAATTCCCTCAGCTGCACAAAATATTATAAACTCTGATTTGTTGTACTTTCCTCTATTGTCAGACCTCAGGCATTTGATCTTCAAGCCGGTCTAATTTTCAACTTCAGCTTTCCACTTCTTGAAGGTGGTAAACACATCTGACTTGTGTTTCAGAAAGTAAATCCATACCATCCTGTTGAAGTCATCGATGAAGGTGACGTAGTACCTTGATCCACAAAGTGATGAAACTGGAGATGGTCCCCAGACGTCTGTATGGACCATTTCCAACCGCACTTTCTTCGATTCTCTGGCAGCCTTTGTGAAACTAACTCGTTTCTGTTTGCCCATAACGCAGCTCTCACAAAGACCCATATCAACAGATTTTAAGTCTTCTAAATCTTCTTTCGCAGTCAGCATCTTCATTCCTTTGACGCTCATATGTCCAAGTCTATTGTGCCATAGACTTGAATGGGAAGCACTCTCAGCAGCAGTAGTCATGTTTATACACTCTGCAGTAGTGTATAAGGTTCCGGATTTTGTGCCACGCGCAACAACCATGGCGCTCTTCACAATCTTCCAGGAACTCTTTCCAAACTCTGCTGCATAGCCTATGCTATCCAACTGACCAATAGAGATCAGGTTCTTCTTGAGACCAAGAATATATCTGACATCTTGTAATGTTCATTGATTTCCTGCTGGAGTTTGTATGGAGACATCTCCCTTTCCTTCAATCTCCAAGGTTTTGTTGTCGGCAAGATACACCTTCCCGAAATTTCCTAATTTGAAATTTCGAAACAATTCCTTACTTGGAGACGAATGGAACGATGCACCTAAATCCAAAATCAGGATTCAGCTGGGCTATCCACACTAAGGATTAAAACGTCCTCAGCATCTTCTGTTGTGTATATAGAATCATCATCATCTTCAGATTTATGATTCTGCTTCTTCTTTAGCTTTGTACAATCTGTCCGAAAGTGTCCTTTTCCCCCACAGCTCCAACACGTTACGTTGGGTTTGTTTGGAGATTTTCCTCGGTTCTTTGATTTTGAACGCCCATGTTTGTTTGAGCTCTTTGATTTGCTTCTTCCCCTTCGATCAACACTGAGAGCATTGCCTGATGAATCTCCAGTTTCCCGTTTGCGAATACTTTCGCTGAGAACTACATCTCGAATTTCATCAAACATCAGTTTATCAGATCCTCGGGAGCTGCTGATTGCGGCAATAATTTCATCTTTAATTTCATCTTCAAATTAATTTCCACCGAACCAAGTTGACTTATGATCATATTGAATTCATTTATATGATCCCCAACACGTCCACCTTCAGACATCTGTAGATTGAACAATCTATGCATCAAATACACCTTGTTCATAGCCGACGGTTTTTCATACATATTTGACAGCGCCTTCATCAGATCTGACGTTGTCTTCTCCTTGATGATGTTAAACGCCACGTTTCAGGATAGCGTCAACCGGATCATCCCTAAGGCTTGTCGATCCTTAAGCTTCCACTGTTCCGTGGTCATGGTATCCGGCTTCACTCCCAACAGAGGTTCGTGAAGATCTTTCTGGTACAGATAATCTTCAATCTGCATCTTCCAGAAACCAAAATCGGATCCATCGAACTTCTCAATTCCAATCTTTGAACTTTCCATCTTCACAGATCGTGGTGAATTTTGCCTACTCTAATACCAGTTGTTAGGATCGCACAACAACGCACATGCTTGATCCAGATGAACACAAAGAAAAAAGGATAGAGAAAATTGCAAGAAGAACTCTGGCTAAAAGAATTTTTTATTGATGACTTCAGGTATGTACAACAAGAGAGAGTACATTTTCAAAGCTTTACTGGATAGAGTAATAAATACAGGGAGCAGACTCCATAACTCAACAGAAGTATATTTCTTTAACCGAGTACTTTTGTCTGTAAATACTGCATATTTGATTCCATCCATCAATTTGCTTCCCTATGAGTTCGAGTCTCAATAAGAATGATTTGCTTCCCTATGAGTTCGAGTCTCAATAAGAATGCTAGTTCGTTCTGACTGTTCGTAATGAATATACCACACCAATATGTTGGGTGCTTTAACCATTCAGCCATGGATGCTTAGCGGGGATCCTCGTACATGGTGAATAACCAAATTCCAATTTTCAATTCAATCTTTAGGAGAAATCAATGCAATTTAGGAGGCCTCAATGAAAGGACATCAATTCCAATCCTGGATTTTCTAATTGAGAGAGATCAATCATTCTGACTATTTCTTTGATTCATGGCCTGGTATCTTTCATTCACATTTGTTTCCATCAATCCCGTTTTATAAAACTCTTAGACTCCCGAATTGAGAGTATACTACTTTCACGCAATTCACAGGGTTCAACAAGCAATCGATATTTCACGATCAAGGGTGTAGTACTATTTGTAGTAGCGGTCCTTCCTTATATCTATCTCGTATTAAGAATCGAAAGGAAACTCTATTTGATAGGGTTTCTTCCTCTACCTATTCATTGGACCCAAAATGAGACATTGGAAGAAGATTTTTGCTCTTCCTATACTATATCAATAGGTGGATTGTTTCGCTCATCTTCAAAAAGGAAAAAGGATCTCTGAGAGCTCTTTCCTGTATCCGAAAGAGAGTACTTGGGTTCTCCCAATAACACAAAAGTGTATCATGCCTGAATCTAACTGGGGTTGGTTCGCGGTGGTGGAGGAACTGGATCGGAAAAAAGAGGGATTCCTGCTCATTGTAATATATCTAATGAAACCGTCGCTGGAATGGAGATCTCATTCAAAGAGAAAGATAGAAAATATCTGTAGTTTCTTTTTGTATATTATATGGATGATTAGATCCGCAAGGACCTAGATTGGTAATTGTTTGATCGTCTTTCTCCGAGGAAGAGGCAAAAGAGAATCAACTTGAATTTGGGACAGCTATTCGAAATCTTAGTGAAAGACTGGATTTCTTATCTCTTGCTTTTCGTGAAAAAAGACCAATTGAGCTTCTTCAAACAACAAGGAGCTGGGTGAACTATTCAATCAAATGATATTGAGCATCTATCTTCTTTCTTTCCCATCTCTTCTCGAGAAAGAAGTGGTCTATTTCTTTGCAAAATTGTGCTCAATTTCATATGTGGCAATTCCTCCAAGATCTCTTCCTTCATTAGTTGGGGGAAGAATCCATCTGCACGAATCGGATTTGATGAGGAACATATCGAGAGAGAATTGGATTTGGTTAGACAATTGGTCATTTTTTAGCAAGGTACGAAATGTCTTGTCAAATATTCAATATGATTCCATAAGTAAGATCTAGTTTCGTTCAAGTAACGGATTCTAGCCAATTGAAAGGATCTGGTGATCAATCCAGAGATCATTTCGATTCCATTAGTAATGAGGATTCGGAGTATCAAACATTTCTCAATCAAAGAGAGATTCAACAACTAAAAGAAAGATCGATTCTTTGGGATCCTTCCTTTCTTCAAACAGAACGAACAAAGATAGAATCAGACCGATTCCCTAAATGCTTTTCTGGATATTGCTCAATGTCCCGGCTATTCACGGAAGGTGAGTGAGAAGCAGATGAATAATCATCCGATTCCGGAAAAGAAATCGCAGAATTTCTCGGGAATCCTCCTACAAGATCCATTCGTTCTTTTCTCTCTGACAGATGGTAAGAACTGAATATGGGTTCGAATCCTATTGAGAGGTTGACTAGAGATCTGAAATTGTTGAAGAAAGAAGAAGATCTTTTGTCCCTTCCTTCCAGGAGATCGTAAAAGAAAGAAATAGTTAATATATTCAAGATATATATGTATTATCAAAATAACGTCTCAATTCATCCTATTGAATCAGATCCGGGATGTGATATGGTTCCGAAGGCTGAACTGGATATGGACAGTTACAATAAGATTTCATTCTTTCACTAAAATCCATTTATTTATTTCATCTATTCCATGACCGGAACTGGAGGGGATACACCTTACACCACGATTTTGAATCAGAAGAGAGATTGAAAGAAATGGAAGATCTATTCATTCACTCTATCAATAACCGAGCCGGATCTGGTGTATCATAAGGGATTTGCCTTGATTCCTACAGATTGGATCAAAAAGAATTCTTTCATGAGTAAAGGGATGAATCAAAAAAGAAGGATTTCTTGGTTCTACCTCCTCTTTCTTTTTTATTCAGAGAATGAATCGAAGGATCAGCAAAAAATGGGTACGGACCTCCCCCGGGAATGATTTTGAAGATCCAAAACAAAAAAGAGTGGTATTTGCTAGCAACAACATAATGGAGGCAGTCAATCAATCTATATTGATCCGAAATCAGATTCAAATCCAATATAAGTACCATAAGTATTGAATCGATTCTTTTTATAGATTCGATCGCAACTAAGAATATGTAATGAAAAGGGATCAAATAGGAAATGAGACTCTTAATCATAGAACTATAATGCAATATACGATCAACCAAGATTTATCAAGATCAAAAGGGTCAGAAGAAATGGTTCGATCCTCTTCCTCTTATTTTTCTTTCTCGAGAGATCCATGAATCGGGATTCTAATGTATATAGATAGAAATGGTCCAATGGGAGTGGGAGCAAGAATTTCTAGGAACATTTCATTTCTGAGCAGAAGAGCCATTTTCAAGTAGTGTTCGATCGATTACGTATTAATCTATATTCGCTGGATTGGTCTGAGGTTATCTATAAAAAGGATTTGTCTGTCTAAGTCACTTCCTTTCTTTTTGTCCAAGTTTCTTCTATTCTAACTCACTTCCTTTTTTCTTTGTGAGTTTCGGGAATATCCCCATTAATAGGTCCGAGATCCACATCTATGAATTGAAAGGTCAGAATGATCAACTCTGGAATCAGTTGTTAGAATCAATAGGTCTTCAAAGAGTTTGAATTTGACAAAATGGAAAGGCTTCTTATTGGATGATCATGAGACTTCCCAAAAAGAGAAATTCTTGATCAAGAACAATATAACCATTTCTTTTTCTTCAATAAGATAGCAAAGTGGATGATTTACTCATTCCATATGTCAAAGAATCGCAGGAAATCCTTTGATCAAACTCTCCTGTTTCTCAATGATATCCCACGATCAAGACAATTGGCTAAATCCCGTGAAACCATTTCAGAGAAGTTCATTGATATCTTCTTTTTATAAAGCAACTCTATCTACTCTGCTTCTATTGTAACAAAAGATTCCCTTTTGATGTATGTTGGTTATGTGGAAAAGGCCCGTATCAATAATTATGATTTGACGTATGGACAATTCCTCAATATCTTGTTCATTCGCAACAAAATCTTTTCTTTGTGCGGTGGTAAAAAAACATGCTGCTGGGAGAGAGATACTATTTAACCAATCGAGTCACAGGTATCTAACATATTCATACCTTCCTATTTTACACAAAGTGGAAAGGTATAACTTGTACAAATCTTTCCATTTTCCAATTCGATCCGATTCATTCGTTCGTCGAGCTATTTACTCGATCGCAGACATTTCTGGAACACCTATAACCTAACAGAGGGACAAATAGTCAATTTTGAATGAAAGAACTTATTGTCAACCTCTTTCAGATATGAATCTATCTTATTCAGAGGGAGGGGAAGAACTTGCATCAGTATCTCAATTTCAATTCAAAGATGGGCTTTGATTCACACTCCATGTTCTGAGAAAGATTTACTATCCGAAAAGAGGAAAAAACGAGAGTCTTTATCTAAATGCCTTGATCAAGGGTAGATGTATAGAACCTTTCAACGAGATAGTGCTTTTTCAACTCTCTCAATTTGTAAAGGAATCTATTCCAAACATATATGCCATGATTCCTTCCTTCGACAGGGTACAAATATCTCACCATTTTGAGTTTAGAGACTTTTTTAGACCTATTGCCGATACTAAGTAGTAGCCACTAATTTGTGTCCATTTTGAATGAGATTATGCATGGATCAGATATATCATGGCTCATTGTTCACAAAAAATTGTGTGTGTCTTCCACAATGGAATAAGTGAGATTTTGAGTCAGTGTTTACATAATCTTCTTCTGCCCCAAGAAATGATTCATCGAAATAAATAATGAGTCACCATCCATATCGACACATCTGAGATCGCCAAATGTTCGGGAGTTCCTCTATTCAATCCTTTTCTTCCTTCTTCTTCTTGCTTTATATCTCGTTCATACACATCTGATCTTTCTTTCTCGAGCCTATAGTGAGTTACAGATAGAGTGAGAAAAAGGCAAATCTTTATTGAGTTGCGAAAAGGGTAGGTATCCCACATCTTCACTTCATTCTTTCTGGTTAAAGAATCTCTTTCTAGTTGCTCTGGAACAATTAGGAGATTCTCTAGAAGAAATAGGGTAGGGGGTTCTGCTTCTGGTGGCAACATGCTATGGGGTGGCGGTCCCGCTTATGGGGTCAAATCAATACATTCGAAGAAGAAAGATTTGAATATCAATCAATCTCATAAGTATCATACCAAATCCCATCAATAGAATAAATAGCTTTTTCGAGAAATACGAGACATCTAAGTCATACAAGTAAAGAGAGATATTATTCATTGATAAGAAGAAATGTGAACGGTTATTGGATTGATGAGAAAGAAAGAGAATTCTTGGTTCAGTTCTCTACCTTAACGACAAAAAAAAGGATTGATCAAATTCTATTGATTCTGACTCATAGTGAGAATTTCTCAAAGAATGACTCTGGTTATCAAATGATTGAACAACCGGGAGTAATTGACTTACGAGACTTAGTGGACATTCATCTTTAGCAGAAAGATGGACATTCCTTGCTCATTATCAGACAATCACTTATTCACAAACCACGTGTGTGGCTAATAGTTTGTTTGTTTGAATTTCCCATCTCATGGAAAACCCTTTTCCCTCCGCTTAGCCCTATCCCCGGGGGTATTTTAGTGATAGGTTCTATAGGAACTGGACGATCCATCCTATTTGGTCAAATACCTAGCGACAAATTCCTATCTTCCTTTCATTACAGGTATTTCTGAACAAGTTCCTGGATAACAAGCCTAGCCTAAGGGTTTGATTATTGATGATAGTGGCGATATTGATGATAGTGACGATATCGACCGTGACCTTGAGGCTGGAGCTTCTAAGATGAATGCGCTATGGATATGATGCTGGAAATAGACCGATTTGATATCACCCTGAAATTAGAATTAGCAAAAGCAATGTCTCCTTGCCTAATATGGATTCCAAAGATGAATGATCTGGATGTGAATGAGTCGAATTACTTATCCCTTGGTCTATTAGTGAACTATCTCTCTAGGGATTGTGAAAGATGTTCCACCCACTAGAATCTTTCGACTGGAACGAGAATCTCGATAACCTAAACAAAAATGCAGAAGTGAGCCTACTCCTCTGTCCCCATTTTTTAGCCAACACCATCAACCCCATTCATTTTGAACCTTGAATGAGTCAAAGCAAAAAATAGAAGATAAATAGAAGGAAAGGAGATTAGAAAGATACGTGGACGACTTGACTCTCGTATAGGTCGGATGTTTCCGTAAACAGTAAGCAGTGGATCTCCCCTGATTTTGGGAAAGCTGGTGTGGTGGCCGAGTGTGAATTCTCTTTCAAGGCAAGGGGCCTGATCGACATTCTTGTTTACTCTGATCTGGTCGAGGTGGTTTTCGTTTACCAGCGCGTAGGTGGTCTAAGTTCCTATGACCGAGTCTTTCTGACCCCTGTGAACATCTTTTCTTAATGTATTAAAGAGGGCCTCTCTAACCGGTGAAAAGTGGTGGGTGTCCACTAACGGCCATTCCTGGCTCGGCTCCGATAATGCAATTCCGGGAGGAGTCGGTAGTTTGGCACTGGATCCCTTCGGACCTGGAGAACGTGGGACGCTGGGTCGGGGTTTGGTGAACCAACTTTCCTCTCCTTTACAGTCTCGCTGCTTCTCTCCTATTTATTCTTTATAGAGGTAAATAAATAGGTGTTTTCATCTTCCGTCCTGGACTGATTGAACAAGGTAAAGCGTCTTCGCTCCTCTCCTGTCCTTTATAGTCGAGTGTCTTCGCTCCTCTAGTTTCAGTATCGGGCCCCTTTTTCGTTGCCTAGATTACACCTTCGGAATACCCCTGAAGGGAATTTAGCTCTACTTCCCTCAATCTTCACTTTACGCCACGCCGACTACCCTTTCGTCATAAGGCGTGGAATTAGACCAAGGGGAATCTCCATAGGAACTAGTCCCTCTGATTTCGCACGTAGGAGATCGAGACACTGCCCCAGGGCGGCTATGGACAAGTAGATCGATCGCCCTATCTTAACAACTAGATGAAGGGTCTGACGTTGTATATATGTACTTTGATTTCGTTCCCCCCGTAAGATCAATATCACAACCAATATTCTCAGAAAGGGGATTTTTAGATATCGGTAGTTGTCTGGTCGTACCCAAACAGTAAGATTCCAGAGGAAAATGCACCTAAGATCAAATATTTCGAGCCGGCTTCCGTGGAAAGTTCAGACTTTCTTTTGGATGCTGCCATCACACAGAAACATAAACTTTGAGGCTCAATAGCTAAATACATGGAAATTGAATCATGAGCCGAGATCATAAAGAGCATACTGCGAGTAGGAAGTGGAATTAATACAATGAATTCAAAAGCATCAAACCTCTCTTGTTCGAAAGAATCGAAACACATCGAAATGGTACCAGCCGTACTTAATAATAGAAGGATTTGGCAGAAATATGTCAAATTGTCCCTCCTAAAAAGATTATTCCAGAATAAATGGGCAATAGTTAGGAGAGGTGCGCCAGCGGCGAGCAGAAGCAAGGTTATTAGATACCTCAGGAAAGCCCGGCCAGAACCACAAGTGCAAGTTTCCCTGCATGTGGCTCGTCCGTGATAACTTCTTCAGATTTGCGTGAACTAGCGGACCGATCACTCAGTGTGGATGCTCCCTACAGCATGAGCGAACCTTTTTGGAACAACTTAGGAATGGGGGCCACGAGACCAGTCCGAATCCAGCCAGGTTCTCTTTCTTCTCATCTACCCTTCCCAACAATTGTACCTTGTCTTGGGGCTTCGCTTTACGAGAGAAAGCCTGCAAAAAAGTCTTTCTCTTCCCTCTCCCGTCCTGGATCATATTCAGGTGCGTCCACAGAAGAGGAAATCGCAATGCATCTTACTCAGCAGGCATAGCTTGGAGTGGGAGTGTATGTAGTAGGGTAGGTAGTAAGGTAAGGAGGCCACCAGAGAGGAAGCTAAACTGCCTATTAAGCGCAGCTAAGCTTGGAGAAAGCCAGGTGCCGGAAGTAAGCTCTATTCGGGCTGGAGCATTGATTCCCCATAACGAATAGGCTAGCTCGAGATCTCAATTGCCTATCCTGTGTTCGAGAAGGTCCCGCAGTTCCTGGGCAGCACCTCGAAGTTTTGTTTCTTGTCTTACATGAGACTCGAGATATTCCTCACTCCATGGCATGGCACCTTTCGCTCATCCATTCTGCCCGTGCAGACGCCCTTTTTCTTTCATTATCATCTACCACCCGGCTATTCACGCATGAGGCTCGTCGTATGTATGCTCGATTTCGTTTGCCGGTGCTATAGGTAGGAGTACATTATGGCAGGATCAGTCACCGGGGCAAACACCCCTCCTCCAAGAAGAATTGTGCTATGCCCCTCCGATCCCTATAGATGGAAGGAGCTGCCTGGTGATCCCTAGGTTGCAGCACGTCTGGTCGTTAACTCCTCGCGCCGCTGCTGCCATTTCTAGGACCGACCGACGCCTCACCTGCACAGGTAGCTATGTAGTTTAGTGTCGATGGCACATTCAACATAGCATTCGGACTCATGTGCCTTCTAGAACCAGGGGTCTTCAAGCCTGCTGCGTACGATTAGCCAGCCTTATGGCGGCAAAAGGATTAGAGGTCCCCCCATGCTACGGTTCCCTGCGGCCCGAACCCGGTGCCACATTAGGTTAGGGTGTTTGGCGATAATAGCTCCTCTGTGTCCCCGCGCTGCCCTCCTAGGTGCGCAACACTAAGTAATCCAAGCCAACCCACATTACTGACTAACGGTGGATAATCATATTTCTTAGAGGTACTAAATACAACTCCATGAATGAGCAAAATGAAAGTTGCATTAATGATAAAGATCTCTGGGGAAACCGCTAAAAAAAGATTGAACATGTGGGTGGAAGGATCCGAACGAATTCTGCTTTCATTTCCCCCGTATAGAGCACTGAGTTACTTACGTTTCGGTCTTCAACAGGCAGGCTGCACTGACGACGGCGGCTAGGAGGGATTGCTAGACCAGCAGCCAGACCAACAATGAATGTGTAATGCTTGTGATTCCACACCAGGCTCAACAATAAAGAATTTCATGTCGAAAGGCCTCTAAACGAAAAAGGAGTCCATGACCCCGCGTATGAGGTCGAATTCCACACTTTTCTCTCGAGTATACCCATCATCATCATTACCAAAAAATGGACGTCACTTTGGGACACATGCGGATATCCGCCCTATCGAAAGGGCTAAAAGTCAGCCAAACGAGCTCAAACTCTTTTTTTTTAGTTCCCTTTGAGTTTCACTTCTCAAGGAAAGTAGAGTCTTATAAAAGACGCCACTTTACGAGGAAAGTCCCCGGGTCGAGTCTTTGCGAGTTCATCCCAAACAAAGCGAACCCCTTCTTTACTGGGTCTTGGTCAGGAAGATGCAGATAAAACGCCAATAGCCTGATACGACATAAGCTTGAAAGAAGAGAGCTATCAATCATCATCAATTTGTCTTTCTCTCTCTCTTCCGAAACGAAACAAAATCCGTCAATAAATGACGAACCCCCTTATACAGATGATAGGACAGGGCTAAGGCAGTAATCTGGACGGAGATTAGGATGAGCTTTGATGAATAAAAGAGGAATCTGTAGAAACTCTCATGGGTGAAGCAAATCAAACCCATTTTCAGACAAAGAAGATAAAAAAACAAAACGAGAGTGGCTAGGAAAGCCCCGGAGATTCTATGGGAAATTGGAAATGTTGAAGTGAGCTGTGGCTTATAAATAGGAAGATGAGGAGATAACGGGTGAAGGATATTCATGATATTAGGTTCGATTTATGTTCTCTCGCTCCCCTATTCTTTATGGTCGAGTAGCTGAGCTTATTCGCCTCTACACCTCGGGCTCATAGCTTCGCTCCTCTCCCCTTCTCGTCGAGTAGCTTCGCTCCTTGATCGCTCCGCGGCATACCGAAAAAGAAAAGAAGAAAAAGCCCATCTTCCATTAGGGCCCCTCTTTCACTATCAAGAGTGGGGCGAGACTATATTGCTAGAAGCTGATTTTGCATTCTTGGAAAATGAAAGAGAGAAGATTGCATTCAATATTGCATTTGACCTGATAGTTTATGGGGCTATCATCTTTCCTAAGCTGCGTTACCAGCCCCGGGAAAAAGATTTCTGCTTTTTTTCCAAGTTCTCAGGATCAAAGCGCTGCACATGCAGAAATAGAAATCCGAGCGAGACAATCCCCGGCGGAGCATTTCGGCCTGGACCTGTTCTTCAAGGACCCCTCCTGTCCTGGCTTTGAGCGACCCTTTCTTTCAGTTGGGCCTCCACAATCGCCCTAATAAGCAACGACTACAAGCAAAACTGGAAGCCACTCGCTTCTATTCTTGTTGGGATTGTCTATCGATGGGAATCTATAGATCGTAGTAATTCGCCAACCTCTATAAACTGAAATACGATACAATTTCACTTCACGCCACGGAAAAAAAGAAAGAAAGAGCGAAGCTCCTTGGCTACGATGACGAATGCCTCTTTTCTCTTCTCTTCACTATACAACAAAAAAGTGGGAGAGGCAGGATTCGAACCTACGTAGAAAAACTTCAACAGATTTACAGTCTGTCGCTTTTGACCGCTCGGCCACTCTCCCCTTCTTGGGCTGAGGCCCCTCTCAATGAGTTCGAAGAAGGAAGACCGCGCCCTGAATCAATCAATATTTTTTGATTTGATTGAAGGGACTAATTACTATTTATTAGCTTAGTTAGCGTTCTGGGAGAATCCAGTCATTTAGTTAGTTCATAACAATCTCTGTAAAGCAAGGGGCAAAGCTTCTACACTTCCCCCTTCGTCGCTTCTGGCTAAGCTGCGAGTTAATGAGCAAGTGAATGAACAAACAAGCCATGTTCCTAAAAGGAGTGACCCTCTTTCTTCTTCTTTTATTCCCTTCCCCTATCCTTTCAAAGCCCATAGGTTGGGCGCTCCCGCTTGACTAAGAGTTGAGAAAGTCAGGCTCTTCCGCTGAGCGAAGCTGCAAGTCTACCCTTCTCGAGAGCCTACTTAAATAGCTTACGCTTACCAAGCCTAGTCTACAAAAAGAGGGGAGGGCTACAGCAAGCAAGCTTTCCCCCTTTCTTTGTTTTGGGTCGCGCCTCACCGCAGGCACTGAATGAATGAAATGAGTGGAGATCATCCTTCCCCCTTCTTAATTACCAAGAACTTCGTTGCCATTAGTTAGAAGCTAATTTAGACCATCCCACACCCAAAAACAACTCGGAGCCTAAACTAAAGAGAAGAAAGAGAGTTCAGTCTACAAGAAGCTGGCAGAGCTTTAGCCATTGCACTACATCCATCGAGATTACCTAACTAAATCGTCACCCTGTTTTTTCGTTATGGCGGCTGTCAGAACGAACCCAGTTGCACTACATCCATCGAGATTACCTAACTAAATCGTCACAGTTTTTCTATACGAGAGTGAGGAATCAAAACCAACAACTTGCCACTTTTGATGTCCCACGAGTTTTTCTATACGAGAGTGAGGAATCAAAACCAACAACTTGCCACTTTTGATGTCCCACGATTCTTCCCGTTTAGAAACTCAGGAGAAGGACAAGCATTGCTAGGTCAGAAAAGCAAGAACTCGTCATTCTCCCCAAGTAGGATTTGAACCCACGACCAGTCAGTTAACAGCCGACCGCTCTACCACTAAGCTACCTAAGAACAACGAACTTAAGGAAGCCCACTCTCGTTCTTTGGACCAACTTCTGACCGAACAAAATGAGTCACTCTTTTTCACATACACCAGGAGAAAAGGTTACGATAGCAAGCCCCTCCCCGGCCGGAGAGCCTCCAGGACAAGGGGCCGGCGGTCAACCATGCACTCTCGAGATTCATATGGATCAATCGATGCGTCCTGCCAGTTCGCTAAGTAGACTCACTCTACCGAGTGGCAACAAAGGCTGGAACTATTCCTGCCAAAAACAAGGGACCTACTTCTCATCCTAGGAGTTAGCAGGTATGAAAGAGTCCCCTCTCTCTCTCTCCGAGTTTCGACTACTAAGTAGCACTTCTGCTATTCTATAATTGAGTGGATTCTGGTCAAGCTGAAAAAGCCCACTATTATTAGTAAGCTAGCGCGTCCCCCTTATCAAAGTCGACGTTTCTCGCTTGTTAGTCCGACCTTTTTGGATATTTGAAGAAGGCAGGTTTGGAACCCTATCCAAGGGCAAGGTGCTGGTCTCGATCTCGCTTGGTGGTGCCCTTCCCTTCTCGATGATTGATTGTTGACTCAACATGGATTTCGTGCTTGAGTTGTGGGGCCCTCCCTCCATCTATCGAGTCCAGTAATTCGATATCGGCAATTTGTCCGTCCTCATGCCTTGCTTCTTCTTTCTCCAAATCGGTTCCTAGTGTCAGTCAATCAAGATTCGCCATCAAGAGAGGGTTAGGTTAAGCCAAGCCAGCCGGTCTCGTCATTCACTTCCCCCGTCCATCGATAACGGAAGTACGCATCAGCACATATCGAACGAAAAAAGCGTGAATCCTGGATTCTCTTCCTCAATCAAAATGTCGAGCAATTTCTCCCTATTAATTCGGTCAAAGTCTCCACGGGACCCTCTATGTGGAGGTGCACCATGTTGATAGGAGCAAAGACCAGATTGTACATGTCCTCGAAGGCTGCATTCATGGCAATCATCACTAGTTTCTCCCTCATTTCTTCTTTTTTCTCTTGAATTAAGGGCTATCCATTGAGTAAAGGGAGGTTTTGCTACAGTGATTCGGGCGGTTGGTGTCCTCTTCCTCTTCGAGAGTTGCGGGTCTTTCTGCATGAGTGGTAGCTCACAAACTCCTCGTACACGAGTCCTAGTCCTTGCGCAGCGGTCTGTTTCCCGGCTTCGGCGATGATGATTGGTTTCATCCATCCTCGACCCTAATGAAATGGAGTATTCCAGTCAGTCAAGCGGTTCGGGTTCTCGGCAGGTTCCCGTTCGCCTGCCCGCTCCCTCATAGTCCATTAGTGGGTAGGGTGGTAAACTGATAGATAGTGCGCCCGCTTCCTCTTCAGACGTGTCCTCAACAACTTGGCGGTTGGTTGTTCGGTCTCCGCTTTTGGGGGCAGAAGTGCTTGGTCGCTGGGGTTTCTTCCTTTTCCTCAACCAAAACAAAAAAGGTTGTTTGTGTCAGCCTGGTCTAAGATTTGGTTATGAGCTGGCTAGACAAAGAAAGATGGATTGAAGGTCAGATAGATTGGAGTGAAAGTTGCACAGGACCTTCGATCGACCATGGGGCGTATTCTACCCTTACCGAATTCATTCTATGGAAGGGTTACGTAAAAAGCTCCTTCTCATGTATCTTGCATTTCTTTGGTTTTTGGAAGTTCCAGAATGTTGTCTTTTGATTTCCTTTGTTGGGAAGCCCCCTTTGATTAATGATCGTTCCGTGCAGCTCGCTACTCCCCGAGGCCAGGGACAGGGTCGAACCGTCATTCCAGGATTTGCAGTCTGATACATTTCCATTATGTTACCTAGCCAAACCCCCCAGCTCATGTGCCAAAGTCAAACGGTTGTTCTTCCTTCCTTCCCCGCTCCCTCTTTTTCTAGATATGCGGTGGCGGGCGGAGCACTCTAGATGACCGGCAGCGGGTTACCATAGAAGAGGGGACAACTTCTTTCTCCCTTGCTCCATTTTCCTTTGATGATTGAAAGTAGCAAGCCACTCCACTACTTGTTAGTACAGAGGCCAGATAGATAGAAGGTAGCTCATCCAGCCCAGCGAGCGGATCCATTGTTTATGCGGCAGTGCAATGCAGCTGAAAAAGGTAAGCTCATTTTTTTGATTTATTAGTAAGGGTATAGGTTGGGGAAAACTCCAAAACTAGGGTTCCAAAAAGCTGACCTTAGAAAGGATATCCGTTTTCGAAAAGGGCACCCCTACCTACGAGACCTCTAAACTACAAGCTAGCGCGCAACGGCTTTTCCACCGTTGTTGCTTGCAGCTTGCAGGCTCGAAAATCTCTCTTTTCTTCTCCATGTCTCCATTTGATTCGCTTCTTCTTTCACGCAAGCGCTTGGTTTCCTTGCCCCTTGTTGTCTTGCATTTTGTGATCCGGAGCTTCAGTCTGCCTTTTGCTTCTCACCGCGATCCGACGTGGATTTCCGATGGAAATGTTAGCTCCAGGGTTTGGGCGGCCCATCTGGTGGGGGCAGCTATCACTGCTGGAACCCCTGCATTCGGCTGCTCCCCGTTCGCGTATCTAACACTCCCCGGATTTTGGCTTTCATCTTTCATTTGCCTTTCTGGCATTTTTCTTTCGAGATATAGGTCAGCTTCGTGCATCTCGATGTTTGACGGGGGTGCTCCTGAGGTATGCCATTCCGGTGGGTTGTTCTCTTCTCTGTCTTTTCCATCCAGTGCCCACACTGTGTCAGAAAATCCGCGTCTTCGATCTCTCTTCGCAACGTAATATATCAGTCTCTTTCTCTCGGCCGGCATCTGTCTTTTAAGTCATTGATTTCATATCGAGAAGCGGTGTTCACTATTAAGTTAAGCCTACGTACACCCATTCCTTTCAAGCTTGATTCTGCCCTTAGACTCGTTACGGTGTTCGACTAAACTCGTTGGCTCTGCGCTCTATTCGGTCGGAACCCGGTTCGATAACCTTCTCTCATAGATTCCCTTCACCAAGTCATCGCCAGCAATCTGCTCTTATCCCTTAGTTCCTTTCTTATCTTGCCCAAAAACTTTCTGTATTCTCATTGGCGAAAGACTCTCCCGCGGCAAGGTTTTACACATAGGGGCACTTTCTCTCACTTGCCGTTAGTCCGTCTAGCGCCTTTCGGTTGTGGCCCGCCCCGTGTGTTAGCTTGTGTTAGATTTTGGAGTCTGGAAGGCTTGTATTCTTTCAAAAGGTCAACCATTCTTCTCCCATTAGACTTGATAATCCTTTTATATGATCTTTGTTCCTTCTCTCTTCCAGTTCTCTCTCTCCCTAGACTAGATTTGACAGGGGCGGGGAATACCATTCTATTCTATCAATAAGAAGAAGAAAGTAGCAATTCCGTTTCCAATGGTTTGAGCTTGGAAGCAACCTACTATCTATCGATAGGCGAGAACAGACAGCTATGTTATTGGCAGCTTCGCCTATCTATTCTATTCTATTATGGCCAACTTGGAGACAGAAGAGTAAGACCATCATCCCTGGCTGGGTACGATCATAGCTTGATTCATTCGTTGAATCTTGGGGATAACCATTAGCATTGAGGTCAATCACCACACCACCCATATAAGAAATACGACATTCCATTCCTTCCGCGAGAGTGCATGGTCAACACACACCTAACCTAAAGCGCCTACGTTCCGCTTGCAGCCAATCCAACCACAACCTAACTAAACTAGCACGAGATTCTACAATCGAAACTACTGGTAGTCTTGATTGAGGGGACTCCTCCTATCTATAATAGTTAGCAGTACTGAACAAGCGAGTCATCGGTCCGGAGAAAGAAAAGGAACTCGCTTAAATCGCTAGGCCTTCGGAACAAAGAAAGGTGATTCTGTTCATGCTTCAGACGATCTGGCTGTTGGATTTCGGAAATCCTTTCTTTTCGGTGAGAGGAAATTGTCGACAGGAGGTTGTTGGAAGAAAAATAAAATGCGTAAAATAACAGAGAGAAGGTCTGAAAGTTTGACTGCTCTTCAAAATCAGGTTGTTAAATCTTCTGAACAGATTTCCTATTTAAATATAACCTATCCTAAAAATGGGTGGAGAGTGGCCAACTGAATCTGTGCCACTTCCTAGAAACTTGCCGTCTAAGAATTAGCTAATCCATTCGACGTGTTTGTCAAATGGTCAAATGGAGAATTAAATGTGAATTAAATGTAAACGTGTGAATCTAAATAAGGAAAAACAAAGGTTTTATCTAACAATCTCCTTCTAAAACCTGTGTTATATCTACCTTATTTCGTTTCGTTTGAACTCCGTTTTGAGCCCTATGGCTCGGTGTCCCTGGCGGCATGTCCTCCAGACTCCACGTCTTGTTCGGCCGCCTCTTCTTCGAGTTGGCGCGCCGCCAGTCCAGGTGGTTCACCTCTCCCTAATAGGTCTTCCATCTTCCGGTACCTGGCCGAGAGGTTGACCGGTTGCTCGGTGTCCCTGGCGGCATGTCCTCCAGACTCCACGTCTTGTTCGGCCGCCTCTTCTTCGAGTTGGCGCGCCGCCAGTCCAGGTGGTTCACCTCTTCCTAATAGGTCTTCCATCTTCCGGTACCTGGCCGAGAAGTTGACTGGTTGCTCTATCTCTAGCTTTAGGATGTAAAGGCAGTTTGCCGTGCACCGAACTTGCGTGAGCAACCGTCGTCGATCATCGCGGATCCTAAGTAGCCCGCGTTTGATGGAAATGTGGCAGCCGGCCTTATCGAG
This sequence comes from Cucurbita pepo subsp. pepo, assembly GCF_057944985.1. Classification (NCBI taxonomy): domain Eukaryota; kingdom Viridiplantae; phylum Streptophyta; class Magnoliopsida; order Cucurbitales; family Cucurbitaceae; genus Cucurbita; species Cucurbita pepo. Next base: position 7,385,568 of record NC_141817.1, read on the forward strand.
TTGACCTAGGCTCACAATATTAGCCTTGAGTCTCGGGATGAAGTAGACGACGGTCAGCTTGTGATGATTGCCTCCTTTGCCGACGAATAGGATGGTGCCGTGCCCTTCGATCTCGACGACGGAGCCGTCGCCGAATTTCACCGTCCCGCGAATCCCCGAGTCAAGCTCGGAGAACGCAAACTTGGCCCCGGTCATATGGTTTGTTGCCCCCGTGTCGAGGACCCATCGCCGGTGCTCTTGCTGCTCGCCTCTTTCACCGATTTGAGCGAGCACTCGCTCCTCCTTCAGTCGAATTGGCTCCCCAGCCGGTGCATTTGTTATGCACAGTTGGAGCTCTTCCTCGGGTTCGACGCTCACCGGAGCAGTTATGCCGTCGTCGATTACCTCTGTGGATTTGGGGAGCTCTTCCTCGGGTTCGACGCTCACCGGAGCAGTTATGCCGTCGTCGATTACCTCTGTGGATTTGGGGAGCTCTTCCTCGGGTTTGACGTCAGGTAGGACTGATGCAGTCACCATGAAAAGGGCCGGCTCATCCTCCTCGGATTGAGCCACATGGGCCTTTTCGGCCGTCTCCTCCTTGTTCCTGAGCTTGCTCCAGCAATTCTTGCTCAGGTGACCTCTCTTCCCACAGTACGAGCACTGGATTGGCCCGTCATCAGTCGACTCCTCCTTCTTTTGATCCGCCTCTTTCCCGTGCATGCGCCAGCGAGATTTCCACGGCTTCTTACCGCCTTTGCGGCTGGAGGGCCCATATTGCTCTCACCGGTGTCGTCACGGAGCTTTAGGCGTGCAAGCCATTCCTCCTCAGTGAGGAGTAGACGACCCTCCTTGTCGACAGCAATGTCTCGATTGAAATTGCAACTTGCTCGAGGTGATCGGGGACGACCTGCAGCATCCTCTTCACAATTTCTGTCTCGCTGATGCTGCCACCGAGTGTGGTGATGCTGTTGGCGAGCCCCGTGATTCGTATTGAAAAATCATCGACGGATTCGCCATCCTTAAAGCGGATCTCCGAGAGCTCCTTCCGTAGCTGCTCAATGTTGGATTCCCGCACTCGCTGTACCGCCGACCCGACGGGATTTAATTCCTTCCCACACCGATTGCGCGGTGCGCTTGGTGGAGAGAGATGCCAGCATCTCTGGGGGCACAGATCATAAAATATGGCGGCGAACGCCAACCGATCCTCCCGATACTCAATCGTTTCTCCTTCCTCTGGCTCAACAGCTTGCCATAACCCTTGCGCCTGTAGGTTGACGCGCATCAACAAGGTCCACTCGTTATAGTTGGATCTTGTCAATATCGGATACTGAACGACGGCAGTCGTTGTCTCCCTGATCACACTCGCTCAACGACACCTCGACGCCCGTCATCACGACGTCAGCCTCTTCGTGGTAGTGATAGAGATGCCAGCACTTGGCGGCGGCAAGGAGGAGTGAGCGAGCCTGCTCGGGATGGAGGACCCCACGCGATGTGCTTATTTTCGCACTTTGCATTTTCTTCTACTCGAACCTAAGACCTATGTGTTGTTAGGTCGACACTCTAACCACTTGAGCTACTCAACTTGATTGTTGATAGGATGGCTCCTCCGCAATGATATACACCGATGGCTTCAACCTGGCTCTGATACCACTTGTTGGATTTCGGAAATCCTTTCTTTTCGGTGAGAGGAAATTGTCGACAGGAGGTTGTTGGAAGAAAAATAAAATGCGTAAAATAACAGAGAGAAGGTCTGAAAGTTTGACTGCTCTTCAAGATCAGGTTGTTAAATCTTCTGAACAGATTTCCTATTTAAATATAACCTATCCTAAAAATGGGTGGAGAGTGGCCGACTGAATCTGTGCCACTTCCTAGAAAATTGCCGTCTAAGAATTAGCTAATCCATTCGACGTGTTTGTCAAATGGTCAAATGGAGAATTAAATGTGAATTAAATGTAAACGTGTGAATCTAAATAAGGAAAAACAAAGGTTTTATCTAACACTGGCTACTAATTATAGATGATACTAGAATATTCGAAACGAGACGAAAGGCGAACCTATAGAGAGGCCTATTTTAGCGCATTTACAAAGGTAACCGGTTGGTTGGTTAGGTGGACTTTGACTTTTAAAACGGTTGGACCGGGAATGAAAAACGTCTGCTAACGCCCTTTGGCTAAGATCTTTTTTAGATCAGCAGCAATGAATGTCTTGTGTATCTATGAAGAAAGATTTCTCCCCGCGTTCAGACCCTGAATGCCATACCTTGCTTCAGGCGATTCTCTCGCGAATCGCGCATAGTTCCGTTTGCCCGAGGAATGTCTGTGATCTGCTTGGTATAGTGCTGGATTTCATGGCCGACGTCTAACCGACACGAGCCGACATGAAAGGAGTTCCCCGAGAAGCATTTTTCTTTCGTTTTCGGATGTTCTGTTCGATTCTGGCGCTTGCGTTCTGATGTCTGGAACCCTCGCGATTGATTGGGAAAAAGAGCGAAAGCGAGAAAGATGGATTGTTATCTGAAATTGATAGGAATTGCCCGGGGATTGCCTGCCTTCTAATAGATGTTCTGTCTTTCAAACATCCAATCCCATGCTAATAAGAAAACCGAGCGATTGCTAGTCAGCTTTCATTTTTGGAAATAGAAACGTAGGGGCGAAGAAGCTCGACTGGAAAGGAAAGGGGCGAAGAAGCGAGACTGGAAAGGAAAGGAGAGGGGCGAAGAAGCGAGACTGGAAAGGAGAGGGGCTGAGGCTCTTCAGGCTTTACAACTTGTGCTTCAATTAGGGAATGGCATGGATCAATCACGCGGTTCTGCAGCGTCCTCCAACTTGCTGACAGCTCCCCTTCACTTTCTTTGCTGGACAGGAAGATGCGAATTGCAAGGGCCTTCCCACCACGCAAAGTTCAAACCTCGCCGGAGAGAGAGAAGCGAATTGAACCCCGGTCTCAAATCCCTTCGCAATCGAAGGTGAAAGCGGGAAAAAGACGACTCAACCCTTTTTGTCAGCCGACTTGTTAGGAGTAGGGGCTTTCTCGCCATACGCACCCAGACAGACAGACATTACACCAATTGTGGCTGGCCCAACAGTTTCCAGAATGCCGTTGTCAGTTGATCTGGCTTATGCGAGGCATCCACGTAGCTCCGAGCGCATTGGAGCTCTTCGCTCGATGTCCCGGGTCGCTTGTAAATCGTAGTTTCGTCGGGTAGTGGCTTATTTCTAACACCCCCCTTACTAGATCAAACAAATAAAGCTCCATCCATTGAATGAATAAACTTCTCCCTCCCGAACCAAGGGTCAGTCAATGGTTCGTTGCTAAGCCTATCTCAGTGATGTTCAAAACCGGGAAAATCGTGTTAATTTCATACGAATCAGTAAGATGCTAAGGTATTTCCTTCTTGATTTTGCTTTGTTAAAGACCTATCTATCATTGAACTAACTTATATCTAATCTGAGAGGGGATTAGTGGGTTTGAGTCTGTGCTCCGGCTGTGCAAGATGGTGGAGATGCTATTGTGCTTTCGCCGTAGTCTTTCTATTTGATTGTTGTGGTTGTGTGTTTCGAGATTGAATTGCCGCGAGGCTACCTGATTATGCGGGAATCCCTAGTTTTCCTCTCTGAGGTTGATTGAATCTCTCCTTATCGGATTGTAGGTCTGCTTCACATGGATCTCCCGCCTCGTTTGAGTGCTGCTTTTTTCTGATCTTCATCCGGCTAAATTTCTCATTGTAATTTCTTTCATTATCTTGAACTTGATAGTGAAGGTTTTGTAATGGGCTTTTTCTTCTTCTTCTTCTTCTTCTTTTCTTTTTCGGTATGCCGCTCCGCGATCAAGGAGCGAAAGAACCAACAAGTGGGTTGTGGTGATGTCAGAATTTGCACCTATTTGTATCTATTTAGTGATCAGTCTGCTAGTTTCTTTGATCCCACTCGGTCTTCCTTTTCCATTTGCTTCCAATAGTTCAACCTATCCAGAAAAATTGTCGGCCTATGAATGTGGTTTCGATCCTTCTGGTGATGCCACAAGTCGTTTCGATATACAATTTTATCTTGTTTCCATTTTATTTATTATCCTTGATCTGGAAGTCACCTTTTCTTTTCCTTGGGCAGTACCTCTCAACAAGATTGATCTGTTTGGATCTTGGTCCATGATGGCCTTTTTATTTATTTTAACGATTGGATTTCTCTATGAATGGAAAAGGGGTGCTTTGGATCGGGAGTAATCACTAACTAGTGAGAGGGAAAAAAGAGGGGGGAAGGACAAAGGAAAGAGCGATGCCCACATTAAATCAATTGATTCGTCATGGTAGAGAAGAAAAAGGGTGCATGGACCGTACTCGAGCTTCGGATCAGTCCCCAGAAGCAAGGAGTACGCCCCCGTCTTTCAACGAGAATACCGAAAAAAGCTAATTCAGCTCCACGTAAGATAGCCAAAGTACGGTTGAGCAATCGACATGATATATTTGCTCACATTCCGGGCGAAGGTCATAATTTGCAGGAACATTCTATGGTCTTAATAAGAGGAGGTAGAGTGAAAGATTCGCCAGGTGTGAAATCCCATTGTATTCGAGGAGTCAAGGATTTGCTGGGAATTCCGGATTGAAGAAGAGGAAGATCTAAATATGGTGCAGAAAAACCTAAATCGATATGAATGGAAGATGCCTCTTTCACTTCTTTTTCTCGGGCAGTCGAGGGAAAGGGAACAACCACAATGTTACGCCCCAAAATAGAATCGAACTATACGGTGCCTTTACGAATGACCTCTCATGGAGTCTGCTACACTAGCCAAGAAAGAGTGTATTAGACTCTATTCGCCCCTGTGAGTGGAGGAAGAATAAAAGAAGAGACAGGCAACTAAGAAATACTTGCTCGTTCAACAATGAAGTTGACCACTTCTTAGTCTAACTACACTACACGAGACGAGGGGTGAAGTTGAAGCAGACACGGTGTTCAGTCGACTGAACAAGTGATTCACCATACCATATGGAAATCAGAAAAAAAGGAGAGAAGGGTCTCCCCCAGGTGGCTCCCGCAAGGTAACGACTTCAAACTCAAACAAAGAACGTTCTTCTCCAAGGCATGAGTCAAAGAAAATACTGTATCTATCTAATGCAAGACCCGTCGATAAGCTAAGGCTACGAGCGGATCATCAGGTCTGCCCGGTTGGGCTCAACCTCAGAGAATTGAGTGAACAGGAAAGGTAGGACTTTCGTCAGCTAATCTCTTCCAAGGAGTATCGGGGAGTGGAATGGCAAATGAACCTTTTTGAGGCTCGGGCCGAAGAGCTAAAGCAAAAGGCCGCCGAGCTCGTTCATCCTCGTTCCATTCCAGTGGATGAAGAGTCAGACGTGGGTGGGGCTGCCAATCAATGTTCTCATGGAGAAGAAAGAAAGAAGAGAAGAGGCGACCTCAGATTCCTCCCCAGGGCGATGAAGGTGATTGAGAATGGCAAAAGCCGCTTTTATAAAGCCTTCCTCCCTCCTTGAACTCAAAGGCAAAGGATTAACGAGAAGGCTACTTGCGGACGATTCCACAGCGTAGAGCTTCAATCAATAGGCCATTTCAGTCTGATTTTCTCCTCAGCAATGCCCACTCCCATGACTTTCCGGACCAAGCCAACCGGCGATTTTCGACAAACTAAGTCTTTCCGCATTTTTCGAGCAAGAAGCGAAACTACAATCAAGCTTTCTTTATCTTTATGGATAACCAATCCATTTTCAAATATAGTTGGGAGACTCTCCCCAAGAAATGGGTCAAAAAAAGAGAAAGATCGGAACATGGGAATAGATCGGATACCAATACGGACTACCTATTTCAATTGTTGTGCTTTCTCAAATTGCATACCTATACAAGTGTTCAAGTTTCGATCGATATTTGCGGAGTTGATTATCCCTCTCGAAAATGCAGATTCGCAGTGGTCTATAATTTACTGAGTACTCGGTATAACTCATGCATTCGTGTACAAACCCGTGCAGACGAAGTAACACGAATATCTCCGGTAGTCAGTCTATTTCCATCAGCCGGCCGGTGGGAGCGAGAAGTTTGGTATATGTTTGGTGTTTCTTCCATCAATCATCCAGATCTATGCCGTATATCAACAGATTATGGTTTCGAGGGGCATCCATTACGAAAAGACCTTCCTCTGAGGGGATATGTGGAAGTACGCTATGATGATCCAGAGAAACGTGTGGTTTCTGAACCCATTGAGATGACCCAAGAATTTTGCTATTTCGATTTTGCTAGTCCTTGGGAACAGCGTAGCGACAGATAATTCAGAATCAGAATAGGTCCAGTCCAGCCAGGGGACAAATCAATAGGAAATGCTATTTGCTGCTTTGTCAGAATAAAAAGAAGAAGGAGGAAATGAAAGAGTTTCGCGGGAATTGTCTTGATCCTCGGATATCATTGAGAAAAGAAATAGGAATCAGTGTTATCGAACGATTTCCTTCAATTATGCACAGTATGGAATGAGTCAAAAATCCTGCAACAAGTCTCGATACAAAACGAACGGGGTTTTTGTCTTTCTTTCGGTTGAATTGATAGCAGACAGAAGAGCCTTAATATACATACACAAGGGCTACCGCACTTTACTAAGAGTTGAGAAAGGAGAGGGGAGAAGCTGTGAGACTGTAAAGGAGAAGAGGGGACTGCTAAATGTGTAGTATAGATAGTAAGTAATAGGCTGCTACTCTAGGCTCGCTTCGCTTCTTCAAGCTCCGCCCCTTATTTCAGTGCTAATGCACCAACTATTTAGTATTTTGTAAAGCAAGCAAACTTATAAGAATAAAAAGAAGGAGGAAATCACGATTTGGAAAACAGGGCAGGGATGGGATAGATTCTTTACAATGACCACCGTAGACCAATTGAAAGAAAGGGATGTAGCGCAGCTTGGTAGTTTAGTTTTGGGTACAAAATGTCACCGGTTCCAATCCTCTCATTCCGACCTATTACTTCTCCTCTGGGCAGTAACAAGGGATCCATTGAGATCGATTCAAATTGGACATACAAAATCTTTCATTCTTCAAGCTCTTTCACATGGGTACAAAAATCATCCTTTTCTTTATAGTCGTATCTATTTGAATAAGAAAGCGCTCTTGGTTCAGCTCGGTAGAACGTGGGTCTCCAAAACCCGATGTCGTAGGTTCTAATCCTACAGAGCGTGATTCCCTGATTGAACGAGGTAAAGTAGCTTCAATTCCATTGCCTCGACTATTACTGATTGATTGAACAAGGTAAATAGGCTGTATGAGAATCAGGTCAAGCTCTAGAACCTATTGATTGATTCTTGAACTGCTCTTTCTCCTTTCGTTCCTTGATTGTTTGTTCTCGGTAAATAGGCTAGCTTTGATTTACGAGGTTCTGAATACTGCTTGCATTCCTAACTTAATGGATGCACTAATGGATGAGGGGTAGCGTGGGAAATTCCTGAATCGAGAGAGAACGTTGATCAATATTTAGGAAGAGATCGAGGATCCTGATCTTTGTCAACACAAGACTCAGAGCCCCCTGCTCAAACAAAAAAGCCTGAGGAATTGAAAATGCCTTTTGGATTTCTTCTCGTGGAGGGTCACTCATTTCTCATTCGAGATAGGGGGGAGCTATTCTGAAGCCGTCAGAGGCGGAAGCGGCAAATACCTTCTGCCGAGTTCCCCAACACTTAGCTTAGTAGCTCAACTCTTTCGACTGGCGTGATGCTGCTCGATGTTTTTGATCAATAGGAAGAGGAGGCAAAACAAGCTTATGATGAGCATCTATTTGTGTCGATCATTTCCAAGATCTAATTCTAGTTTTTTCTTACGTAGTGGAAACGCCTTACAATCTGAAGTTTTACGCTTAAGGGAAGAAATGTTCTTGGTGGATGCAGGACCTGGGACCCCCAAAATTTGTATGCAAGATGAGCCTACAAGAGTGCCAATCAACCGAGCCGCCAGGTTTAAGAATAAGGTGGGATCCCTGGATCTAGTGGCCGGTGAATCACTGATCAAAGAGCCTATTTTGGAGAGATTCTTCATCGATCTAGTGGCCGGCGAATCACTGATCAAAGAGCGAGCAGCCACCGGGTTTAATGATTTGGTGGGATCCACAGATGTAGTGGCTGGTGAACCGCTTTTTATTCTTCCATGAAGATTCAGACAAAACCGAGCTTGGATGGAACTGAACAAGATTTGGCAAACGAATACAAAAGTCAAAGGCTTTATTATTGAGAAAGTCAAAGGAGGTTATTAAGTAGCCATCGTGGGTTTCATTACTTTTCTTCCATTCCGGCCTCTCATAAGTCAAAGGATATCGAATGAGAGATTCACCATTGAGAGCATTAACCCAAAAACAACGAATATTGTGGTGTTCTAAGAGTGAGTGGCGGATCAAACAAGAACTTGTCGGTCGAGCTGCTGAGCTCTGGAACCCATTTCTTCTTTCACTGTAACTGTAAACGAAGAAATAGAAAAAGAAAGAAGAGAACGAAAGGAGAAGATCAACATTTATCATCTCGATGGGATGAAATTCAGCATTGACTTTCTTTGTCCTATGGATTGATTGAACAAGGTAAAGTGTCTTCCCTAGACAGAGTAGGTTGAGTAAGCAAAAGGAGACGAAACAAGAATGAGAGTTTACGAACTTAACTACTGAACGAACCTGATTGAACGAGTTGAAAGTGTTTGAAATCAGGGAGACGAAAGAAAGCAAGACAAGATTAATTTGACTTTACAGAGAAAGACAAGTAGTCCCTTGGTTATAGTGAAAGAAGAAATTCAGGGAAAGAAAGAGAAGCGACTGAACCGATATGACCTTTATTTCAGGAGGTCAAGCTAGAGAACCTTTGACGATATTCCCTGACTGACGAGAATGAAAGAAGAAGAAGAAGATATTCTCTGTCGAGTAAATGAATGAAAGAAAGATTTGATTTGCTCATGAACCTGAACCTTTCTTTATAAATTCTCCTTCACCTGATTGAACTGTAAGAAAAGAAGAATCAACCGAAACCCTTTTCCTATCCGAGTTTAGAGTGAAAGAATAAATAGGTGTAGGAGCTGCATGAGAAGAACCTATACAGGAGAGTCAATTCAGATTCAATCCTGAACCTCTACAACTCGGTAAAGCAATTCCACTGAACCAATTTCTTCAATTTCTTCTTCTTTTTCGGAAGGGAAGGGAGACTCCTTATTCATTCAACTTTACTATGATAGAATAAATGAATTAGCTGCTTTACTGGATGGAGAGTCAATCAAAGAAAAGAGAAGAATTGAAAGACTGAAGATTCATTCGACTGAAGATTCATTCGACTGAAGAGTAAGTCAAGACGAAACTCAAGAAGAATTCTCCTTTTCCTCGTAAACTCATTCACCTTTGTCTTAGAATTCCATTGCCTTCGTCTCCTGATAACATTCTATCACCTTAATCCATTCTTTTGTTGAGGGTCTTGCACTTATTCCTTCCGGCCCTATATTATATTTACATTACATAGCGAATCAAGGCAAACTGACTCGAATGCGTGACTGCAGCGTGCCTATCGCCCCGGCACGACACTATAATAGAAAATGCATGTTGGGTTGAGCAAGAATACAGTGACTAGGGAAACGCAGAATGGAATTGAAGGCATAGTCTCAATAAACAAAATGTTGTTCCAACCAACGAGTGCTTTGATGGAGTCTCGCAAAAGAGGATCCTTACCTTTATATACAAAGGGCGCGGGAGGGCAACAACTAGCAGCTCTCATCTTTCATTTTGTCCTTCTTTTATTCATATTCAATACTTCCGCTTTCATCGCTCGTCGTAGTTTCTCTCTTCCTTAATGCTATCTGATTCTTCTTAGCCTCGTTTGGCGCTATATACCTTATTTGCTTTGCTTCTCTTACGTGTGTGTCCATGAACATTCGAGTGCCCATCTTTCTGAGTAGAGGGTTTCGCAAGTCCAAAACAGGAGGTTTAGTGTTCGTCCACAAAAGGGGAGTCCGTTTCTAGGCCACTCACACACATGTTGTCAATTCGAATGCTTTCTAATTTGCTTTAAGGTTGTTCCCTAGGACCATCGACTTTAATCTTGACTAGTCGAGCAAGGAATTCCGTTCTTTTTTCTTATGGATGGTAAGTGGTCGTCTTCTTTGATTTCAGACTGATCTTCCTTCCCCCTTGCCTGACGAGCTGGGGCAATCAGTCCATTCGTTCCTGCCCTTCATTCAATGGATCGCTTAGCTCTCTTTCTCAGTCAATCCCCTTTCTTTGTTCATAGCTTGAGTCAAGCTTTTCTTTTCTGTAAAGATCTCGATGACCCTGAATGAGAGAGAAGTGGGTTTTTTTACGGTCTTGGCCTGAGTGATCTCAGAAACTGAAAGCTTTTCGACTGAAAAGTGACCCATTAGGTTAGTAGCAGCCTGACGAGCTGGGATAAGTAGGTAGCTGATAGACTAAATAAGCACAGTAGCAGTTTAGAGCCGAGTAAATGAATTAGCCTATTTACCAAGTTCAAGAATAAATAAATAGGGACAAGCAAGAAGGTGAAGGAGAATGAATAAGGAAGGAGTAGTTATCTTTTACAGTGAAACCCGAGTTCAATGACAGAATAAATAGGGGGAGGAGTGAATGAGAATGAATAAGGAGCGAAAGCAGTGAGACCGAGTTTACGAGGCGAACGAGCTTCGGCAGTGAGACCAAAGGGAGAGGAGTTCAGACTGACTGTGAAGGAGAATGAATAAGGAAAGGAGTCTTTCTCTTTTTCTTTTATCGGAGCAACTCTTTGTGAAAGAAGGTTCAGGCAATGGAATTGTGAAACCGATAGGGGCAGGCAATGGAATTGTGAAACCGATAGGTTCATGAGTTTACCTCGTTCAAGAAGGAAAAGGTTTAAGGTTGAGGGACGAAGTGTGAGACCGTAAGGGAAAGGGACGAAGTGCGAGATCGTAAGGGAGAGGATTGACTTATGAATTACCTTTACTGGATTTGATCCCAAAAAATAGACAGAGAATAGCTTTTCTTTATTGATGGTATTTAAAGGAAAAAGGGTTCAATCAGTCCCATTTAGCCGATTTGGAACTCTTTTACAGGGAAATCAGGGATTTTGACCTCAAATACCTCAAAAATAGCCCAAAAAATCAGGGAAGGATAGCATTTTATCCAAAAAAAATAGGCAGAGGATAGGAAAATAGAATGAAAGGTCTTTACACTCAAAAATAGGGATTTGATCCCAAAAAAATAAGGGAAGGATAGCTTTGATTTCTTTATGGTCTTTAAAGGAAAAAGAGTCTTTGAAGGTTTAGAGAAAGAATGAATTGAGAGTATTGATCTTTTACTGTGAATAAATAGGGGAAGGTCAAGTAGTTCAACGAACATCCTTTCAGTAGTACAGGGGTTTACCGAGTTCAAGCAAGAAGCCGCAAGTGATTGACTTCCTTATTACTACTTCTAAAATGGACCTCAAAATAGGGCATCAATTTGAATAAAAAAAATAAGGGAGAGATAGAATGAATCTTGAGGATTTACTGACACTGAACTCTCATGTTGAGTTTCGTTTCGTCTTTCCTTAATAATGAATGAATTACCTTTACTCTCTTTTATCCCAAAAAATAGGGTCAAGATAGACTTTTTAATCAAAAAAATAAGGGAGAGATACACTTTTAGCCCAAAAAATAGGCTAAAGCATCTCTTTTATCCCAAAAAATAGACAGAGGATAGACTTTGATCCCCAAAAATAGGGTAAAGCATCGATTTTCTCCCCAAAAATAGGGTAAAGCATCGATTTGATCCCCAAAAATACGGGGAGGATAGAATTTCTTTTCTTTCAGCAGCTTTCCTTAGGGAAAAAGGTCTTACGAACTTTTACAGTTATATGGGGATAAAATTTCTTTTCTTTCCGCAGCAGCTATTAGGGAAAAACCTCTTTTAATGTTTTACCCCTATGCTGGATACAAAATCTTTTCTTTCCTATGCAGATATTAGGGAAAAAGCTCTTTTAATGTTTTACCCCTATGCTGGATACAAAAGATTTTCTTTCAGCGGCTCGACTGTAAAGGAGAGGATCAGCAATGAAATTGTGAGACCAATATAATGGGTTCAGGGGAAGGGAATAGAGAAAGATACCCAGTTATAGGTTTAAAGATTAGAGAGTCGTGCTCCACACCTTTATGTATAAACCATTCCGCCCGGAGTCTCCCTATACCAAACCGACTCGCCTTCAACTCAATCAATGAAAAGATATCTGAGTTAGGTTTAAAGATTGATATCCAACAATGATTCGATATTTGAGTTTACACAATGGAATGAAAAGATATGAGTTTACACAATTCCCTCCCTCCTTTACCTCTGACGGGAGTGTTTGTGCTTCCCGAGGAAAACCTGTACCTATTATTATAATGTCTTTGAAAAAGCTGTACCTATTAGAATGGCTCTGAAAAGCTAGCTGTACCTATTCTATAGCTGTACCTATTCTATACCTTTACCTATTCTATACATACTACGGGTGGTGAGAGGCAGGCAGCCCTCGTAGCTCGATTGCTAAACAGGCGGTTTTCCGGGGGGAGTGGGCCTAGGATGTCTCCAACGAAAAATCAATGTGTAAATTAATATGATGCAATAGTACGGTGCTTTTCCCTCTAAGCTGGAACGACGGCTAGTGGATTTCTTTCTGTCTAGGATGATTTAGTCAGGGCAAAGGATGAATCCGAGGTATATGAAGGTTCGGTGTTTGACTTCGGGGACTACGTGATCTATTGTCTCTATTCTCTATTGGGTACTTTTTCTTTCTTTCGGCCCTGACACCCTTTCTTCTCCTCCCTCAGCCTGACTTCGCCCTCTCTCACTTTCTTGTTTACAGTTCAATCCGAGTTGGTTACAGGGGAAAGCATGTAAAGGAAAAGTGAAATGGTAGCTACTTTTTCCCTTTCTGGTCGGTCTGGTGTGGTGTCATTGACTGAATTTCTCTTCACATCCCTCCAAATCTCTACTCTGTTTTGGCTACAGACTGTTCGCGCTAAGACAGCGATGATGCCCGGGCTAGTGTAAGGGGTCTCGCTACTAAATCAATATCGTCAGTTATATATATGGTTGCTTCATCCAATAGAGGTTAAGGTTCATCATGTCCTACCTTCCCTGATTCATAGGGGGTCACTCATCAATCTACTCTTATCCCCAAGACCAGCTGTTAGACTGAATCTTCTCTTCTTCTTTGTGAGACTTGATGTGATATGAATCCAACAACAGATCACGTGCATGTACCCGAAGGACCGATTACAAGAAGCAAGGTTAAGAAGATTCAAGAGGCCTATACATTGCATCTTCAAAAGCTAGCTAGTGTACCGGTTGAAACAAAGACTTTTGAGCCCAAAAATCTTTATAGCATTAGCATATCAAATCATGAAGATAATGGAGTGGCTGATATTGGAAAGTAATTAGAAGACTTGTCTTTGGTAGTTGAATTGCCAATTAAGGAAATTATTAATGCCTTATTTGCTTCATTTTATATTTAATAGCATCTATTAATAGTTTGTATAAATTGCCTTATATTCTTCAATTTGTATTTAATAGCATTTTAGCATTTATTAGTGGTTGGTGGCTGAACTTTATTTTGTTAGGGTTATCTTCTGGAACTATTTAAAGGCATGTAATATTCATGTTTGGGGGATTTTGGTTGAATATAGAAAAAACCTTTGTGTTTTCTTGATACCCTTTTGGTGTTATTCTTTTTCAAACCTTGCTTTAGGTTTGATGTTTAAACCGATTCATTGAATTAGTTTTGATCAAGCTAATTCTAGAGTGAATTGTCTTGGTATCTAAGAGTGACCATCATAGATTCCAAGTTCGATCTAAGAGTCATTCATCTTCTAACCAGCTCTTGGTTGGAATCAATCCGTTAAGTTAGCTTTCTATGTGAGCGTTTTGCAAGGATTCTAGAAGGACCTCTAGCTTTGCAAAAATCAGCATTGTAGGCGCTTATCATTTGGTATCAAAGCATTTGGTCGACGTTCTTTGGCCGCTCTAGAGGTGAAATATCTTTACTGTTTTTTTTTTTTTGTATCAATTTTGTTTCTCTCTCAGATTCTCGGAAAAAAAAAAAAAAGCCAGCCTTTACATTGTTAACCTAGTACCAAAAGCCCACCTTTGAGTGTTAAACACGGTGTCCCTGAGTGAAATATTTGTGAGAAGTGTGGAGAGGCCCCTTGATAACAATGTCACATAATGGAGAAGCAGTACCACCAGTTCCAGATCTTAATATAACCATTCTTCAAGCAATTCAAGGTATGATGGAAATGATGATGGAAGATAGACAAGAAAGAAGGGCGCAACAACAAAGACAAGAACGAACATTAGAAGAAGATGAAGGTATAGTAGTACAAGAAAGACAAGTTGTTGAAGGAAGATGGAGAGGAAGAAATAACCATGCAACTATTATGCAACCTAGAAGGATGGAAAGAGTACATGAAGATAGAGATGGGGGAGTTAAACTCAAAATCCCGCCCTTTTGTGGAACGGCAGATTCTGAGGCATACTTGCAATGGGAAAGAAAGATAGAGCATGCGTTTGATTGCAACACCTATAGTGAAAATAAGAAGATGAGACTTGCTATTGCCGAATTTACCAATCATGCTGGTGATTGGTACCAACATCTCAAATCCGAGAGAAGAAGAAAAGAGGAGGATCCAATAGAGACATGGGACGAACTTAAAGAAGCCATGAGAGAAAGGTATGTTCCAAAACATTATGAAAGAAATTTGAAAACTAAATTGCAAGGTTTGAGGCAAGGAACAAAAAGTGTGGCGGAATATTATAAAGAGATGGAGACTATTATGGAAAGAGCAAATGTTAGAGAAGAAGAAGAAGATACCATGTCTAGATTCCTTGTAGGTTTGAATCGAGAAATTGCTCATCTTGTTGACAGAAATCCATCACCATATCTGGAAGACATGTATCATTATGCTCTCAAAATTGAAGACCAATTGAAGGAAGAAAAAGAGCATTAAAAAAGGTACACATCACGAACTAACACCTTTTCAAATTCTAAAACTTGGAACAAGGATAGTTTTGTGAATAGAAATGAATCAATGTCACCAAAAGAAAAGTTTGTGGCTGCTAAAAGAGTGGAGGCTGAGAGTTCCAATGGTAAAAAGAATGAAGCTTCAAAGACGGTAAAGGAGAAGTCTAGTTCTATTCAATGTTGGAAGTGCAAAGGGTTTGGACACATGAGCAAAAAGTGTGTTAATAAAAAAGTTATGGTGATAAGGAATGGTATACTTGATTCAGATGATGAATGTGAGGATCATGATTCACAGCTTGTGGAAGAAATCGCAGCATATGATGATGAGTATGTTGAAGAATGCTAAAAGAGTGGAGGCTGAGAGTTCCAATGGTAAAAAGAATGAAGCTTCAAAGACGGTAAAGGAGAAGTCTAGTTCTATTCAATGTTGGAAGTGCAAAGGGTTTGGACACATGAGCAAAAAGTGTGTTAATAAAAAAGTTATGGTGATAAGGAATGGTATACTTGATTCAGATGATGAATGTGAGGATCATGATTCACAGCTTGTGGAAGAAATCGCAGCATATGATGATGAGTATGTTGAAGAAGGTAATTCCATATCTTTGATCACAAGAAGGGTACTCAATGTTCAAATCAAGGAAGAGAAATTTGAAGATCAAAGGGAAAACTTGTTCCACACAAGATGTTTGGTCAAAGGAAACCCATGCAGCTTGGTGATTGATAGTGGAAGTTGCACAAATGTGGTAAGCAGCTTCCTTGTCAAAAGACTTCAACTTTCTGTCCATCCCCATCCAAAACCATACAAACTTCATTGGTTAACAAACAAAGAAGAATTAAGGTGAACTCCCAAGCTCTTATTTCTTTTACTCTTGGAAGATATAAAGATGAAGTTCTTTGTGATGTCGTACCAATGCATGCAGGGGACATCTTATTCGGCCGATCCTGACAATATGATAGAAAGGTAACATTTGATGGTTTGATGAACAAGTATACTTTTACTTTGTGTGGGAAGAAATTTACTTTACTTCCATTGTCTCCATATGAAGTACATTGTGACCAATTGAAATTAGAGAAGAAAAGAAAAGAATCTGAAGAACAACAGTGGAGAGAAGAAACTAGGGTAAAGGTGAGAAAAAAAACAGTGGAAAAAAAAAACAATATTCAGTTTTTGTCTGGAAAGAACGAAGAATTTGATTTGAGGACAAATCCTTTTAAAGAAAGGGGGGATGATATGAATCCAACAACTGATCACGTGCATGTACCCGAACGAGCAATTATAAGAAGCAATACAAAGAAGATTCAAGTATCAAATCAAAAAAATAATGGAGTGGCTGACATTGGAAAGTGATTAGAAGACTTTCCTTTGGTAGTTGTTGTTAGGATCGCACAACAACGCACACGCTCGATCTAGATGATCACAAAGAGAAGGATAGAGAGAATTGCAAGGAGAACTCTGGCTAAAAGGATTTTTTATTGATGACTTCAGGCATGTACAACAAGAGAGTACAGAGAATAGAAAAGTACATTTCAAAGCTTTACTAGACGGGATATGTATATGGTTCAGTCTACTAAATATAGCTTTACCATATTTAACCATCTACTATATATAGCTATGTACCATATATAGCTTTATCGGATATAGCTTCACCATATATGGCTTTACCAAATATAGCTTTACCGGATATAGCCATTGACCAAGCTATAAATATAGGGAGCAGACTCCATAACTCAACAATTCTCCCACTTGGAGACTGATCCTACACCATACCAATTAGGGCTTTGCATAGCTTTAATTTTCCAACATCAACACATTTTGTCAACATGTCTGCTGGATTCTTTGCACCCTCTATCTTCTCCAAACACATATCGCCTTCTTCCACTAACCTGCGAGTGAAATGGTACCGTCTTCTAATGTGTTTTGTCCTTGAATGATAGACTGGGTTTTTCACCAACTGTATGGCACTCTGACTATCTATATAAAGGATCTTCTTGCACTGCTTCCGGCCTAATTCTTCTAGATAGTCTGTCATCCATATCATCTCCTTTCCAGCTTCAGCTATGGCCACGTACTCAGCTTCAGTAGATGAAAGAGCAACGCATTTCTGAAGCTTGGACATCCAACTCACTGCTATTCCATCTATAGTGTAGATATACCCAGATGTGCTCTTGCTGGAGTCTACATCTCCACTCAGATCAGCATCCACAAAACCTTGCAGAACTACTTTGCCATTGCCATAACAAAGTGTAGTATTGGATGTACCTCTCAGATATCTCAGAAGCCACTTCACACCTTCCCAATGTTCCTTCCCTGGATTTGCCATGTACTTGCTAACAACTCCCACTACAAGTGTTATGTCAGGTCTAGTGCAGATCATAGCATACATCAAACTCCCAACTGCAGAAGCGTACGGAACTGATGCCATGTGCTCACGTTCCTCAACTGTCTTGGGAGATTGTCCCTTTGACAATTTAATATGATTTGCCAAGGGGGTAGTCCTGGGTTTAGCGTTATTCATCTTGAATTTGGACAACACCTTCTCAATGTACTGCTCTTGGGATAGATTTAATGTGCCAGCAGATCTATCTCGAGAAATCCTCATCCCAAGGATCTGCTTCGCTGCACCTAAATCTTTCATCTCAAATACTGAAGACAAGCTTGCCTTCAGGTGGTTTATCTCCCTCATACTTGATCCAGCAATTAGTATATCATCCACATACAGGAGTAGAAACACATAAGAATCAGTGTATTTCTTGAGGTAGCAACACTGATCCTTTTCACTTCTGTGGAAACCACTCTTGCTCATGAAGGAGTCAAACTTCTTGAACCATTGTCTCGGTGCTTGTTTCAGTCCATACAAGCTCTTATTGAGCTTACACACCATGTGCTCCTTGCTTGGAGCTGCAAATCCTTCGGGTTGTTGCATATAGATCTCCTCATCTAGATCTCCATGTAAAAATGTCGTTTTTACATCCATTTGCTCAAGGTGCAAATTCTCCGATGCAACAATACTCAGTAGAATTCGGATAGTAGTTAATTTCACAACTGGAGAAAAGATCTCAGCATAATCAATGCCTTTTCTTTGTGAATATCCTTTAACTACTAACCGAGCCTTAAACCTCCTTCTGCCATCTGGTTCAACCTTGATTTTGAACACCCATTTGTTCAACAGAGCTCTCTTTCCTATAGGCAGCTCAGTCAGCACCCACGTATTATTCCTTTCAAGTGAGCTCATCTCATCATCCATGGCTTGCTCCCACTTAGTTGAATCTTCCACTTGTAGGGCCTCATCAAAAGACTCTGGTTCTCCTTCGTTAGTCAGCAACAGATAGTGTAATGAGGTTGAATATCTGTCTGGTGCTCTGGTAGTTCTGGATGATCTTCTCAACACCTGTTCAGGTGCAACTACGTCTGGTTCTTCAGCAATAGGATCAGCCACGTCTGGTTCTTCAGCAATAGGATCAGGAGTTTCTTGAGCTTCTGTTGTACCATCACTGTGTGAATTTTCTTGCCACTCAAATTCAACTCCCACTTGCTTCGTAGTCTCAGAGTTTATCTTCTCTCTGTCCTTGTACATGACATTTTCATCAAAGGTCACATCACAGTGTCTTAGGATCTTCATATTTTTCTCATCCCAAAACCTATACCCGAACATGTCAGAGCCATAGCCTATGAAGTAGCATTTCACAGCCTTAGCATCAAGCTTATCTCTCTTCTCTGGATCAACATGAACATACGCAGTACAGCCAAAGGTTCTCAAGTGAGAGTACTTGAGTTCTTTTCCTGTCCATACTTCTTCGGGCAATTTGAACTTCAAGGGTACTGACGGCCCTTTATTAATCAAATATGCTGCTGTGTTCACAGCATCAGCCCAGAATGTCTTTGGCAATCTAGAATGAATCCTTATGCTTCTTGCTCGCTCATTCAAGGTTCTATTCATCCTTTCTGCAATACCATTTTGTCTTGCCTTACCGGGAATTGTTCTTATTAATCTAATTCCCTCAGCTGCACAAAATGTTATAAACTCTGATTTGTTGTACTCTCCTCCATTGTCAGACCTCAGGCATTTGATCTTCAAGCCGGACTGATTTTCAACTTCAGCTTTCCACTTCTTGAAGGTGGTAAACACATCTGACTTGTGTTTCAGAAAGTAAACCCATACCTTCCTGCTGAAGTCATCGATGAAGGTGACGTAGTATCTTGATCCACCAAGTGATGAAACTGGAGATGGTCCCCAGACGTCTGTATGGATCATTTCCAACCGCACTTTCTTCGGTTCTCTGGCAGCCTTTGTGAAACTAACTCGTTTCTGTTTGCCCATAACGCAGCTCTCACAAAGACCCATATCAACAGATTTTAAGCCTTCTAAAGCTCCTTTCGCAGTCAGCATCTTCATTCCTTTGACGCTCATATGTCCAAGTCTATTGTGCCATAGACTTGAATTGGAAGCACTCTCAGCAGCAGCAGTCATGTTTATACACTCTGTAGTAGTGTATAAGGTTCCGGATTTTGTGCCACGCGCAACAACCATGGCGCCCTTCACAATCTTCCAGGAACTCTTTCCAAACTCTGCTGCATAGCCTGTGCTATCCAACTGACCAATAGAGATCAGGTTCTTCTTGAGACCAGGAATGTATCTAACATCTTGTAATGTCCATTGATTTCCTGCTGGAGTTTGTATGGAGACATCTCCCTTTCCTTCAATCTCCAAGGTTTTATTGTCGGCAAGATACACCTTCCCGAAATTTCCTGATTTGAAATTTCGAAACAATTCCTTACTTGGAGACGAATGGAACGATGCACCTGAATCTAAAATCCAGGATTCAGCTGGGCTATCCACACTAAGGATTAAAACGTCCTCAGCATCTTCTGTTGTGTATATAGAATCATCATCATCTTCAGATTTATGATTCTGCTTCTTCTTTAGCTTTGTACAATCTGTCCGAAAGTGTCCTTTTCCCCCACAGCTCCAACACGTTACGTTGGGTTTGTTTGGAGATTTTCCCCGGTTCTTTGATTTTGAACGCCCATGTTTGTTTAAGTTCTTTGATTTGCTTCTTCCCCTTCGATCAACACTGAGAGCATTGCCTGATGAATCTCCAGTTTCCCGTTTGCGAATACTTTCGCTGAGAACTACATCTCGAATTTCATCAAACTTCAGTTTATCAGATCCTCGGGAACTGCTGATTGCGGCAACAACAGTATCCCATGACTCGGGTAAGGATGACATCAAAATCAACGCTTTAATTTCATCTTCGAAATTAATTTCCACCAAACCCAGTTGACTTATGATCATATTGAATTCATTTATATGATCCGCAACACGTCCACCTTCAGACATCTGTAGATTGAACAATCTATGCATCAAATACACCTTGTTCATAGCCGACGGTTTTTCATACATATTTGACAGTGCCTTCATCAGATCTGACGTTGTCTTCTCCTTGATGATGTTAAACGCCACGTTTCTGGATAGCGTCAACCAGATCATCCCTAAGGCTTGTCGATCCTTGAGCTTCCACTGTTCCGTGGTCATGGTATCCGGCTTCACCCCCAACAGAGGTTCGTGAAGATCTTTCTGGTACAGATAATCTTCAATCTGCATCTTCCAGAAACCGAAATCGGATCCATCGAACTTCTCAATTCCAATTTTTGAACTTTCCATCTTCACAGATCGTGGTGAATTTTGCCTTGCTCTGATACCAGTTGTTAGGATCGCACAACAACGCACACGCTCGATCTAGATGATCACAAAGAGAAGGATAGAGAGAATTGCAAGGAGAACTCTGGCTAAAAGGATTTTTTATTGATGACTTCAGGCATGTACAACAAGAGAGTACAGAGAATAGAAAAGTACATTTCAAAGCTTTACTAGACGGGATATATATATGGTTCAGTCTACTAAATATAGCTTTACCATATTTAACCATCTACTATATCGCTATGTACCATATATAGCTTTACCGGATATAGCTTCACCATATATGGCTTTACCAAATATAGCTTTACCGGATATAGCCATTGACCAAGCTATAAATACAGGGAGTAGACTCCATAACTCAACAGTTGAACTACCAATTAAGACAATTTATGAATTGCCTTATATTCTTCAATTTATATTTAATAGCATTTATTAAAAGTTTGTATGAATTGCCTTATATTCTTCAATTTGTATTTAATAGCATTTATTAGCATTTATTAGTATTTGGTGGCTGAATTTTATTTTGTTAGGGTTATCTTTTGGGCCTATTTAAAGTCATGTAATACTCATGTTTGAGGGATTTTGGTTGAATACAGAAAAAACCTTTGTGTTTTCTTGATACCCTTTTGGTGTTATTCTTTTTCAAATCTTGCTTTAGGTTTGATGTTTAAACCGATTCATTGAATTAGTTTTGATCAAGCTAATTCTGGAGTGAATTGTCTTGGTATCTAAGAGTGACCATCATAGATTCCAAGTTCGATCTAAGAGTCATTCATCTTCTAACCAGCTCTTGGTTGGAATAATCCGTTAAGTTAGCTTTCTCTTTGAGCGTTTTGCAAGGATTCTAAAAGGACCTCTAGCTTTGCAAAAATCAGCATTGTAGGCGCTTATCATGATGTTCACCTTGTTAATGAATAAACGGATAATGCAATGGGTGCACATGGAGAGATTTGGAAAAAGAGGTTCATTGGATACATTTTGAAGTTAGATTCATTTCAAAGTAGCTTTACTGAGTTCAAGAGTCTTTGAAGGTTCGTTCAGTAGTTCAGTCTGATTAATGTTGAGTCTTTCAAACAGAATCAAGAAGCCGAGGTTAAGGTTTCTTCCTTCTTCTTCTTCTTTTCTTACTATGAAATCTGGTTCAGGAATCTTTCGTTGAACCTTTGGTTACAGGAGAGTGAAAGACTGAAATGATCTCTTTAATAGGGAATAGCGGAAAAGAAAAGGCAATGGAATTGCTTTACCTTGTGTTTGAATAGTTCAACCCGACGAGTTCACGAATAAATAGGTTCAGGATAATGCAGAGGAAAGGTGCGAAGCAGCTCGATGAGAAGAGTTTACGAGTTGAACGGGCGAAGCCGTGAGACCGGTAGGGAGAGGATAATGAGTCTTGCTTGAGTCTTTCAATTGGGATTGAATTCATTTACTCGACTGTATATATAAGGTAATTGAGCTTCTCTTTCTTTTACTATTTATTCTTTCGGATAGGTTACGGCCGGAGTTGTACTAGTTTTCGCTTGAATTGACTCTCCTGTAAAGGCCAGGTGATTGAGTGAAGCAGCTTTACCGGCAGGTTCAGGATAATGTTTGTTGAGTTTCGTCTTTCCTTCCAAATGCATTACCTCGTGCTTGAAGGAAAAGGTTTTGGGTTGAGTCTCATTCATCGGGAGTTTCGGCTTTGGTTACAGTTCAAGAATCCATAGGGTCAAGCAAGAAGGGAAAGGACAGGCAGTTCAACCGACAGGGGAAGGAAAGGGACAGGCAGTTCAACCGACAGGGGAAGGAAAGGAGTTTACAAGCAAGAGAGTCAGTCAATTCAATTAGATAGAATAGGTTCAGTAGTTCAGTCGAATTAATCAATCTTTTTTACGGGGGGGAGAGTAAGTGAAAGCCGGCTCCGGTTCAGTAGTTCAGTCGAATTAATCAATCTTTCTTACAGGGGGGGAGAGTAAGTGAAAGAAGGTTCCGGCTCCGGTTCAGTCTCAGTCATAACATAAGGAGTCTTGACTCTCCTCTCAAGCTGCTAACTCCTTCATTTCTTCTTTAACAGTAAAGAACGATCATTAATCTTTCATCTCCCTTGACTAGACTATCTCTTTTCTTTATTCTCGGTAATAAATAGGTAAAGTAGTTCTGTTCTGTCTCATTCATCTGGAGTTTCGTCTTGACTTCCTTTAACATTACCGAGTTCAATCAGTCTCATTCAAATAGCTTTACCGAGGGAAAGAAGAATCGGCCAGGAGAAGAGAAAGAAAAACTAGTTCAAGATTAAATAGTGAAAGAATAACTCACACGAACTTCAGGTCATATCGGGGCAGGGCAGGAAATGAAATTGTTCAACCTTAAGAGGAGGTTCAGGAAATGAAATTGTGAAACTGAGTTTACGAGGTGAAGGAAATGAAATTGTGAAACCGAGTTTACGAGGTGAAGGGGAAGGTTTTGTCTAGAATTGACTCTCCGGATCCAGATCATACATAATAGCTTTAGAGTGAAAGGTTCACAATCACTTCTCTCAGTCTCATTCTTCTTGAGTCGAGACTTCCGGTGAAGCATTGAAGGTTCTGGTTCCGGTTTCACTATCTCTTTTCTTTCTTTTTTTTCCTACTCTCCTGTAAAGTGAAGGAAAATAGCTTGACCGAGTTCTCCAAGGCAAGGGAATATCATCAAAGGTGATCCTCTCTTTCTCTTAGTTTATAGTTCATAAATAGGTAATGGAATCTTTCGTCTTTCTTTACTATTCAAGAATCACTTCCATCTGGGGCAGGCAATGGGTGAACCCTACAGGTGAATGAGTTTACAGTCGAGTAAATGAATTAGCGGCTTGCTTTACCTAGTCTTTGAATAAAGAGGAACGGAATAGTGGTGAGGGATCATAATAGCTTTAGAGTGAAATCTGGTCAGGGAATGCATAAAGGAAAGGCTGAATGAGTAAGTACAGTAGTGAGGGGAGAAGCAGATAGGTTCAAGAATAAATGGGTTGACGAAGACTGAGTTCAATCTGTCTGGGTCCTGAAGTAGTGAAGGAAAGAATAGAGAAAGACAAGTAGTTCAACCCTTGAGGAGAGTAGTAAATTCATATGCTCTCATTCATCTTTCGTGGTTACAGTTCCGGAAAGAAGGATTGATTGATTGAATATGCGAGTTTAGTCTCATTCTCTCTGGTTTGGGTTACAGGCAGTCGAGTAAATAAGAAAAGAAAAAGAAAAGGAGTGAAGTCGAATGAATCTTACTGTCGAGTAAGTGAAAGAAGGGACAGGAGAGAAGCCAGCTACTTTACCTCCTTCAATCTATCTATCTGGTTCAGGATCAAGAGCAGTTAAAGAAGGTCAGTCAGCGAATAGAGGTTCAGGAGAGAAGCCTATGTTACCGAGTTAAAGAATAGAATAGTCTTTGAATAATAACTCACAATAACTGCACCACAAGTAGTTCAGGATCATGAAAATAGCTTTCTTTATCGAGTCTTTGAGGAATGGTCCTGGTTTTCGCTTCATTCTTTCAATTCTCTTGATTTACTCTCTCTCCCGTAAAGAAAGGTTAGCTTTACCTCCTGTCCTGAAAAAGGTCATATCGGAAAAGGTTACGCTGGTTGAACTATCTCTTTGCTTTTCTTTACTCGACTGTAAATATCTGATTCTTTCTCCTCAGGTGATTGAGAATGAATCTTGTTGAGTTGAGTCTTGAGTTGAAACACTTCCCCCCTGAAAACACTGTCAAGGATTGAATGAAAGAAGAAATAGGAAAAAGATAAATTATCGAGAGTCTTTCCTTCCGACAATTAATAGGTTCAAGAATCAATAGGTGAAGGATTTCATGACTCTCCTCTCCTGTATAAAGTTCAGGGAATATCAGTTCAGGTTCAGTAGCTCTTTTGGGTTGGTTGAGTCTCATTCTCTTCAGTCTTTCCTTCCTGTTCCGGAGAATGTAATCTTTCTTCTTCTTTGACAGTGAATGAAGAGAGTAAATTCATGAATTAGCGGCTTTACCTCGTTCAAAAAAAGAGCTACTTCACCTATTTCCCTTGGGTTTGAAAGAAAAGGTGACGGAGTGAAATCAGGAAAAGGTTTTGGTTCTTCAAATAGCACTTTACCTAATCAGGGACAGGCAATGGAATTGGTTCAGTTCAACCGACAGGTGAAGGAGCGAAGCGACCCTGTTTACTGTTCTTCAAGTGATTGAGTGAAGGAGCTTGACCAGAGAGTATAAGAGTGTTTGAATAGTGAAACCATTTCTTGTTTACAGTCGAGTAAAGTCAATTCATTAGCGGCTTGACCTTGTGTTTGAAGGAATAAATAGGGAGAGGTCAATGAGTTTACTATGTTTGAATAAATAGGTATAGGATCAGAGATAGTTCAACCCTCCTTCAATCAGTCCAATGCAGGGTTACGAGAAGAGGGAGGGAGTAAGTAGCTATCTCGACGAGACGACTGTAAAAGGTGATTGAGCGAAGCAGCTTTACCCTGAAAGAAGGGAATAGATAAAAGAAAGAAAAGGTTAAGGGGAAGGATCCTGAATCAATAGGCTTTGTTTACCAGAGAGTAAAAGAGTGAAAGGTGAACAATCACTTCTTGTTCAGTCTCATTCTTGTTTCGGATTGAATGAATTGACTGACTCTCATGTAAAAGGGAATACAGGGGCAGGGGAAGGAGTGAGACCTTGTTTACTGTTCGTTCAGTAGCTTAGGGAAGTAGAATGAGTTCAATCAGCTCAGGGGATAGAGCTTTACCTGATTCTCATACAGCCGCTTTACTGAGTTCAACCACTCGACCGATAGGTTCATGGTCAGGTGTTTACTGTTCTTCAAGTGATTGAGTTTTGGGTCATGGGAAAGAGCTTCTCTTCCTGTTACGGTTCCGGAGAAAGACTAACTACTATGTTACCTCCTGAAATAAGGGAAAATGGGCAAAAGCATCCCTTTTTATCGGGGTGGATGGAATTAATCAGAATTGAAGCAGCTTTCGTGAGTGAAAAAGTGAAACAGCCCAAAATCCTGGGAAAGTAGACACTCTCATTCATTGAAGCAGCTTTTGTTAGTTCAAAAGTGAAACATCCCTTTTTCACGGGAAAGTATCAAGAAACTAAATCTGAAATGGTCTTTACAGGCAAAAGAGTGAACGAAGGTTCCGGGGAACGGGCGAAGGGTTTCGGTTTCCTCTCCCTTCTTTCTTTGTTCCTGTTCCGGGAAGGGTTTCATGAAGTAGCGAAGGGCATAGTAGAGGGGCAGCGAAAGGAATAGAGTATAAGGTTACGGAGTTCAATTAGGAGGATCAGGAGTCTTTGTCTTGTCTCCTGTCTTTCCTTGAAACACTTTCTTGAACTGTAAAGGAATAGAGGATTCGTCTTCTGCAAACACTTACAACTCATTCAATCTAGTTTGGGTTTAATAGCTAATTAATGAATTTACTCACTCTCCTGTAAACGAGAATGATTCGTTTCGTCTTTCCTCTCGTTCCGGTTCCGGTTCATGAGTAAGTAGCTAGTTGGCAGTTCAAGAGTGAAATCCGTCCCATTCTCTGATTATTCTTCAAATAGCTTTACCTCAATAAATAAGGGAAGGTCATATCGGTTCATAAGTCGCTCTCCTATCAAGCAGTCTCATGAATAAATAGGAGCTTTCTTTCGGTCAGGGAATACGGGGGAAGGTTCTATCTCTTATCTTTGATTTACTCTACCTTCCTTTCATTCATTGAAAGAATAAATAGGGACAGGTTCAGTATCAGTAGGATCAGGATAATGAGTCTGACAGTTCACTCTCATTCATGTTCCATTTCATTCAATAGTAGTTCAATCAGGTTCATGAGCGAAGAGGGAAAGAAAGAAGGAATTATCATCATTTAGTTAGGTAGCTGAAGAAGAAGAAAAAGGTATTGAAGATAGAAGTTTAATCATCAATCAAATACGAACAACCAACCACGTAACAAAGGAGAGGAGCGAAGCGAACATCCATCCAGCCTATTTACTGAGTGAAAGAATAAATAAATGGGTTACGGCCGGAGTGAAGGAGCGAAGGGAGAGGTTCAGCTTCTCATGCAGCTTACCTAGTTCAACCTGAGTGAAAGAAGAATCGGAGTAGAGTCTTTCCTTGAAACACTTTCTTTTGAAGGGAGAGTCCGTCGAATGAGTGAAAGAAGGGCCGGACTGAGGTAGTTTCGTCTCATAAGTAGTTCAGTCTAATAAATAGTCTTTACTTACAGTCGAATGAATAAGGAGTTGGGGAGAAGAAGTAGTTTCGTCTTGACTTCCGGTTCAGTAGTGAAGGTCAGGTAATAAGGGTGAGTTCAGGAAAGAGCTACTTTGACCTCAATAAATAAGGGAAGGATAGATAGGTTCATGAATGAAAGAAGTAGGATCAGGGGTCTTTCTCTTGTCTCCCTGATAGTTGCTTTCGTCTTTCCTTTGATTTACTACTCTCCCGTAAAGTGAAGGTCATATCGGTTCCGGTTCAGGAGAGGGGCGAAGCCTAGGAAAAGGGTCAGGCTCAGTCGCTTTACCTTGTGAAAGAGTGAGATCAGTCTAATGATTCGTTTCGGCTTGAAAAGCAGCTAATTCAGAATTTCATATCCCTTAACTTTAAAGGAGAATGAAGAGAGAGTTGAGTCTTTGTTTACTGTCTTTGAATAACTCACAATAACTGCACAAAGAAAGGAGTTAAGGAGAATGAATTAGGAGTCTTTCCTTCCGAACCTCATTACCTTATTCAAGAGTGAAGGGACAAGTGATTGAGCTTTCCCTGATGATCATACAGCCGGTTGACTGACTTACCTTGTTCAAGAGTGAAAGAAGGTGAATGAGTTTACTGTTCCTGAATAAATAGGTGAAGGAGGATCAGGAGTCTTTCATTCAGTAGCTCAGGGAATGAAGTAGCTGACGAATCGGAAAGGGAAGAAGCAGCTTTCTTTAATAGGAGTAAGTAGCTCTCCCGGAAAGCAGCTAAGCTAATTCATTGAGTCTTGATCCTAATGATTTAGAAAGGGAATAATCGAGTATAAATAATAGGAAAAGGAGTTAAGTCAATTCATCTTGTTGAGTTGAGTCTTGCGGCTAAGGAGCGAAGCGGTGAGCCCGAGTTGTAGAGGCGAACGAGCGAAGCGGCTCGACTGTAAAGGAGAGGAGTGAAAGAAGGTTCGTTCCGATTCCAGTTTCACTATCTCTTTGATTTCATTCAGTAGCTCCGGCAATGGAATTGCTTTACCGAGTTCAAGAATAGTTCAATCAGGTCATATGGGTTCCGGGGGAAGGAGTTCAGGCTTTTTTCGTCTTTCAATTCTCTTTTCTTTCCTTCCTTAATGCAATAACTTCGGGTCATATCGGTTCAGTCTAATTCATCCCTTGTCTTACAGTGAAACCAGCTCAGGGAATATTGGTTCGTTAAGTCGCATTCATCTTGAGTATTGATCTTTGACAGTTAAAGAAAGGAGGTAAAAGAGTGAAAGAATAAGTGAAAGAAGAAGCCGCATTCTCTTCCATCCTTCATGCCTTGTTTACAGTTCGAGAATAAATAGGGGCAGGTTCAGGTGAATGACCTTCTCTGTCTTTCCTTCTTTTTCAGGGACAGAGTAAATGAAGACGCTGCTTTACCTCCTTCAGGTCAGGTTATAGAGTCAAAGGTGTAGGTCAGGGACTAGAGAGAGGAAAAGGTGAAACAGAGTTCTGTCTAACGAATAAGGAGTGTTTACAGTTCAATCCGGGACAAGTCATTGAGCGAAGCAATGAGACCAATAGTTCTGGCGAATGAGCGAAGCGCGAACATCCTTTCATTTGTTTACAGTGAGTTCAAGTAAGCAATCAAGGAGAACAGAAAGAGAAGGAGCTAAGGGAAGGAGAAAGAGCTGGTCCAGAATAGGGACAAGAAGGGAGAATTCATCTTTCTTACAGGAGGGAGTGAAAGAATAGTGAAACCCGAGGGAAAGAGTGGTTGAAGGGACAAGTGATTGAGCGAAGCAGCTTTAATAGGAGTAAGGAGTTAGACAGTAAAGCGGCTAATGAATAAGGAGTTGATTGAGTGTTTACAGTTCCTTCATAAATAGGATCCAGAGGAGAAGGAGTTAAGTCTCCCCCTTCTTGTTTTAGCTTGAAAAGAAGCTAAGGAGCGAAGCCAAGCCACTTTACGTATGGTGAAAGAAAGGCTAAGAGCTGGAGCAAAGCTTAGAGACTGTAGGAGGTAACCAACCAGCTTTTGAAAGAGTGAAAGAAGGTCATATCGGTTCAGGTGATTGAGTTCAGTTCTACAACTTGTCTTCATCTTTCTTCTTCTTTTCTTACTGTTCCTATTTATTTACCTTGTTCAATGACGGAAAAGGGAGAGTGAGTCAATGAATTAGCGGCTTTCCCTTGTGAAAGACTGAGTGAACGAAGAAATGGGAAATAGGTTCCGGGGAAGGTTCCTTCCTTCTTTCATGAATTTCCTCTACGGTGAAGGAGCGAAGCCAGCAATGAGACCGATAGGTGAATGGTCAGGTGTTTACAGTTCTTCAAGTGATTGAGTGAAAGGGCGAAGCCCTGAGACCCGTAGGGCAAAGAGGCGAAGACACGAAACCGTACCCGGTGAAGGGGTAGGTTTTCTCGAGTCTTGAGTTGAGTCTTTGACAAGGGAGAGTCCATTCATTAGCTAGCTTCTTCATTCATCTTTCTTTTGTCCGTCTTTACAGGAGAGTAAAGGAGTGAAATCAGGTTCTCATCCAGCCGCTTTACTAAGTTCAACCACTCGACCGGACCGATAGGGAGAGGGAGTAAGGAGCAAAGCGAACATCCTTTCATTTGTTTACTGTTCAATCTGGTAATACTGTATAAGGGGATAGAGGCTCTGGTTCCAGTTCAGTAGCTCTTTGTTGAGTCTCCCTTCCCTTCAAACACTGGTAAAGGAGAAGAAGAAGTAGCTCTCGGGGAAGGAAATGGAATTGTGAGACGAGAAGAGGCTCAGAAATAGAATTGCTTTACCTCCTTCCGGTAATACTGTATAAGAAGTCTTTCATTCAGTAGCGAAGGCTCCGGTTACGGTTCATGAGCAAACAGACCTACAGAAATAAGTCCAATTAAGTAAGGAGAAAGACAAGAAAAAGAAGAAATAGCTGAGAGAATGCATCGATAGTCTTTGTTTACTGTGAAAGGAGAGTCAAAGAAAGAAGGTTCATGAGTGAAGGAGAATGAATAGGAGTAAGTAGCTCGACAGTAAAGCAGTGTCTTCATTTCTTCTTGTTTCGGCTTTCCTTCCTGCCTGATTCCGGATTGAATTCCTGTTCCGGTTCCAGTACACAAACAAGGTGAAGTAGCTCAGGATTGAGGTTGAGTCTTTCGTTTCGGCTTGACCTGATTCTCATACAGCTGCTTTACCGACAGGCAAAGGGGCAGGGTCCGGAGAATGCCCTTCTTCTTTCCCTTATCAAGAAGGTGAATGAATCAATAGGTTCAGGTTCAGAAGATTGATAAAGGTTCCGGTTTCACTATCTCTTGACTTCCAGTGAACGATGACGAATAAGGAGTCTTGCTCTTAGTTTACAGTCTTCTTTCTAAAGAATCAATAGGGACAGGTGAAGGAGACTGAAAAGAAGAAATAGGGTCCGAAGCTTGACCTTCAGATCATCCATCCAGCCTAGCCTATGTAAAAGAGTGAAAGCAAGAAAGGAGAAGATCAAGAATACTTCAACCCTCCCTTGTTTATTGTTCAGGGAGAGAGAGTAAAAGAAAGGATGAAGCAAGATCAGTTCCTCAATAAATAGAAGAAGGAGAAGATCAAGAAGGTGAGTTCAGTAGTTCAGGAGTGAAGAAGAATGAATTCATCTTTCGAACATCCTTTCATTTGTTTATAGTTCAAGAATAAATAGGTGAAGCAGCTTTACCTTCTTCTCCGCCAGCCCCTTTACTTACCGAGTTCAATCAGGCTCAGGAGCTTTACCGAGTTCAATCAGGGAGAGGAGCGAAGCAACGAGAGCGCAAGAGAGAGGATCGGAGTTTACTATTTAATTAGTAGGATCAGGATAATGAGTCCGACAGTTCACTCTCAGGAATCTCTCGTTTCGGCTTTCGAAGTAGCTAATTAATTGATTAAGGGAATATCATCAAAGAAGAGGAGAAAGAATCCATAGGAAAAGGAGGTTCAGGTGAAGAAGATTGATAAAGGGTTCGGTTCAGGTTCCGTCCAGATTGAATGAGTTGACTCTCCTGTATAAGGGACTAGCGTATAAGGTTCAGGGAATGAAATTGTGAAACTGAGGTTATGAGGTGAAGGGAAGGGAATATCGGTTCCGGTCAGGTAATGTAATAGAGTCGAAAGGTTACGGAGCTTTACCCTCTTCTCATCCAGCTTACCTAGTTCCCCCTTGTTTGTGAAAGAACTTACTTAGTGCTTTTGCTTTACCGAGTTTACAGATAGGTTCCGGAGCTCAGCCAGCCACTTTACAGATAGTTCCATCAAGTGATTGAGCTTGACCTGATTCTTATTTTCTTCTTCGTTCTTCTTTTAGATAGAGTTAGAGGATTTAATGAATTTCCTCTCCTGTAAGGGAATATCGTATAAGGTGTAGGAGTTCCATCTAGTGAAGGAAGTAGTTCAGGAGCGAAGCAATGAAACCGACAGACAGGGGAGGTTCAGGCAATGGAATTGTGAGACCGAGTTTACGAGGCGAATAAGCGAAGCTGCGAGATCAATAGGGAAAGGAGCTGCAAGGAATTGACTCTCCCTTCTTTGTAAAGAAAAGATAGGTTCACCCTCATTCATCTTGAGTTTCGTCTTTCAAGTAGAATCAAAGAAAAGAGACACTCAAATAGTTCAACCCGAGTAAAAGAAGAAGGATTTCATATGCTTTACCTCCTTCAATCAGTCAAAGGTGAATAAGTAGGGATAGGTTCACAATAACTTACGGGAATATGGGTTCGTTCAGTCTCTTTCCTCTTTCGGCTTTCAAAGCAGCTAAGGCAATGGAACTTGACCTTGTTGGAGAGGCAATGGAATTGTGAGACCCATAGGGCGAAGAGGTTCAACCACGAGACCAAAGGGCGAGACCGAAGGGAGAGGGGCAGGATAAAAAACCAAAGCTAAGGAGCGAAGGGAATAGAAGTTGAGGGGCAGGTTCTAGAGTAAGTAGCTCTCCTGTCAGCTAATTCATTTCATATCCCTTCTTTATAGAACAGTAAAGGACAATTCCTCTTTCTTGTCTTGCTTCAGTCTTTCCTTTTATTCAAACACACACAGTAAACTCTCATTCATAAGGAGTTGGGTGTTTCCTGTTCCTGTTCCGGAGTAAGTAGCTCTACTGTCAAGCTGCTAATGAATGGCCGGACTCTACCTTCTTTCTTTGTTCCGGGTCTGGTTCCGGAGTAAGTAGCTCTCCTGTCAGCTAATTCATTGATTCTTGAACAGTAAAGGAATATCTTCTTCTAGCATTCTGTTCAGGGTAAGGAGTAAACAGATCCATAGAAAGAGTGAAATCAACCACCTATGCTATTTACCGAGGGAAAGAAGGGAATGGAATATCGGGCCACGTTCCGTCATTCATTTACTCGACTGTAAAGCAGCTAAGGAGTGAAACCGCTCGGCCTTACGGGAGAGGAGTGAAACCGCGAGACCAAAGGGAGAGGAGTGAAACCGCGAGACCAAAGGGAGAGGAGTGAAACCGCGAGACCGATAGGGAGAGGAGTGAAACAGCTCGACCGATAGGAAGAGGAGTTCAGGATAAATAATGAATGTTGAGTCTTTCAAGCAGAATCAAGGAAAGAAAAGAGACCCAGTGAAAGAAGTAGTTCAGTCGAATGAATCTTTCGGCTTAGTTTACAGTTCAGGGAGAGGTGAAGGAGCGACACGAAGCCACGAGACCGAGTTAAAGAAGGAAAAGTAGCTCAGGAGTAAGTAGGGAGAAGGAATCTTTCGTGTTTACAGTTCTGGAGCTCAGCAATGAGACCATACAGAATAGGTGAAGGAGCTGATCTTTCTTTTTCAGTTCAATCTGGTTCAGTAGTTCAAGCAATGGAATAGTTCAACCCTAGTTCAATGCCCTAAAAAATAGGGAGAGATAGAGTTTGATCCCCAAAAATACGGGGGAGGATAGAATTTCTTTGATTTCAGCTCCAGCTATTAAGGGAAAACCTCTTTTAATGTTTTACCCCTATGCTGGATACAAAATCTTTTCTTTCAGCTCCCGCTATTAGGGAAAAAGGTCTTTTAATGTTTTACAGTTATATGGGGATAGAAAAAAATTTATTGACGCTGCTGCTATTAGTGAAAAAGGTCTTACGAACTTTGACCCCTATGGTGGATAGAATTTCTTTTCTTTCAGCTCCAGCTATTAGTTCAAAAGCGATTACGAAACTTGACAGTTGTAAAGCATCAACTAAATAATGAAAGGTCTTTACACTCAAAAATAGGGATTTGATCCCAAAAAATAGACAGAAGATAGACTTTGATGATGAAAGGTCTTTACTCGACTGTCTGCTAATTCATCTTGTCTTCGTCTTCTTCTCCCCGCCCTTCATTTATTTATTTAAAGACTGTAAACAACTCAGCTATTAAAAGGTTCCAGATTTCATTCATAAGGTAAATAGGGTCAAGTCATATCGTATAAGTTGTAGGTTCAGGTAATCTCGGTGCAGTAGCTAATGAATTTCCTCTTTCATTCTCTGATTCATTCATTTACTCGACTGGCATTTCAAGGAATATCTTCTTCTTCTTCTTCTTGCATTCTCGTCAGGGATAGGGTTGAGGTTGAGTCTGATTTTCTGTTCCATCAGGTGTAGGTTCAGGTTCAGTCGCTGCAAGGAATTTCCTATCCCTTCACTATCTCTTATCTTTTTCAAATAGGTAAAGGAGTGAAGTTTCATCTGGAGTCTCCCGGATTTCTTTCTTTCACTGTAAAGCCGAACGGAAAGATGAATGAGACAGATTAGATTGAACAGTAAGATGCAGAAGAAGAAAGATTAATGATCGATCCTTTCTTTACTGTGTTTGAATAAATGAATGAAATCAGGTCAGGGGGATGAGGACGACTGATTTCACTCGTTCACAAGCAACGTAAGTCAAGCGGCTGTATGAGAAGAAGGGAAAGCTCATGAACCTGATGGAACCCTATGGATTCTTTCCTCCTTCACTCCCAGATTGAACAAGGTAAAGTCAAGCAGCTAATTCATTGACTCTCTCTCCCTGATTGAACTAGGTAAACTCCTTCACTTTCAGAACCTTTACAGGAAAGAAAAGAAAAGGCTATAAAATCAAGTAGATCGATCCTAACTCACAATTGAAATAGCGCAGGAATGTGACTGGCTAACAAAAAGGGATGCCTAATAGTCAGCCCTCACTCATCCTGGGGAGCCAAGGTGTTTAGCGAGAAATACGCAGAAGCCGGTAGTGGATCATCTGCTATCGGGGCAGCCAGCGCAATCGGCATCGGAGAATGCAAAGAATGTGGTTAACTGTCTAGGACTAAAAGTTAGACCAAGAGAACCCCTCAGATGCAGTCTGATGCGCTTCGTCTCTAGTCTGATCTTTCTTCACTTGACATGATGGTGGTAAGTTGAGATTCAAGTAGCCACTCAGGAAAGTGATTAGTCTTTACGGGAGATAGGGATATTGAATTTCAGATAGTTCACTCTAAACTCAGACTCCAAAGAGCCATCTCCATGCCTAGTAGCCCGCTCTGGTTTCTTAGATTGATGTGTGGCTTACAGATATTGAAATTCATGCAGGTGTGGACGAAGTTGATGGAAATCGTACCACCTACAACTTGTTAGGCTTTCCTTGTTCTGTTCATAAATAGAGTGAGTTGGCTAGCACTCGTAGTCTGACGTGTTTGGAGTAATCTTTTGGTTGGTTGGTTGGTTTTGAGGCTCCATGGGTGTCGTGCAACAATAAGAATCGAAAAGTCTTTCCAAGTCGAGTAGGCTGACGCATTAGGTTTTGAGAATAGGTCCTAACTAATGAAATGGAAGCCCTTTTCACTATGTCAAACTTTTCACATGGCTGTTGACCTTCACAGATCGTCACGGTTTGCTAACACCCACCCGATTCCACCCTTTACAGATGCCTTATGTTGAATGCGCCTAAAAGCCCCAGCGGGGGTGTAAGACCAATCAATCATTCTTATCCTATAGTTCCAATATCAACGCTAGAAGCATGCTTTCTCTTTCTTCTGATATTGACGTGACTGCTTACAAAGACTGGGAAAGGACTCGTGGGAATAGACCCATTTATTAGGGCTTTCCTTTTTCTATGAAACCATAGCTCCACTCCAAGTGAGCTTTAAAAGCTGACCTAACCTTACCGGTAAAGGAGAGTCAAGGGCAGGTGAGATGGACCGAAAGAAAAGCGTTTTAGATAAGTTTACAGGGAGGGATAGATAAGGGGACCAAGGAAGAGAGCATTCCATACTTTATACTGATCTTTATCTTTATCAAGTATACAACGAACGTAGGAGTTAAGTAAGAGCTGGAGTTAGAGTTAGTCAAAGGATTACCATACTCTCGAACAATGGTAGAACGATAGCTAGTTTAATAAGATAGAGGTGGGAAAGCCTACGATACTACCGTCAAGGAGGATGGATGAATCACTTCGGGCCAAATCGAAGACTTTGAACGAATCGACCACGTCACGTTATGCTTATGTAACTCTTTTGTTTGCAGATGTAGGACTGGCTTGACAGACTAAGGGAAATGGCCACTGCTACGACTTCCCCCACTACCACTAACTGATAGACCGACTAGCCGGAAAGAACCGAAAGCTTCCAAGGCGGGTAGGTCGGCTAAACAAAAAGAAAAGGGCCCCATTTTTCTCGGAGGAATAGGGTTAGAAACCTGTTGACACAATCAAATTTGTCCTATCAATTCACTTCCAATCGTATCTTTGATATATTTGATCATACTAGAATATATAAATAGTCGAAGCTTTCGTAGAGAAACCGCAGGTTCTGCTGGGGTAGCTGTTCCTCAGTATTGGTAATCAGTCTCGCTATTGACGTTCGAGCTCGCTGGGGAGTGCCGTGTAGGGAAAAAGAGGTTATCTAGGCAGATAGAGAAGAAAGAATGTAAAATGAGAGTTGCGCGACGGCGCCTCATCCAAATGAGACTTGGAAAGCGAAAGTGAGATAGGTCCTTAACTGGGAGGCAGGAAGAAGACTACACGAGTGGTTCGGGAAGGCAGATTTTTCACTTTCTGGTGCCATAGCTTCGACTCCACCCCACTAATAGTAGTGAGCCGTACCGACTAGCTCCTAGCAAGTGATTCAAGATCACAGTAATGCCTACCAACTTCGTTGCCTTGGGTACGAATGTGATAGCTTTCTCTAGACACCATGGAAAAGATCACTGACGAGCTCAATCTCTAAGTGTGAAATTGTTAGTTTCCTCCTCTTTTTGAAACTGAGAGATCGGTCAAAAATTCTCATTTCTTAATTACAATAAAGAATACCTTCTCAAGGAAGTGATCCTTGAGCCACTCATCTGAGCCAGCGGATTCCTATTCTGCTGTGCCGGTGCGCAAAGCAAGCACGCTTAGACTGCGATGTCTAATCTTTGGTCTGCCTATGCTAGATAGTATGACCTATTGTATTATTGTATTGGTATGGGTATGGCTGAAGAAGGATCCATTCTTAGTATTAGTAGTAGACCCAACAATAACTATTCTCAATTCTCTATAAATCTCTTAGGAATGCTTCTCCTTCCTATAGTCACTGAAAGACAGTTTCTTAATTCTTAATTAAGGTAGCTTATCAGAGTTAGCTCTTGAGCGGCCTCTGCCGGGCCGGGGCCTAAGCAACCTCTATTCTGGTCTGCATTTCGTTATATTCCTTATCTTCAGCCGCTTCGCCCTTTTCATACTATTAAGAATTCTCGATTGGGTTCTTGAACTCTGATTATTCGGGAGGTTGCAATTCCTCTTTCAATTTAAGGAAGGGAGTGAATGTAGTAAATGCATAATCTACGGTGGATATGGTTTCAATATTCAAACAAGGGCGTCTTAGTTAGGAATCGGCCTTTTTCTATCTAAGCATTGTGGCCATCACAGTTCAAGCTACGTATGGCTGGCGTACAACCTAAAGGCTTCTTATCTTAGCCAGAAAAGAAAGTGCAGTTCTTTTCTTTAGGCCAATCTTAGAAAAAGAACAAGGAGGATATGTAGAACTGCTGGATAGATCATGGCTCCAACCGGGGTGGTTCATGACTTGGCTAAAAAGAAAGTCTCAAGCGGGGAAAGGAGGGATAATGGAAGGCGGATAAAAAACTGGATTCTGCTGTGGGTGGTAGAGTAACAAGATGTGTGGGGGGCATTTTCCTGGGATTAGCCAGATAAGAAGTCGACTCATTGCATTGTCGTTGGCCGCTGGAAAGAAAGACCGAGGGGCTATGGACGGCAACAGGCGAGGTGGGTCTCGAGAGCGCAGTCGCTCGCGCATGGATGATAACGTGGTCGTTCTCGTGATAAGCCGTGAAAAGGAGACTTCCAAAGGCAAAGTTTAGGTGGCTGATTCATCACCTGTCTATACATCCAATTCCTTTTCCGCTTTAGAGATGGATTCAAGTCAGTGGTCGATCGACTTTGATTCTTCTGCTCCTTCCCTTCCCGACGGTAAGCTAGAGTCTTGCCATCCCATCCGAAAACACCTCCTTCTCCCACAAGAGTGCCAGCCCTCCTGACTTAGCCCTAACTTCCCCCGCAATGCAATTAAAAACAACCTGAGTGATTCTTTTCACTTTTAGATATTCCCAGTTTTGACATTGAGTTTCACTAGGGAGGGATGGATCTTCTTTATGAATGAGCTCACGGAGAGCTCGAACTTTGGTTCCCAAGCCCTCGACAGTTCCAAACGAGGCAAGGAGACCTACGGACTGGCCGGACCCAATCTCCGCCGATAAGAAAGGTCTGGTAACACGTTTATTGGAATCCCTGAATGAAAGTTAGGCATACCATCATCATCATCTGATTTTCTTTCTGGCCTGTTTGGACCTCCGTGACAAAGAACAATGGAATCGATGGTAAGAGTCTTCCTTTCCTCTCGTACCTCTGCTCTCTTCCAATGACCTGTCTTCCTCTTTTTCACACCGTGATCCTTGGCTTTTGAAATAAGAGGTCGGATCAATCGGGGTCATGCGTTTTGGATACAGAAATTGGGCTTTTCCCTTATTAGTCAAGTTGCTCGAGGCCAGAAAATTGGAATACAATCTAGAGGATCTGGTAGAAGAATCTATGGGTTTGTTAGGAATAGATAGTTGTTGTCTGGACATACGAGTCACAGCCGGCCGGGAACCGGGAAGAGGAGAGACCAACGACGAAGCTACTAGCTACTAGAGAGAAAAGGACAAGAAAAAGAAAGATCACCTTTCGTACATTTCTACTGTTCCAGAATTCGAATAGCGAACGAAAGACCAGGCAATCTCCGAGGCACTTCCAGCAGGCAGGGTTGACGTAAAAAAGCCTCATTCAGCTGGAAGTAGGAAATCAATCCCGGCACGACCGATGACTTAGTCTCCTTCTACGCTTAGACTCAACCACCTACCTAACTTAACTTATTAGAAAAGATACGATAGATAGCAGCTACCTAAGGCGCTTAGGCCCCCTTCACCAATCATGTTCATCTAGTAAGCCCTAGTACTATGTTTGTTCTCCAAGCTTGACTATAATAGAAATAGAATAGGCAGGCCTTTTAGAGAACAGTAGTTGGGTTAGCTCTGCCTTGTTGTGATAGGGGGCTGAGGGAGGAAAGAGCGAGACCGGGTGAAAGAGTGTTTGAAGGAATCTTGAGGATTTACTGACAGTGAACTCTCATTTCTTCTTCGATAGTCTTGACTTATTAATTACCTTGACTCTCTTTTATCCCCAAAAATACAGGGGAGGATAGAAAAAATCAGAAATGGTCTTTACAGGATCTGGAGATTGAATCTTGTCTTGTTGTCTTGCTTTCGTCTCCCTTCTTTCTTTGATTTACTCTCTCTCCTGTAAAGGAATAGAATATCTGATTCTTCTTCTTTGACAATATTACCTAACTAATCGGATTGAACTGTAAAGGGGCGAAGCCGTGAGACCGAGAGGGAGAGGGGCGAAGCCCTGAGACCCGTAGGGCGAAGAGGTGACCGATCTGGTAAAAATAGGTTAACAAAAAAAGGTGTGTCCGGTCTAGTGTAGCTAATGTGACTTTCTCGATCTATAGTTCCTCTTTCTTCTCCTATTGAGTATGGTTCTATTGAGCGTGATACCCGCCCTCTACAAATAGAAAGTAGTTTTTGAAAAGGTCTTTAAACGACTCTTCGTTAGGCTCTACCGACGCACAAGCGCTAAGCGATAATAAGACCTTACTAGGGTAAAAAGGATAGCAAAAGGCAGATTTGTTCAGTTTTTCGACTAAGACTTAGCCGGGATCTCCCGTTGGTTAGTATTAGTAGTATTTTGATTCGTCAGACTTGTGTGTCTAGGTCGGGCGTGACCCCTTTCTCAGAGGCTGCAATAGATAGCTTTTGTGGCACCCTTTCGCACTCTCGCGTGGTAGACTGAATAGTAGGATAGCTTTGGGATGGATGGCTTTAGTTCTTTTGTCAACTGCTCACTAGGATTGAGGATCAATTCTTTAATAAAACAGGTTGATCTGTTCCCTCTCCCTATGGAACAATACTGGACAGAGGATCTCCCGAAACAAGAAGTAAGACAGGACTTTATCGAATTCACTTCTGGAAAGAATGTACATGACTGGACTGCCCCAAAAAGGGGGTCATAGGCTGCTCTGGGCTCCCCCCCTCTCTCTTCATCCGACTCAAGCGTAATCCAAAAGCGTAAGTTGTCTTCGTCTAAGGCAATCTACTTTGTAGGAGCTTCCCTACTTCCTAGGGTTGGAGATGTAATCCATTCCGCTACCTGTATCGCATCACTTCTTTTGTAAAGCCCCCCTTCCTTGGGCTAGTTATACCCAACACCTCTGCTTGCCAACTACCTCCGCTTTATGTATGACCGGGGCACCCACCTATGGTATGGAAAAAAGTATCCTATGTATGTGTCAAACTATTCTAGTCAAGCCTAGCCAGTCTCTTCTCTCTCCCTAGTGACGATCTGGTTCTACATCTTTTGTTTACACCTTTCCCAGCGAACCAGTGAATATCCGCCCGCTGGTGGAGCACATGTCGGCATACACGCTATCCATTACAGAGCCCCTACGCACGCTATCGCTGAAAGCATTGGGTTCGGTATCTCAAGTCATTCCTGGTTCAATCCCTATTCCTCTTTCTCTAGCAATTCCCGTTCGGTATCTTTGTATGTATCAATGGGTTCATTAGCACATCTACGATCTGCATCCCTCTTTCCATCTCCAAGAGCAGAAAGAGCCTTTCCCTCCAACGAAAGAAAACCAAGAAGATCTCCTTGTTCCCCTCGACACCCCCTTCCCCCCTACTCTGCCTGACTTTAGTTTGTGTGCCCGAGATAGAGAGAAAAAGCATAGAGAATCAGACCTACCTTTTGCCAGTGTTCGAACATGAAGCATTGCACTCCTCACATGTACACGTAAGGAGCCCATTAGAAAGATTATCAGCAAAAGAGTTAGCCTTTAAGTGGTCGTTAGTCGATCCATATAAATAGACATTATTCTAGTCCATAGAAGGGGATATCGTCAGCCTTTCTTTTTCCCATTGCTTATACCGAGGTTCGATCCAACGAAATAGCTCGATCTTGCCCGCTTCCGGACCTTTCGAACCATTGCTTCCAAACACCATCTTCCAAACCCCCGTTTACCCCTGCAAAAGCTTAGGGCCTTGGGTCGTGCTGGTGCTGGTCTTTCTTTCATAAGAGGGCATTCTTGGTTCGGGCTTTAGTCATTCCCGAAGATCCCAGGTATCAAGCATAATATAGCATTACCTACTTTTCTCGAGCCTGATACCCCCATTGAGTCAAGTATTGGGCCAAGCTGCCATACTCCACTTCCAACCCGCCTAATACTCCAATGGTGCTAGTCACAAAGCCTATCAAGATCAAGAGCATTCATCTCAGGACAAGATCATTATATATCACACTTCTTGATTCGTACACAAACAAACCCAACGTATCGCACCCGCCGGCCCTACTACCCTTAACCTTTCCAGGTCGCTTCCTACCCTTGTCAAGAGCATTTCCAAGTCTTATTCTATCTCTCTATTGATTGGTTAAACCTCAGAATACCTTGAACTCAGAAACCTACTCCCCTTTTGCCTGCTCATTGTTGGTTAACCACTGGTATTAGTCAGTAGACTTATAGCCTGAAATTAAGTAGAGGAGAGAGTCTTCGATAGCTCTTTTGCACCATTCGTTGGTCCTTTAGAACCAAAGGAAGCTTTTGGCATTAGGCTGGACGGCACTGTAATAGGAACGGCCTTCGACTATGTCTGCGGAAACCAGTCCGGCTCTCCTGCGCAATTCTCTGTTTCTGTGGGAAAAAGGGCTTTATTCCGTCTTCGAGTTCGGCATAGCGGT
Organism: Cucurbita pepo subsp. pepo; assembly: GCF_057944985.1. Classification (NCBI taxonomy): domain Eukaryota; kingdom Viridiplantae; phylum Streptophyta; class Magnoliopsida; order Cucurbitales; family Cucurbitaceae; genus Cucurbita; species Cucurbita pepo. The sequence continues at coordinate 7,426,608 of NC_141817.1, forward strand.
CAGGCTTTTGGCCATGAGTCTGCAACTACGATCTAGGAAAGTTTCTTCCCCCGGCGCGCATACGCATGATAAGTCAAGCTCTTGTTCTAGCATTCTTGTGGAGAACAGGAAAGCGTGTAAAGTAGGCGTCTCATCCAAATCAAAATAGTCGTAGCCAGATGAGGTTGTTTTTTCACTTCCTTGATCTCTGTCCAGCCATTCACTCATTCCTCCCGAGAGGGAAAATCATCAAGCAGTAAGTAAACGCGTATGGTTCAAGACCACTCCTTCCTTCCTCTCCCGCATGTCCCGCTTCGATCGCTATTCTTCTTCTATATAAAACAGGGTCGTCTGTCAGAAGTTTTGTAGTTGCTGCGAACCCTTCTCTAAATCATGGGCTAGGATCTCCTTATTCTGGGGTAGGCTGCCGAACCATATGCTTATAAAGTACGAACTCAACTTGGCAGATCTCTTTGAGCAGTAGCATTTTTGGTATTTCGTTGATTATCCAACTCTTTCCGCTCTTTGAGGAAGTATCTCTGCAGAATCTGCTTTAATGCCTTTAAACTAGACTTCGTCACTTTTAGGTCTATGATGGGACAATGTCCCGCGCTTGCTTTGATCGCAATTCTTTTATATCAAACCGGTCAATGTAGAGAAGGACATCGTCGAATTGGTTCACTAGGATCACTGGCAGTTCACCTGCCCCGCTTGCACCCGTTCTTTTTCTTTTTTCAATCTACCACCGAGCACCTCTTTTTCACTACCGTTGGTGGTTAAGGCTCTCGTCTCTTCTATTTCTATTATTTCTATATAGTAACGGATTTCTCTGGGCAATCTTCTATGTCTTTCACAAAAACAAAACATGTATATCCAGTCGACCCTCTTTTGATAAGGGAGAAAGATCATGGGCGAGTGTGGAAAAAAAGCCTTGCTCTTCTAGTGCTTCCAGCTCAATCAGCCATATACGCGTGCGTTCATTCTTAAACTGAACTTAAAGGATGGCCTCGTCGCACTCTTACCAGTAGGAGAGGTCCCTCGGTCAATAACACGCTGGTCAGGAAGTCCCCTGAAGAAGCCTTTTGTTTGTTGTTTGCTAGGGGACGAGAAGTGGAATACGTGATCTTTCTTATTCCTGGGGATAAGGGTTGGACCCGGTAAGACTTTCTTGCCTGAAAGCGAGAACCCATCCCAGTAAGGTTAATAGTTTGATTCCTTACGATATGAATGATCTTGTTCCCTATATTAAATAGACCAATATCGCCTGCATGTCACCCAAGGCCTAGTGAAGGTGGTTTGAGCTCATTTTGTCTATCTTCCTAATTTTCCGGAGAAGTAATAAATAGAGTGAAATAGTGAAGAGTTGCTCTGTAGCTCTTGCTTGGATAGAGACGAGGATGTGGGTGAAGTGAGCCGAAGAGAGGAAGAAGAGAGAGCGAAGACTTGCTCTTGCTATTGCAAGTTTTTGTTTAGCAGCTAGCCTGCGGGTTAGGAGTGCAACGTTAGGAGCGCAGCGAATTTGCTAAGCGATAGCCCACCCACCTACAAGTAGGTTCAAAAAGGAAGAAATTTGAATCACTATCTCAGAGAAAGAAAGAAGATTGACTGGCCTGGTGTCAGGTAAGGAAGAACGCCGCTGCGGCATTGGAAGGTAGTGCCTCTTCTATTGACTATAGAGTAGCAGAGCTTTAAAGTAGCGTAAACGACCATGGAAATATGGATTTCTAATGCTAACTCCCCTTTCTTTAAATAGTTAGATCGGGCCTGGCGAACTACCATTGATGGATTGAGGCTGGCATACGGTCGGTACCATTTAACGATTGATTTCGTCCGGATAGAAAAGAAAAAAGAAGTAAACAAAAACCTTTCCAGGTCCTGTAATGGTTTCGCTTTTGTTCGCTTACCCATGCTTTTCTCGTGCACGCCCGTAACATGAACATGAATTACACATGCAATTCTACAGTTTGACTTTCTTCTTCCTACGGGAATTAGATAACTGCTTGCCTGCATTCAACCGCTACTTCCTCACTTGATTTCCTCTGTATCTTCTTTTGTATGGGGATAAAGGCTATTGAGATAGATTCCCTGGATCTTTCTAAGGATCTTCTAAAGACGATAGACTGGTTTCTAGAGCTAACTAAACTCGACTATAAAGATTTTAGCATCAATAGCTTGAAACTAAGCATTCTTACCTGAAGAATTCTTGTCTATCTTCCCTGTCTTGAAACTAACAAGCCTGGAAGAGAAGAATGAGGGGTTTTTCTAACTATCTAATTACCCGAGAACCTCAACTTAGCCGACTAGAGCTTAAACCGCTTCTAGTTAATCTTTAATAGTTGCATTAAATCCCAGGGAAAAAGCTGAGGCTAAACTCTTTTCTCTTTAAGGAGTTACGTAAAAGAAAAGGGAAAAGGTCCTTGTCCCCCAGTTTCTTAGTTCTTTCCTTAATCTCCCCTTGTGAAAGGGGAAGGAACTGATAGGGCTAAGGGATTGACGCACATTTTTTATTGCTTTTATGAGTTCAGCTTGTACGAAAGAAAGAGAAATTGTCTGCCTAGGTTTATTCAGAGAGTTAATTAATGGGTTCCTTTGATTTCGGATCTGTGTGAGATCTTCTTTCCCGGAAGGAAAAAACTCTTTGAATAAGTTTGACTTATTATTGGTTTAAGGCAGTTAATTCTATCCTTGACCATACATCTGGAAAGAGAGTATTTAGATAATAAGGTCTTAAACAGTTTGTCCTTGTATTTTCTTTATTAGACTACGGGACTAGGCAAGTCCGCCCAGGAAGCAACCGATGACGAAATCCAATAGTTCAGTCAAAAGCATCGAAAAGAAGTATTACATCCAATACCAGTGAAATATGCTTCTTCTAATATCTGCCTTCAAACCAACTATTGAAAGATAGCCTATGACTCATATGATATAAGAATGGGAAAGGTGCAAAAAAAAAAAAAGGCATTCTAAGGGGGGAGACAATGTACCACTTTTTCAACCTATAATCAATGCCTATTTTTCAGTCTTTTCAATCCCAGAATGAAATCCTTTCTAAGTAGGCTTAGATCTTAGATTTAGTTAGCAGGTGATCTCCTAATGATTCTGACTGAGATTGAAGATCGATAAGATAGAGCGGGATGAGCTTATTACTATATATCCTGACTATTTCATCCCGTGAAAGAAGATCAGGCGGAGGTTACGAGGGAAAGCATCTAATTAGACTGCAACTGATGACAAAGAGAAATAGTCAGTTCCCAGATCTGGGCTTAGGCAGAGAAGGCGAGAAGTATAGAGTCTAGATAATGAATTAGGATAGCACGATCTGAGATAGAGTTGATAGAGTTGAAAGCACGAACTCGTGACGCTTTAGTGACTAATACCGGTTACTCCTCATTATAGTTATTATAGGAATAGGAGTAAAGTCTCGGGAGGTCATTCATGTATTTCTTGAAAGCACTGGATCAGTTTATTCTGTCTTGGATGGACTTTCTGTTTCGACTTCGTCATTTCCCAGTTCTCGCTTACCACTTATTATCTGAAGATGAAAATCGTAGAGGTGATTCCACTTTACCTGGGGCATAGTCTCTTTCCTGGTCCTTATTTTGAGAAAAAAGGAGAGTTTCAAGTCCATTTTCACTTCTTTTTAACAGATATTTGGTTAGTTATTGTTGATGGTCCAATTGGGGTTCAGACTCTATATATATTTTCAATGACGGATATCCTCTTGGGATGCAAGCTAGTTAGAAAGTCAGAAATCCCGGCCTTAGGCCTAGGAGTAGAAGCTAAGACCAATCCGAGGCAATGCCAGATAAGAGATTCTCAGCCTAATTGAATCTATTCCCGCACCATCCATTGATTCAATTACTTATCGGTTAACTTCTCTATAGGTTCTTCAAGACATTGACGGATTCGTAAGACTTGAGCTCAATGCTTTGCAGTCTTGAGTATGCTTCCAGGATAGACTGAGTTCCGGAAAGAAGATTATCTCAACCAACTCCCGCATATTATTATTATTATTATGATCATGCCCTATACCACGGTCTTGACTTCGGGCTTCCCCACTGAACTTTTCAAAGAAGAATTAGTGATTTAGGATTCAATCTTAAATCAAGTTAGAAGTAAGTAGTTAACTCTTCCTAGCCTACCCCACCCAGGTCACTGGATTCCCTTTCGATAAGAGGGCAGAGTACAGGAAAGAAAAGAAAGAAAACTGGAAAAAAGCATAAAAAAGCATATAATTAGACAGAATGAACTTCCTACACCTGTTTAATAATTTAATAAGTCTCTCAATAGTTTTTCCTTCAAAACCATATGTCGAAAAGAGTTTCACCTCATAATTCTAAGTGGCGAAAATAGCTCTTATAGAGAGAGAAGAGAGAGGCTAGCTTTTTTCTCTCTTTTTCACTAAATATCCCTTACATCGGAAACAAAGGATTTCAATTACATAAGTTAGATGAAAAGATTGAAAGTGGGATTGATCGATTGAGACTTTCATTTCTATATTGAGAATGCGACCAAGATCACTAATCAAGCAGTAGCATCCCGACCAGGATCAACCCAGGAGAAGTCACTAAATCTTTTTTAGCGCCTGAATCTTATAAAGGACAAAAATCAGTCGTACAGCTTTCGGTGACAGATCGTAAATTCAGACTGAGAACTTAGTTACGACCGGAGATTGAGTTGACTTTGAGTGAGAATGAGAAAGGCCTTAGTCAGAAGTATAGGCCTTAAATGACCTAGTTCCCAACAGGCTAGCTGGTAAAAGTAGACTGCTAATCCACATGCCTACAAGTCTACTGGCTAGTAGGTATACAGCCGATAGTTCTATTTAGAGTGAGATGTCCTTCCAGATTGATTAGAGCCCAAGCATTGAGATCTGGAGAAAGAGCTTCCTCTAGGTAAATAAGTCTAAGAATTGGGACCTTCTGGCAAAATATCCCCGTAAGAAAGTCTGTAGTATTTTGATACCAGGCCCTTACTGAAGCAAGTCAAGTCTTGAAGTATAAGACAAATTAAAGTCTATCCCCAAGGAAAAGTATATTACTAAGTCAATGCCGTTGAATCAACTACATTAGCAGGAGATCTCGCTATCAAGCTTTGCTCCGGATCTACTTATAGTATCTTGGTCATGTGTTCTTTAGCAGCATTTAAGATATCACACAATTCATTCAATTGAGAAAACTGGCACAAAAAAGCTTCGTCGTTATTGACTTTTTACACTGAGCCATTGTGAAGAAGCAATGTGTCTTGGAAGTCATTCAGCGGTTAAAGCAGTTCACTGTACTTCGATTTTGATAAGTCGAGAGCCGCATCATTCTGGTGGTTTTCAATATCAATCACGTAGGAGTGAAAAACACCTTTCACAAAAGGACTATGTGAGTAGTTTGGTGCGGGCTGCTTTTCCCGAGTTGGAAAGCCTGCATGTGCAAGCTAATCAGGGTTGGGGTCCCCGCTTACGTGACAAAGGAGGATAAATCCCCGGTGATCTGGGGCGAATATAGCTTGGCGCAAGTTTTGGAACTTGCCAGAAGACGTTACCGATCGCGGCGTAAAAGCAAGGCTTTGACCAACAAGGGAGAGGGAAATGCTTCTGGAGTCGACAAAGTCTCAGGTATAGTACCCCTGACCTGGGTAGCACGACCCTTTTCGTTTAGGAAGAAACTCTTGTCTATCTTCATTTTCCAAATTCTAATGGCTATCTTGAATTTAGAGGTGCCTCCTTTCTTTCTATATATGAACATTTCAAATCTTTTGAGGAGGGAGCTGAGCTACCGCCAGGCTTACCGGAGGACATCCCTTCCTTCTGCCAACCACTCCCATTTGGATTGGGATTGGTGCCTCTAATAATAAGTTATCTATTCCATACTTTGATAAAGAATTTGTTCTTGCTCTATTTGAGATTATTCCATTTTGCATATTTTCCTGACTCAACAATTTATATTGAATCTGAGCTTGTCCTTTCCCTTGGACATTCTCGTGTGAGGGCTGGACGTTTGCCCGGATTGACGCCCCATAAGATGGAAGGAAGGGAAGAGCGCTTGGGAGACTTGGCGCTCGACTCTGTCCGGGAGCAAATTGGCGAACTCCTAATGGGTTTGTTGAATCTTGATTTGAATATGCCTATCTATCGGGCAAGATTATCTATTCCCCGCTGGGTTGACTATACAGCAGGTTGCGGCACACATACACCGGGGTTCATTGGATATAGGAGTTCTTCCAAATCTCCACTTTGACCTAATAAAGCACAGTGTACGAAGCCCCTACTTTATAGACTTAACTATGTTCTAAATTTCGATAGTTTGTGAGATCTTTCTGATCTGATTTCTATTTCAATTCGGACTTAGGAAAAGCAGAGAAGAAAGGGCCAGCCAGTTACTGGCGGAGTAGAAGTACCACGTCGGTAAATCAACCGATTAAAGTTCAACGATATTAATGATCGGCAGGCAGCGGTGATCGTGTCTTAGAAGATATTAGGGTGTTCAAATAGACCCGTCTAAAGTTGAACCAGAGAGTGGGGAGACAAGGAAGGGGCCAACTCATTTATTGCTTTTGATTCCGAAGATCTCAATTTGGTGAATAGACTTGGACATCTTTTATGAAGAGACTTTTGTATGAATCGATATTATTACATTCAAATTCCTTCCATACTGCTTTCAAGCTAACCTTAGAGAAAGTACACTAACTTTCTAAATGACTATTCAATTCAAGGACAACCGGAAACGAAACTCCGAACTAGCTTCATTTAGATCGTTCAAGTGCTCAGTTGCTTCCTCCCCTTTCAGTCGAGATCTTTATAACCTAGACTTTCTGGCTAGCGGTTAAACCTTCTATATGTTGACTTGGTTGCAAAGAAAGGACCGAATTACGTAAGGTCAATCTAAGCTTACGCAATGAAAAGTGATATGAACAACGACCAAGAAATTTCCATACCTCAAGGTCCAATTACAAGGACGAGAGCCAAGAAGCTACAACAAACCTTATACAGTTATATTCAAGCTATGATGAGCTCATCAAAGAAAATTCTAGAAGACGTTGGTGACCTCCCTTATATGTTATGCAAAGTTGAGCTTCAAGACAGAGATGACTTAAATGCACTTTAAGTTGCATTTAATGAACTCCGCTTAATTTATCAAAGAGTCCAAGGATGACTAATAAGCACATTTTATTATTTGCATTATTTAATTATAGTTTAACTATTTGTTTTCATATTTAAGCTAGTTTTAAATATAGGAGTTAAGGTTATATTGTAACCCACATAGGTTACTATATTCCACCATTAACTAGCCATTTTAATATGGAGGTTATGGGTATTTCTCATTTACTAGCCCATTTAATTTTGGAGTTATGTATCACATAGGTTAAGGTTTGTAAAGACTATATAAAGCCTTCTTTTCTTTGATTAGACATCAGATTTTGGAATTAAGAATAGAATTTCTATTTTAGCTTTGTTGAGAGCTAAACTTTCTTTGCAAATTCTTGTGTTTAGAACTTGCATGTAGAGTCATTCAAGTGGTATTGATCAAACCTCTTGTGGAGTGATTCGAATCACGAGTTTAGAAACGAGTTTTCTTTACTCTTGATCTTGATCATCAAGGTAATCCGTTCCAAACTTTCCCTTGGGTTGATTTCCATATCAAAAAGGGATAGGAAAGAAAGAAAGATAGGTGCTGCACTCCTTGAAATGAGAATTCGAGAAAGAAGCTGCTCAATTTTCACTCAAATATGAACCATAGACTAAAAGAAAGAAATGAAATCCAATATCTAAACAAGAGCTGAATGAAGAAGGCAGCTAATCAGATTGAGCTGGACAGGGAAGGCCGAAGCTAGACTAGAAGAGGATACTGGAATATGAGTCTAGTTAAGGTCCTATGCCATTTGATACTACAACATATGGACTGAGAGTCAGTGCCCTCGAATAGAAGCTTCACATAGAAAGATTTGATATCCTTCAATAGTTTGAGATGACAAAGGGAGTGGAAATTGATTCCATTTAATCGACTAAAGCAGGGGAAACAAAGAGGCTAAGGTTCTTACGTTCTCTGTAAGTAGTATAAATCAAGCAAAACAAAACCTAGTAGGTTCTCGTATAATTAAGAAGCGGTTGTAGCTTTCAGCTCCGCAGCTGTAGCTACGTGGAAGTCAAAATTACAGTACAGAGGTGTTGAACGGTGTAAACTTAGTGGAAGACTAGTCAAGCTATAAGCCTGATTATTCATCCCATTGGGGAGTAGAATTCCCATTGATCTAAGAACATTAGATATTACGCGGTGGGATGAAGATCAAAAGTACTTGAAAGGGTTAGCTATTATACAATTGAAAGCAAATAAGCAACTTATTAAAGAAGTACCTTAATTAATAGTTTGACGATACAGGGACAGAGACTTTTAGTGCATAAGCACCGGGGAATGCTTAAAGGCTTTCAAACAAACTTCCTGGACCTGATCTTTTCAATATCAATATTCCTTGGGAAACTTTCAAACTGTCCTAGAGCCCCCGCTTTTAAACTGGCTTGCTAGAACCCGCTTTCCTAAGCTAAGAGGTACTTCACTAGCTCGCTTGAAAAATAGGAAATATCTGAAAACAAAGAAAGGCAAAGATCACATAGTATGACCTCTACTTACTATTGATACCCTTCCTCGGATTTCTTTCAACTCATCCTAGAATGCGAATAGGCTCCTAGTGAGACTTGTTCAATAGAGCTACGAAGGCTGGTGAGAATGCCACCACTACTGTTACATCTGCTATTATCCTCTCCCCTGGCTTTTCCTATTCTGGAAACGGGGCTTGATAGAGCTAATTCGTTCTTTGCTCTTTTAGCTTCTCAAACAAACTCTCGCTCGGAGGACTATAGATCGATGTAAGGTCCGATACGGTTCTTATCGTCTGTTGTTCCTCTTATCCTAGTGCTTATATTTTCCTGTGCTGGTAGTTGAATAAGGCCAGGCCAATATGAGCTGAGCAGCTATTAGCTATCTTAGCCATCCTTTGCGACTATCCCAGTAGGAGTAGTAAGCTAGGGCCAAGTAAGTCAGATTTGAGTCATACCTTTTCACCCGGACGTTAATGCTTACATCAATTCTATCTGCCTATCGTCCTTTAGGTAGTAATACTCGAGTCCCAGTTAGAACTCTAGCTTTGGAGAAAGAAGAGAGTTACAATCTCATGGTTAACCAGAATTCTTTCTAACCTGCAAGCTATTCTTCTTCGGCCTTCTTAGACCATCCCATTTTTCCCAGCTTCAATGCTTTCATTGAATTCCATGATTCTGTCACAAAGCTTGTTGACTCCTTCGGCAACTTGAACCACCGATCAGTTACGTGCCTTTCTTTCTGCTGCTCATATCAGCCTAAATTCTACAGGGAAGATACCTCGGAGTAGCCGACCATGATTTCATAGATGGGGTCTGATAGAGCTCGACCGATTTAGGGTTTTACGCATCAAGAATTCAAACAAGGAGAGAAGACGAAGACAGAGTGAAAGAAGGAAAAGGAGTTTACCGAGTGAAAGAAGGGAATGAGAAAGAAGAAATAGAATAGGTTCAGAGGAAAATAGCTTTTTATTTCAAGATTACAGGAGAAAGATCAGTTAAAGAAAGGATAAAGAGCAGTAGCAGTGAAAGCAAGAAGGTGAAGGAAAGAACAGAGAAGACACCGACACCCAATTCAACACCTATTCTATTTACCGAGGGAAAGAAGGAAAAGGTTCATGAGTTAAGCCTAGTTTATAGTTCAAGAAAGAAGGGACGGACAAGTTCAGTAGTTCAGTCGTCTTCATCTTTCGTTGAGTCTTTCAAAGCTGCTCGCTCATTGATTCTTGAACTGTAAACTCTCATTAAGCTTGAGCCTTTACTGACTGTTCCGTCTCTCATTCATCAATAGTCTTTGGCTTGTCTCCCTTCTAGTTGGTTGAGTCTGACAGTGAACGAGAATGAGTTCAAAAAGTAGGAGCTTGAGAGGAGAAGGGGCAAAGAAAGACACTCGGCCGGTAGGGAGAGGATAACATTTTATCCCAAAAAATAAAGAGAAGATAGAATTATAAAAGAAATGGTACGTCAGAGTTCAATCAGTCCAATGCTGTCTTACTCGAAGAGGGAGTAAGTAGCGAGACGAGAAGAGGAGTCAAGTAGTGATTGAGTTTACCAACTGTAAAGGTTCTTCTTCTAGCTTGACCTCGTTCAAGAGTGTTTGAAGGGAGAGGATCAAGAGCAGTTAAAGAATCCATAGGTTCAGGAGCGAAGACAGAGTGTTTGAATTTAATAGTGTTTGGTGAATAACTCACAATCACTGAATGAAGGGAATAGAAGGGAAGGAGTCTTTGAAGGCAAAGGGTCGAAGACATGAAACCGAGTTGGAGAGGGGTGAAAGAGCTCGACCGGTAGGGAGAGGGGTGAAGACCTGAGACCCTACGGGCGAAGAGGTTCAACCGCTCGACGAGAAAAGAAAAGGGTGAGACTGAAGGGCGAGACCGAAGGGAGAGGGGTGAGGTTCAGTCTTTACAGGAGAGGAAAAGAGTGAAGGGACAAGTGATTCAGTTCTGTCGAATTAATCTTTCTTACAGGCAGGAGAGTAAGTAAGTAGGGAGAGGATAATGAGTCTAGTCTTTCTTTCTTGAGTCTTGATTGAAGGTCATGGTTTCATTCAGTAGCTCTGGGAATAAAGTCAAAGCAAAGGGGTGAAACCCTGAGACCCTACGGGCGAAGAGGTTCAACCATGAGACCGAAGGGAGAGGGGCGAAGACCTGAGACCCGGAGGGCAAAGAGTTGAAACCGCGAGACCGAAGGGAGAGGGGTGAGGTTTCGTCTTTGTTTACCTTAATAAATAAGGAATAAATAGGATCAGTCTTTGAATAGTTCAATCAGGGAAAACATCCCTTTTTACCGGGAAAGTAGACAATGAATAATCATTGGTCCTTAAAGTCTAATGATTCGGTTCGTCTTTGTTCCGGTTCAGTAGTTAAGGAGAAAGAAGTCCAATGCAGGGTTACTCTCACTCTCTTTTCCTCTTTGACTGACTGAATAAGGTTACGAGGGGAGTAAGTAGCTTAGCTTAGCTAATAGCGAGACAGACCAGACTAGAAAGGACAGGAAGGACAGAAGAGAAAACACCTATTCTATTTACCCCGGGCAAAGAAGTAATAGCCCAGGAGTTGACAGTTCAATCCGGTCACAGGGAATACAGGGGCCGGAAGTAGCTCAGGGCATAAAGGGGCGGGGTCAGGCTCAGTCCGGATCATAATTGCTGTTCATTCATATAAATAGGATCAGATCAGTCTTTGAATAGTTCAACCCTAGCTCAATCAGGTTCCGCATCACAATTCCATTCCCTTCTTTCCTTCCGTCCGTCCGCATTACCTCTTCAATGTACCTAAATGGAGAGGAGTCATTGTTTATAGTCGAGTAAAAGAGTGTTTGAAGGGACAAGTTCAGGAGAGAAAGAATAACAAGTTCAGTAGCTCGTCGGGTCATATTGGTTCAGGATAATTTCTTAATAAATAAGGAGTCTTTCTCTTAGTTCAATCAGGAATCGGAGAGAAGCCAGCCAGCCAAGCCTATGTTCCAGAGTTCCACCCGAGTTCAAGGGATAGGGATCAAGATCTGTGAAATCAAGTTCCGGTTCAGCAGCTCATTCATCGATAGTCTTTGGCTTGTCTCTCTTCTAGTTGGTTGAGTCTGACAGTGAACGAGAATGAGTGAAAGAAGTAGGAGCTTGAGAGGATCAGGGGCGAAGAAAGACACTTGGCCGGTAGGGAGAGGAGAATGAGTCTTTCATTTTCTTCTCCTGTATAGGTTCTTGAGCTGTAAACTCAGATAGTCAAAGGCTTGAGGTTGAGTCTCCATTCACCCGTTGAACAATTCCATTGCCCTCAAACACTTCCAACTCTAATTCTTGTTGAGTCTTGTCTTTACTTACAGTTCCGGATGAAGAATAAATAGGGGAATATCGGTTCGTGAAGTATCAGTAGTTCAGGAGCGAAGACGAAGAGGAAAGAAAAGCAAAGAGAAGAGACAGACCGTAAAATAGCCTTACCTCGTTTACTGTTAAAGAAGAAGAAATAGGAAAGAGCGAAGCCACAAGACCATAAAATAGCTTTACCTTGTCTTTGAGTAAGGGACAAGTGATTGGGTGAAGGAGCCGGAGTTCAATCTGTCTCATTCTTCTTTCGTCTTGACAGTGATGGGAGAGTCAATTTATTAGCTTACCTTGTAATAGTTCAACCCGAGTGAAAGAGGGGCAGGGGCAAAGACATGAGACCAGAGAGGAGTGAAATCTGGTTCAGCAGCAGGAGCGAAAGCTGTGAGACCGAGGTTACGAGGCGAATAAGTGAAGCTACGAGACCGACAGGGGAAGGAGCGAAGCTGCTTGACCGACAGGGAAAGGAGTTCAATCAGGTGAAAGGAGAAGGAATCTTTCGTCTAAACTCTCCCTTCTTTCTCGTCAGTAAAGGTTACGCGGGTCGGGATAATTTGTGTTTGTTGATTCCATTCCTCTTTCCCTTCTGGCATTCTCGTCAGGTGAAGCAGCGAAGCAATGAGACCATACAGAATAGGTGAAGGTTCATCAGCTAATCTTTCTTTTGAAGTTCAATCAGGTTCAGTTCAATCAGGTTCCAGGGAAGGAGTCAGTGAGGAGAAAGATCAGTTCCATCAAACACCTACCCATTTACCTGCTAAAATAACGAAAGGGAAAGAAAAGAGCTACAGAATGAATAGGCCCCAGTAAAATCAAAGAGTCTTTGAAAGGAGAATGCATCGTCTTCAGTTGAGTCTCAGAATCAAAGGAAAGAACAGAGAACGAGAAGTAGTCCCTTGTTTACAGTCATCGAGTAAATGCATTAGCTGTGAGACCGGAGAGTAACAGAAAGAAGGGAAAGAACAGATGAGAGAGAGACCCTAAGTCCAGTCCAGGCCAGGGATGAAAACACCTAGTTAGTTACCCAGCCAGTGAAAGAAGCAAACTCACTGACAGAGCTTTCCCTTGTCTGTCTTTTTAAGAATAGGATAACGCGAACAATAACTGATTGATGGTAATAGAAATAGATAGAGTCAAGGGGTCAGGATAATGAATAAGAAATGGGAGAAGTCGAGGGTCCGGGGCAGGTTCAGTAGTTTAGGCAATAGCGGGGAAGGAGAGAAGCCGAGGTTCAAGGCAAATTCACTCTCGAGATTTTATCCAAAAAAATAGACAGAAGATAGAATGAATCTTGAGGATCAGAGAAAGAGAAAGAAGGAATCTTTCAGATTTACTTACAGTTAAGTCGAATTGATTCTTCGATAGTCTTGACTTAATAATGAATTAATTACCTTTACTAGATTTGATCCCTAAAAATAAGGGGAGGATAGAATTTCTTTTCTTTCAGCTGCTTTCCTTAGGCAAAAAGCTATTAGAAGGTTTTACAGTTATATGAGATAGAATTTCATTTCTTTCAGCAGCTTTTGTTAGGGAAAAACCTCTGACGAACTTTGACAGTTATATGGGGATAGAATTTCTTATCTTTCCTATGCTGCTGTTAGGGAAAAACCTCTTACGAACTTTTACAGTTATATTGGATAGAATTTCTTTTCTTTTCTATGCAGCTATTAGGGAAAAACCTCTTTTAATGTTTTACCCCTATGCTGGATACAAAAGATTTTCTTGACTTGAAGCGGCTTTCCTTTCAACACTTTCTTTTGAAGGAGAAAGAGAAGAGAAGGTTACAGTTAAGTAGCTCAGGCAGAGAATAGAAAAGGGGAAGGTTTTCGGGTCAGTTCAGTCTTTCCTTTCAGTTTCATAATCAAGAGCAGTCAGACCTACAGGTTCAGTAGTTAAAGATAATGAATAAGGAGGTAATCCAAGCCTAGTTACCGAGTCTTTGAAGGTTCAGTAGTTCAAGTTAATTAATAATGTAATCTTTCGTCTTGACTTTGAGTTTCAGGCCAAACACCTATTTACCTTGTTCACGAATAAATAGGAAAAGAAAAGGGCGAGACCGAAGGGAGAGGGTTGAGGGTTCTTCTTCTTCTCATTTACCTTTGTGTTTTAAGGAAAAGGTGAAGGCAGACTAAAAGAGTGAAATCTGCTTCAGGAGAAAGAACCAAAAAATAGTAATTACCTTGTCTTTGAGTTCAAGAAAAGGTTTAAGGTTGAGTCTTAGTTTACAGTTAAAGAAGAAATAGGTTCTGGCTCTCATTCTTCTTTCGTCTTAGTTTACCGGTCAAGAAGAAGGAAAGGAAAAAAGAGATAATTCATCTTGTCTTGCTTCAGTCTTTACAGTTCCATCTGGTTCAGGAGAGAAGAGAAGGATTTCATATGCTTTACCTAGGGCAGGGAATAAATAGAGGAAAAGGCTTGAGTAAGTAGGGAGAGAAGCTACCTTGTTTACAGTCTTTGAAGGAGAAAGAAAGAAACAAAGACCGATCTCTTCCTGTATAAGAAAGCAGTAAGGATACCGAAAGATGCATTTAACCTATTTAGATCACGAGCTGGGATCGAAGGGAATAAAAAAGAGAAAGCTAGCTCGGCAAAAGGCAAGGGAATAGTCAAACCCCAGTTACATCAGGGAGAGAAAGTCCGTGAAAGTAGGGAGTTGGAAGTGAAAGAACAATCGGCCAGTTTACCCTCTGTTCAATCTGGTAATATAGGTGAAGGAAGAAGAGCTCAGGAGAAATATTTCATTCATATTTACTCAACACAGGAAAGGAATATCCTATGATTCTTGCATTCTCGTCAGGTTCTGGTTCATTAGCTTCTCTTTCATTTTCTTATTCAATCAATGAATGAATTCGCAGCTTTACCTTGTCTTTGTTTGAGTTCAATTAGTCTAATAAGGTAAGGGTTGAGGAGAATGAGTCTTTAGTTCAGTCTAGGATAGTTCAAGAGTTAAAGAAGTCCAATGGTTACGAGAAGAAAGAGGGAAGGGAGTCAGTTGCGAGACGAGAAGAGAAAGAAGCCCACCCAGGGGAAGGAGCTAATCATCCAATCCCGCCTATTTACCTTGCTTGTTCAATTCAAGAGTGAAATCAGGTAGAGGTGAACAATCACTTCCTGAGAATACCGAACACGGAACAAGGGGTTAAGTCTCATGAATCTTTCGTTTCGGCTTAGTTTAGAAAGGAGAAAGATCAGTGTTTAAATAAATAGGGGAAGGAGTTCAGGAAAAGGAGCTCAAGCGGTGAGCCCGAGGTTACGAGGCGAACGAGTTCAACAGCGAGACCAAAGGGAGAGGAGTGAAAGAGTGAGACCAAGAGGGAGAGGAGCGATGTTGTGAAACCGACAGGGGAGGTAAGGAGTTACATCATTCATCCTTCTACAACTCTTGAGTTTTGTCTTGAAAAGCAGCAGCTAATTCATTTAATATACCTTGACGAACAGTGGAAAGAAAGGATAGGTTCAGTCTCTTTCCTCTCCCGGATTTCTTGACCTGTAAAAAGGTCATAGGGGTTCGTTCAGTCTAATTCATCTCTGAACTTCCTCATTACCGAGTTCAATCAGTCCCATGCAGGGTTCCTCTCACAGCAAATCTTTCTTGAGAAGAGTCTTTCAAGCACGGAATCAAAGCAAAGAGAAGAGACCTTGTTTACCTCCTTACTTCAATAAGGGAAGAGAGTATTAAAGAAGAGTAGCGAAGACTCAGACAGAGTGATCGAATAGTTCATGAGTTTACCAAGAGGTTCAAGAAGGATTGAATAGAATATGCCAGTTGAGGAGATCGGAAAGGGAAGAAGCAGTGAGACCCCGAGTCGGAAAAGCAAGAGAGAAGTGAAGGAGCAAAGAGAACCTCATTCAATCAGTTTCAGGAGAAAGATCAGTGTTTGAGCTAAGATTCTCTCTTTATAGTTCAGGGAAAGAACAGAGAAGACACCGATAGCTGAATCACTTAAATCAGTTGAAGGAGAAAGAATCAATCAATAATGGGTTACGGAGAGAAAGAAGGAATCAAGGCAAGGAGCAAAGCAACGAGACCGTAAACATAGTGAAAGAATAACACAATAACAGATGGTAATAAGGAGAAGGATCAGTTTAATCTGGTTTAGGTGTAGTTAAGTAGGAATTAGGTTCAGTAGTTAAGTAGAATGAATCGATAGTGTTTACAGTTCAAGGATCAAGCAAGATCAGTTAAAGAATAAGAATACATAGGGGAAGGCGAGAAGCAATGAGACAGTATAGGCTCAGGAGCGAAAGTGTCAACCACTGCACTGACCTCTTTTTCTGACTTCAAAGGTTACGGAGTTCACTCTTAGTAATTGAATAATGAGTGTTTACAGTCAATTCATTCTTTGAATAAGAAAAGCAAATGCTCATCCCCTGCCTATGTAAAAGAGTGTTTGAAGGCTCAGGTGAAAGAGAAGCTCATTCATTTTCTTCGTTTACAGAGTTGAATCTGAATGGGGATTCTCCTCATGTAAAGGAATATCTTCTTCTTCTCCCTTGTATTCTTTAACTAACTGTCAATCAAGTTCAGGTCTTGTCGGTTCCGGTGTAGGAGAGAAGCTGGTAGTTTACGAGTTCCATCTGTCTGACTCATAAGGAGTTGAGAGTCTTAGTTAGTTTACAGCAGTGAATAAATAGGGAAAAGGAGCGAAGGAAGCCACTCTATTAGTTTCAGGGAATCTGTTGTGTCGTAAGTGGAGTGGGTTGGTGCACTGTTCTGTTCCTTAGAGAAAGGAGCTGTTAGTCCTTAGAGAAAGAAGCTGCTAGTTGGACAGGGGGGCAGGTTCAGGGAAGGAGTTTACTGTTAGGATCGCACAACAACGCACACGCTCGATCTAGATGATCACAAAGAAAAGGATAGAGAGAATTGCAAGGAGAACTCTGGCTAAAAGGATTTTTTATTGATGACTTCAGGCATGTACAACAAGAGAGTACAGAGAATAGAAAGTACATTTCAAAGCTTTACTGGACGGGATATATATATGGTTCAGTCTACTAAATATAGCTTTACCAGATTTAACCATCTACTATATATAGCTATGTACCATATATAGCTTTACCGGATATAGCTTCACCATATATGGCTTTACCAAATATAGCTTTACCGGATATAGCCATTGACCAAGCTATAAATACAGGGAGCAGACTCCATAACTCAACAATTCTCCCACTTGGAGACTGATCCTACACCATACCAATTAGGGCTTTGCATAGCTTTTCCAACATCAACACATTTTGTAAACATGTCTGCTGGATTCTTTGCACCCTCTATCTTCTCCAAACACATATCGCCTTCTTCCACTAACCTGCGAGTGAAATGGTACCGTCTTCTAATGTGTTTTGTCCTTGAATGATAGACTGGGTTTTTCACCAACTGTATGGCACTCTGACTATCTGTATAAAGGATCTTCTTGCACTGCTTCCGGCCTAATTCTTTTAGATAGTCTGTCATCCATATCATCTCCTTTCCAGCTTCAGCTATGGCCACGTACTCAGCTTCAGTAGATGAAAGAGCAACGCATTTCTGAAGCTTGGACATCCAACTCACTGCTGTTCCATCTATAGTGTAGATATACCCAGATGTGCTCTTGCTGGAGTCTACATCTCCACTCAGATCAGCATCCA
The DNA here is from genome assembly GCF_057944985.1 of Cucurbita pepo subsp. pepo. Lineage (NCBI taxonomy): Eukaryota > Viridiplantae > Streptophyta > Magnoliopsida > Cucurbitales > Cucurbitaceae > Cucurbita > Cucurbita pepo. The sequence continues at coordinate 7,444,115 of NC_141817.1, forward strand.
CAAAACCTTGCAGAACTACTTTTCCATTGCCATAACAAAGTGTAGTATTGGATGTACCTCTCAGATATCTCAGAAGCCACTTCACAGCTTCCCAATGTTCCTTCCCTGGATTTGTCATGTACTTGCTAACAACTCCCACTGCATGTGTTATGTCAGGTCTAGTGCAGACCATAGCATACATCAAACTCCCAACTGCAGAAGCGTACGGAACTGATGTCATGTGCTCACGTTCCTCAACTGTCTTGGGAGATTGCCCCTTTGACAATTTAATATGATTTTCCAAGGGGGTAGTCCTGGGTTTAGCGTTATTCATCTTGAATTTGGACAACACCTTCTCAATGTACTGCTCTTGGGATAGATTTAATGTGCCAGCAGATCTATCTCGAGAAATCTTCATCCCAAGGATCTGCTTCGCTGCACCTAAATCTTTCATCTCAAATACTGAAGACAAGCTTGCCTTCAGGTGGTTTATCTCCCTCATACTTGATCCAGCAATTAGTATATCATCCACATACAGGAGTAGAAAAACATAAGAATCAGTGTATTTCTTGAGGTAGCAACACTGATCCTTTTCACTTCTGTGGAAACCACTCTTGCTCATGAAGGAGTCAAACTTATTGTACCATTGTCTCGGTGCTTGTTTCAGTCCATACAAGCTCTTATTGAGCTTACACAACAAGTGCTCCTTGCTTGGAGCTGCAAATCCTTCGGGTTGTTGCATATAGATCTCCTCATCTAGATCTCCATGTAAAAATGCCGTTTTTACATCCATTTGCTCAAGGTGCAAATTCTCCGATGCAACAATACTCAGTAGAATTCGGATAGTAGTTAATTTCACAACTGGAGAAAAAATCTCAGCATAATCAATGCCTTTTCTTTGTGAATATCCTTTAACTACTAACCGAGCCTTAAACCTCCTTCTGCCATCTGGTTCAACCTTGATTTTGAACACCCATTTGTTCAACAGAGCTCTCTTTCCTGTAGGCAACTCAGTCAGCACCCACGTATTATTCCTTTCAAGTGAGCTCATCTCATCATCCATGGCTTGCTCCCACTTAGTTGAATCTTCCACTTGTAGGGCCTCATCAAAGGACTCTGGTTCTCTTTCGTCAGTCAGCAACAGATAGTGTAATGAGGTCGAATATCTGTCTGGTGCTCTGGTAGTTCTGGACGATCTTCTCAACACCTGCTCAGGTGCAACTTGCTCCACGTCTGGTTCTTCAGCAATAGGATCAGCCACGTCTGGTTCTTCAGCAATAGGATCAGGAGTTTCTTGAGCTTCTGTTGTACCATCACTGTGTGAATTTTCTTGCCACTCAAATTCAACTCCCACTTGCTTCGTAGTCTCAGAGTTTATCTTCTATCTGTCCTTGTACATGACATTTTCATCAAAGGTCACATCACAGTGTCTTAGGATCTTCATATTTTTCTCATCCTAAAACCTATACCCGAACATGTCAGAGCCATAGCCTATGAAGTAGCATTTCACAGCCTTAGCATCAAGCTTATCTCTCTTCTCTGGATCAACATGAACATACGCAGTACAACCAAAGGTTCTCAAGTGAGAGTACGTGAGTTCTTTTCCTGTCCATACTTCTTCGGGCAATTTGAACTTCAAGGGTACTGACGGCCCTCTATTAATCAAATATGCTGCTGTGTTCACAGCATCAGCCCAGAATGTCTTTGGCAATCCAGAATGAATCCTCATGCTTCCTGCTCGCTCATTCAAGGTTCTGTTCATTCTTTCTGCAATACCATTTTGTCTTGCCTTACCGGAAATTGTTCTTATTAATCTAATTACCTCAGCTGCACAAAATGTTATAAACTCTGATTTGTTGTACTCTCCTCCATTGTCAGACCTCAGGCATTTGATCTTCAAGCCGGTCTGATTTTCAACTTCAGCTTTCCACTTCTTGAAGGTGGTAAACACATCTGACTTGTGTTTCAGAAAGTAAACCCATACCTTCCTGCTGAAGTCATCGATGAAGGTGACGTAGTACCTTGATCCACCAAGTGATGAAACTGGAGATGGTCCCCAGACGTCTGTATGGACCATTTCCAACCGCACTTTCTTCGGTTCTCTGGCAGCCTTTGTGAAACTAACTCGTTTCTGTTTGCCCATAACGCAGCTCTCACAAAGACCCATATCAACAGATTTTAAGCCTTCTAAAGCTCCTTTCGCAGTCAGCATCTTCATTCCTTTGACGCTCATATGTCCAAGTCTATTGTGCCATAGACTTGAATTGTAAGCACTCTCAGCAGCAGCAGTCATGTTTATACACTCTGCAGTAGTGTATAAGGTTCCAGATTTTGTGCCACGCGCAACAACCATGGCGCCCTTCACAATCTTCCAGGAACTCTTTCCAAACTCTGCTGCATAGCCTGTGCTATCCAACTGACCAATAGAGATCAGGTTCTTCTTGAGACCAGGAATGTATCTGACATCTTGTAATGTCCATTGATTTTCTGCTGGAGTTTGTATGGAGACATCTCCCTTTCCTTCAATCTCCAAGGTTTTATTGTCGGCAAGATACACCTTCCCGAAATTTCCTGATTTGAAATTTCGAAACAATTCCTTACTTGGAGACGAATGGAACGATGCACCTGAATCCAAAATCCAGGATTCAGCTGGGCTATCCACACTAAGGATTAAAACGTCCTCAGCATCTTCTGTTGTGTATATAGAATCATCATCATCTTCAGATTTATGATTCTGCTTCTTCTTTAGCTTTGTACAATCTGTCCGAAAGTGTCCTTTTCCCCCATAGCTCCAACACGTTACGTTGGGTTTGTTTGGAGATTTTTCCTGGTTCTTTGATTTTGAACGCCCATGTTTGTTTGAGCTCTTTGATTTGCTTCTTCCCCTTCGATCAACACTGAGAGCATTGCCTGATGAATCTCCAGTTTCCCGTTTGCGAATACTTTCGCTGAGAACTACATCTCGAATTTCATCAAACTTCAGTTTATCAGATCCTCGGGAACTACTGATTGCGGCAACAACAGTATCCCATGACTCGGGTAAGGATGACATCAAAATCAACGCTTTAATTTCATCTTCGAAATTAATTTCCACCGAACCCAGTTGACTTATGATCATATTGAATTCATTTATATGATCCGCAACACGTCCACCTTCAGACATCTGTAGATTGAACAATCTACGCATCAAATACACCTTGTTCATAGCCGACGGTTTTTCATACATATTTGATAGCGCCTTCATCAGATCTGACGTTGTCTTCTCCTTGATGATGTTAAACGCCACGTTTCTGGATAGCGTCAACCGGATCATCCCTAAGGCTTGTCGATCCTTGAGCTTCCACTGTTCCATGGTCATGGTATCCGGCTTCACCCCCAACAGAGGTTCGTGAAGATCTTTCTGGTACAGATAATCTTCAATCTGCATCTTCCAGAAACCGAAATCGGATCCATCGAACTTCTCAATTCCAATCTTTGAACTTTCCATCTTCACAGATCGTGGTGAATTTTGCCTTGCTCTGATACCAGTTGTTAGGATCGCACAACAACGCACACGCTCGATCTAGATGATCACAAAGAAAAGGATAGAGAGAATTGCAAGGAGAACTCTGGCTAAAAGGATTTTTTATTGATGACTTCAGGCATGTACAACAAGAGAGTACAGAGAATAGAAAGTACATTTCAAAGCTTTACTGGACGGGATATATATATGGTTCAGTCTACTAAATATAGCTTTACCAGATTTAACCATCTACTATATATAGCTATGTATCATATATAGCTTTACCGGATATAGCTTCACCATATATGGCTTTACCAAATATAGCTTTACCGGATATAGCCATTGACCAAGCTATAAATACAGGGAGCAGACTCCATAACTCAACATTTACTGTGAAAGAAGGGAAAAGGTTTGATGAGGTTCAGTTTTGACTGACTATTCTATCTTACCCGACTGTAAAGTCAAGGTTACGGAGCTCAGAGGGAAGGAAAGGTGAGAAAGAGTTAAAGTGGAAAGAGCTGTCTGTAATAAAGAAAAGAAAGGATAAAGAGCTGTCTGTAATAATATAATAAAGGTAAGGGGGTATCGGGAATGGATAATGAGGCAAGGCATGCATCCGTCGTTCGTGCTTTCAATTCGACTTCACTCCTAGTGTTCTTTCTTTACTAGAACAAGAGACTGTAAAGGTTCTTCAATCAAATAGCTTTCTCGAGTTCAAGAGTTCCATCAGGGACAGTAGCTCAGGAGAAAGAAAAAGAATATGCTTTACCTTCTCCTTCTGAAAGAATAGTAAATAAATCGTTCAATCAGTAATAGGAAAAGGAGAATCTTGTTGAGTCTCATTCATAAGGAGTAAAGATTTGTTTACGAAGGTCAGGTTCAGTAGTTCTCTCTCATTCATCGAGAGTTTAGTCTTTCAAAGCTGCTACTGCTAATTCATTGATTCAAACAAAGACTGTAAAGGAGTGGGATCATTCATCTTTACATTAGATTATGTAAAGGTTACCCGCCCGGATCAGGAAGAAGGCGAGTTGGAGAGGAAGGATAGATAATTCCTCTTTAGTTGAGTCTTTCCATTCAGCTGTTGGTTGAACAATTCCATTTCAAACATAGGGTCTTCTCATGCAGCTCCTGTTCCTAGTCTTTTTCTATTTATTCACGGTAAAGGAGTTCAATCAGATTCAGGTTCCGGATTGAAAAGGGTTTCGCTTGACGGTTACTTACAGTTCCAGAATAAATAGCTTCAGGTTCAGTAGTTCAGTCTTTCCTTGATCTTCTCCCTTAAAACACTGTAAACTTCTTCAATCAGGTTCCTTTAGTAGTTAAGAATGAATTGAATCTCTTTTCTTACAGTACACAGTACAAAGAAGGTGATTGAGTGAAGGATACAGAATAAGGAGTTTAGTCTTTCAAAGCGCTGCTACTGCTAATTCATTTCCTCTCATGGAAAGGTTATAGAGAATGAATCTTTCGGCTTGACTTACGGTTCTGTCTCTTTCATCTTATTCTCGGTAAAAGGAGCGAAAGCTGTGAGACCGAGTTTACGAGGCGAACGAGCGAAAGCGGCTCAAACCATAGCGAGAGGAGTGAGGTCTTATTCATCTTTCATTAGATTCCCCCTTCAAACAAACAAAAATTACCTTGTTGCTCGCATTGTGATCGATGTAGATTCTTCCTCCCCAGGAGCCCCGACCAGTCTTTCCTTCCTGTTCAGGAGTTTACTCTGAAAGAAAGGAGAAAAGAGAAAGAATAGTCTTTCCCGCCTTCAATCAGGAGACTGAATCTTCAGTCTTTGTTTACTGTTCCTGAAAGCAAGAATAACAAACAGAACAATAACGGAAGAAGGAAATAGAGTAGAAGGTTACGGAGTGAAGCAATGAGACAGGGAGAGGACAGCAACGGGTTACGATCATCTTCTTTATCTTTTACCGACTCTAACTGACTGTAAATAAATAAAGGCAATGGAATTGGGAAATGAAACCGAGTTGTAGAGGTGAGGGAGCGAAGCAGCTTGACCGACAGGGAAAGGAGCGAAGACAGAGTTTAAAGTGAAATCAATAGGAAGAAGAAGAAATAGAAAAGGGAGTTCCGTCTCATTCATCTTGTCTTGCTTCAGTCTTGAAATTCTCCTCTTGTATGTTAAGCTGCTAATTCATGGACTCTCATGTCAAGGTGATTGAGCTTCTCTTTCTTTCTCTTCGTTTACAGGATTGAATATTCATGGACTCTCATGTATAGGTGATTGAGTTGCAAGGAATTGACTCTCATTCATCTTTCGTTTCGTCTGATGTATCTTGTCCCAGTTTCTTCTTTTCTGGTTTACTGCGGGAGAATCGCCGGGGTTGTGTGTGCCTGGGCTGTTTCAAGGGCTAGTTGGGCCCGGTTCCCAAGGAGGAACTCAATGTTCTTCCACAATTAAAGAACGGGCAATGGCAATGAAGAGCAGAGCGCTGGTCCCCTACGGAATGGGGGAAGGGTCTTCTTTGTCGATTAGAAGGTTTATATTAATAACGTTAACGGACGCAGAGAAAAGGTCTGGAATTAGAAAAGGAATGGTGGGTGCGAGAATGAAAGGTGTTTTTGTCTGCCAAGCGATTATCGTTGCGACGGAAGCGCATAAGGAGGAGGTACCATGTTGGAGTGCTTACAGAAGCAGCTTCGCGTTGGACTGCAGCTAAGCGAGTTCGGGCGGCATTCATTTAAGGGGTAGGTCGATTGATGTGAAATTCCACAAGGCTTGGTCCTCGGTTGTGTCGTACGTCTTGAAAGAAGATTGCTCGCCGTACGTTTGGGGTGAGTTTACGCTGTCGGAGTTGCAGGGACTGGTTGGTTCGTTGTCGATCTCGTCATAGAAAAATGGGTGGAATCTCTCCCGAGTAGGATGCTGGGGAGATTACGTGAGATGCGTAATGTTTTGGAAGTGTATGAGGACTTGCTGTTTACGGGGAAGCTATTCTCTTCCGCATTACCCCGAATCAAAGAAGCTCATGAGGACTTACATACAGGTGCTGCGAATGATGCAAACCCCGTTCCAAGAAAGAAAGGATCTTAAGGTACCTAAAGGAGGCGGGTTCCCCGTCAGAATACTCCATTGAGGAAATTGAGGAAAAGTATCCTCCGCTGGACTTGGCATGCCAATTATGTTAGGCCGCTGAAGACAAAGCAGATGTTCGGCTATGGGGCCCCTAGTACGCAGAAAACCCTGATGTTTCAAATGTTACAGAAGGAAGGTGCTAAATATTGACTTCGGGAGCTCGCGACGTAATGACTTTACCGGAGCTCATGACTATTATAACCTTTCTTTGACGAATTCCATGAGCCGAGTGAGTCCTCGGGCATGTTTGGTTCAACAGAGGAAGGTACGGTTTATTCCAACAAGATTCTCAAGGTATTGGATGGGCAAGAGTGCCGATTGGACTCGAAGTATGGGAGAGAGAGTAGTGTTTCAGAAACGTCAAAATGATCGTGATGATCGCGAACAAACTTACAGGGAGTACGAAAGAAAGAGGAGGGCCCGTTCCGTGCAAGGTTCCTTAGGCTGCGCTTTTCGTCTAATATTAAGTAAGGGTTTGGAAGAAGGGCGTGTAATCTATACTCTATGGGGTTGAATCAGAAGGTTTTGAAGGGAAAGGTTCGTTCCGGTGAAGGTGAAGGAATATGGGAAATAGGTTCAGGAGTAAGTAGGAAATAGAGGTGAGGGATTGAATGAATTGACTCTACCCTATCAGCTAATTCATTGATATTGATTCAAACACAGTAAAGGAGAATGCCTCTTGTCTTGCTTGAGTTTAGGCTTTCCTTCCTCTTTCGTCTTTCTTTCCTCTCCCTCCTGTCAGCTAATTCATTTCTTCTTCGATAGTCTTGACTGACTGTGAAATCAAACACCTATTTCTTTTGTATTACCTTGTCTTGTTCCATCAGGTTCAGTAGGTCAGTCGCTGCAAGGATAGGTTCAGTCTCATGAATAAGGAGTCTCCCTTCTTTCTTTGTGAGGTGGGCTTCCTATCGCTAATCTTTCTATTTTTTGTTTGTTTCCTCGTGGGCCGGTAGGGAAGGTAATCAAGTATAAGGTTCAGAGAAGCGGGCTAGTCCCCATCAGGCCCCTTCCTTTGTCGTTGGGGCCCTCTTCCTTGCTGACTGAGACTTGACTTCCTGTTCTGTCTCATTCTTTTGTTGATTGAGTCTTTCCTTCCGAATTACATTACCGAGTTCAAGAAAGGAGAAGAAAGAAAAGAGACCGAGGTTACAGTTCAATCAGGGAGAGGTGAACAATCAATCACTTCCGGAGAATCACTCACCACAATAACGGAACAAGGAGTTCAACAGCTCGACCAAAGGGAGAGGAGTGAAGGAGAATGCACCTTTCGTTGAGTCTTGACAGTGAAGGGAGAGTTCATTAGCGGCTTTACCTCGTTCAAGAGTGAAATCAGGTTGGTTCATTCAGGAGTGAAGGAGCGAAGCAGCTTGACCGACAGGGAAAGGAGCGAAGCAGTGAAACCTTAAGGGGCAGGAAATGAAATTGTTCAACCTTAAGAGGAGGTGAAGGAAATGAAATTGTGAAACCGAGTTTACGAGGTGAGGGAGCTAGCGGATCATCCAGCCTATACTTGTTCAAGAGTGAAATCAGGTTCAGTTCGTGAAGTAGTTCAGGAGATTAATCGGAAAGGTGCGAAGCTGCTCGCCGAGTTTACCTCCAGAAATAAGGGAAGGGAATAAAGGTTCAGGTTTTCTCTTGAGAATTTACTGACAGTGAACTCTCAGTCATAAATAGTCTTTACTGTTTCAATAGGGTAAAGATACACTTTGATCCCTAAAAATAGGGTAAAGATACACTTTTATCCCTAAAATAGGGTAAAGATACACTTTTATCCCTAAAAATAGACAGAGGATAGCATTTTCTCCCTCAAAATAGGGTAAAGATAGACTTTGATCCCTAAAAATAGGGTAAAGATACACTTTTTAATAAAAAAAAATAAGGGAGAGATAGACTTTTTAATCCTCAAAATAGACAGAAGATAAAATGAATCGATAGTCTTTCCTTCCAGTTCACTCTCATTGATTCTTTTTTCGTCTTTCCTGTTTCAATAGGGTAAAGATAGAATGAATCTTGAGGATTTACTGACAGTTGACTTTCATGTTGAGTTTCGTTTCATCTTTCCTTAATACGTAATTACCTTTACTAGATTTGATCCCCAAAAATAGGGAGAAGATAGAATTTATTTGATTGAAGTAGCTTTTGTTAGGGAAAAACCTCTGACGAGGTTTTACAGTTATATGGGGATAGAATTTCTTTTCTTTCAAAAGCTTTACCGAGGGAAAAAACTCTTTTAATGTTTTACCCCTATGGTGGATAGAATTTCTTTTCTTGAAACTGCTTTACCGAGGGAAAAAGGTCTTTTAATGTTTGACAGTTATATGGGGATAGAAAAGAATTTATTGACGCTGCTGCTAAGGTTCAGGATCAAGATCAGTTAAAGAATGACTCTTGAGGATTTACTGACAGTTCACTCTCATTGATTCTTCGATAGTCTTTCCTGATAGTGAATGATGACGAATCTTGAGTCTTTCGTCTTGACTGACTATTGAGTCTTTCCTTCCAGTTCACTCTCATTCATCTTTCGTCTTTACTGTTTCAATAGGGTAAAGCATGAATTTGAATAAAAAAAATAGGGAGAGGATAGAAGAAATTAATTATTGGTCTTTACTGGATCAGTCTAATTAATCTTGTCTTGTTGTCTTGCTTTCGTCTCCCTTCTTTCTTTCTTTCTCTATCGGTTCAGTAGCTTAGGGAATACTGTAAAAGGTCATATCGGCTCAGGTTGAACTATCTCTTTTCCTTCCTTCAGAGTCTACTTGACTTCTTTTTTGTCTTTATGCTGTTCCGTTTGTAAAGACCAGTCAGTGGTTTTAGCATATCTTATGCAATCGATGGATTCTATCAGGTCTATTCTTTAGTAGTGCATAGGCTCCGGCTTGGCTTCTTCCTCTAGGCGAGCCACTACTTGGGTGTGTATAATTAATAGCAGTTTGTTTGATTATGTAGCTATTGGATTTTCTTTCTTATCTTATAGTATAGAGCGGTAAGCTAGTGCTGTTCTAAAGAAGTGGTAGCAGTTCCAGTACACAAACAAGGTGGGTTGGGAGAGGTATAGCGCATAATTTTCGCTTTAATAAAGGGCTTGGCATTTCACTCTTTGTTGTGGGGTTGTCACGGATTGGCCGGCCATACGGGAAGTCCAAGGAGTTTTTTCTTTGTGGAGGTTTCACATCACATTAGTCATTCCATTCCTTCCGGATAACCTAAAACGTGTAGGCCTAGCGAGGAGAGGGTACTTTCAGATTTTCAAAAAGGGTTCTATTACGATGCGATGTATACGATGTGATATCAAAGAAGAAGAAAATGGGTTCTTCTCTTTCGCCTATTTTCTTTCATGGATCTTGCCACTTAGAACTGGTAGGTAGGTCTGTCTTTCTCTGGATCCCGCTGAGCTGAAAGACAGAAGACATACATCAAAAATCGTTTAGATCCGGACCGGGCTGGCTCTCAAAAGCTCATGTGCCGTAGGTGGTAAGATATGGGCTGGAAAAGCATGTTACTAATCTCTGCGCCCCGAATGCTCAGCTAAAATGTCAAAGGAAAAGTCTAATAGGAGCACTCATTAAACCTTGGATGGTCGTCAGGTATCAAAATCCGGAATGAATGGAGAATAAATGTAGTTATATGCTTTAGGGAAAAATGAGAATTGAAATTTATTTGATCTTCAAATAAACGTGCAAATGGTCTAATGTTAAGGATTTATTAAGAACAATATGATACAGATTTTTTTTTTCTTTCAAGATCTAAATATGATCTTTAACAGGACACTAAGAACAAAGTAGAAAGATAATGAAGAACGTTGGAAATGACAGTAAGAAAATAAATGACTGATTTAAAGAGACGATAAACAATAGCGGAAATTAAAGATAAAATCAATTATAGAGTCGGCCACAAAGATGTAAACCTAGGCTCTGATACCAAACTGATAAGGCAACCCTAATCCTTAGCCCAACAATCCAAGCTTTTGTTGAAGCAAGAACCTTTGAAGTAAGGTAAAGGTGACCAATTGAAACATATGAAGTACATTGTGACCAATTGAAATTAGAGAAGAAAAGAAAAGAATCTGAAGAACAACAGTGGAGAGAAGAAACTAAGGTAAAGGTGAGAAAAAAAAAAGTGGAAAAAAAAAACAATATTCAGTTCTTGTCCGGAAAAAATGATTTGAGGACAAATCCTTTTAAAGAAAGGGGGATGATATGTGCACAGAGAGCTCAATTGATTACAAGTCTGCCGCATTAGCCACTCAAGCACATCAACGTTTGTTAAAAAAAACTATGTTTAATTTGATCGATTATGTAAAAGTCAAATGGTCAATTTGACTTATTTTTGTGGAGATTAAAGGGGATCAGGAATAAATCCCGTCCACAAACATCTCGAATAAATCCCATCCACAAATGTCTTTTGTCGGGAGACTATAAATACCCACAATATGTTATGTAAAAATCAGATTCGTGGATGAATGTAATTCAGATCTCAAATTGAGACGTTTTCCTTAGAAATCCGAGCATCATATTTGCCATTTCTAAGTTTGAAGCAATTCTTGTGGTAGAATTGCACCAGAGCCATTCAATCAAGCCTTGATCACGTTAGATTGTGGAGTGACTCAATTTAGAACAAGGTTTCCAAATCTTGCTTCTAGATCTTCGATCGTAAGAGGTAATCTAATTCTAGCCTTATCTCTTGGTTGATCCAAATTTCATATAAGGAGGTGTTAATTACTTTGATTCAAAGGTTCTTGCTTCAACAAAAGCTTGGATCGTTGGGCTGAGGATTAGGGTTGTCTTATCAGTTTGGTATCAGAGCCTAGGTTTACATCTTTGTGGCCTCTAGAATTGATTTTATCTTTAATTTCCGCTATTGTTTATCGTCTCTTTAAATCAGTCATTTATTTTCTTACTGTCATTTCCAACGTTCTTCATTATCTTTCTACTTTGTTCTTAGTGTCCTGTTAAAGATCATATTTAGATCTTGAAAGAAAAAAAAATCCGTATCATATTGTTCTTAATAAATCCTTAACATTAGACCATTTGCACGTTTATTTGAAGATCAAATAAATTTCAATTCTCATTTTTCCCTAAAGCATATAAATCTATAATTGTTGTGTTCGATCTTCACGACCATTCTCTTTGGAATTCATTTTTTTTCAGTGTACAATTATATCCAAAAATATCTTTGTCCCTTATTTATTTGTTCATTTCTTGTTTTATTTTGTTGTCACTACGTAATTACTTGTCTTGATTGTCTTGAATAGCTCGCTACTATCTGAATTGCTTTATCCATATTACCTACCTTGATCAGAAATTAGTCACTTTCCCAAATAGCCTACCTTTGTGTGTTAAACACGAGTGTTCCTGAATGTAAAATTAGTGAGTTGAGTGTGTGAGGTCCTAAGCATATAAAACTACTGTTTGTACAATCATGAACCAAGACGAGAAAAATGGAGGGGAGATCAATGATCTAGTTGAAGAAGTCCAGAAGAATGAGGAGCAACTAAAAGATGGTATTCATTTGGCACTTATTACAAGACTTCTTAAAACTCAAGTTACAGAGAATGATGTTGATGATCAAAGAGACAACCTATTTCACACGCGGTGTTTAGTCAAGGGGACTGCTTGTAGTCTTATCATTGATAGTGGAAGTTGCACCAATGTAGTAAGTACTATGTTGATCAAAAGGTTGCAAATTCCAACTCAAGATCATTCTAAACCTTACAAGCTCCAATGGCTCAATGATAGTGGAACAATGAAGATAATTTCCCAAGCTTTAATATCTTTTACTTTGGAAAAATATAAAGATGAAGTTCTTTGTGATGTATTACCAATGCAAGCTGGAGATATATTGCTTGGCCGACCATGGCAATTTGACAAGAGGGTTATGTATGATGGCTATTTGAATAGGTATTCTTTTGTAAAAGATGATAGAAAAACCACTCTTGTACCTTTGAGTTCTGCAAATGTATTTGCTGATCAATTAAAGTTGGAGGAAAGAAAGAAAGAGTTTGAGGAAAGAGAGTTAAAAGAAAAACAAGAGTTGCGTGAAAAAATAGAGAAAAATCAAAGAGACAAAAAGAAGAATGAAAAAAGAGATGAAATTGAAGAAAAAAGGAAGAGAGAGAGAGTTATTTGGCTACAGTTGGAGAGGTGAGAAGGTTTTCACAAAAATCGATCTTTGTACTTATGTACATTGGAGGATTTTTGGTCTCTAACTATAACAACTTGGCTTTGCCTAGTGTTTTTCAATCTCTTTTACAGGAATTTGAATACATGTTTCAAGATAAAGAAATACCTCCCATTAGAGGTACTGAACATAAAATAGACTTCATTCCAACGACTGTCATTCCTTATAGGCCAGCTTATCGTGTCAATCCAACTGGGACAAAAGAAATTCAAAGCAAAGTGGAGGAGCTCATGGAGAAGGGCTATGTACGAGAAAGTTTGAGTCCATATTCTATTTATTGATACCAAAGAAAGATGAAACTTGGCGCATATGCATGGATAATAGAGTCATCAACAAAATCACGGTAAAATATCGACATCTTATTCCTAGGTTAGACGATATGCTTGATTTATTGCATGATTCGTGTCTATTTAAAAAAATTATTTTGAAATCTGGATTTCATCAAATTATAATGCACGTAGTAGATGAATGGAAAACAACTTTCAGTATTAAGTTTGGATTGTATGAATGGCTTGTTATGCCTTTTAGGTTAACTAATGCTCCTAGTACACCTATGCGCTTAATATATAATGTTTTGAGAAAATATATGAGAAAACATGTTGTTTATATTGATGATATTATAATTTATTTGAAGATTTTGCTTGAGCATGTGGAGCATGTTAAATTAGTTTTGATTACACATAGAAAAGAGATTTAATTTTAATAAGGGTAGTTTTTGCATGGAAAAAGTTCACTCTATTGGCTTCATAGTTAATAAAAGTAGAATAGCATTCGATAGAGACAAAGTTCAATTCATTATGGATTTACCATCACCAAAGAGTGCACGTAAAGTTCGGAGTTTTCATGAGTTAGCTAACCTCTATAAGAGAGTTATAAATGATTTTAGAATCATAACTGAACTATTGAATGACTTAGTGAAAAAGAATGTTGTTTTTAAATGGGAAGGAATGCAAGAGAATGCATTCAATTTGCTTAGGAACAAATTAAGCAATGCATCATTATTTGTTTTGCCTAGCTTTTATAAAACTTTTGAAATTGGATGTGATGCATGTGGTTTGGTCATCAGTGTTGTTTTAATTCAAGATGAAAAGCCGTTGGTGTATTTTAGTGAAAAACTAAATGGAGCAACATTGAAATACCCTACCTATGATAAAGAATTGGTTGTAGTTCATATATGGCATGTGCCGCAACGCTACTTATGGCCTAGAGAATTTGTGATCCACTTTGATCATGAAAACATGAAGTATGTGAAGGGTCAAAGCAAACTGAACCGTAGACATGCAAAGTGGGTGGAATTTATTGAAACATTTTCGTATGTCATCAAGTATAAGCAAGGTAAGGATAATACAGTAGCTCATGTGTTATCTAAAAGGTATGATCTCTTTACTTCTCTTACTGCAAAAATTCTTGGAGTTGAGCATATTATTGAATTATATAGAGATGACCAAGACTTTAGAACTATTTATGCATCTTGTCTTGCAAAAAAAAAGTGGTGGATGATTATTATGTGTTTCATAAATTTTTAATTACTAAGAGTATGCTTTGTATTCCTAAATGCTCTATAAAAGACTTGTTTGTTAGAGAAGCATATGGTGGTGCCTTAATGGGACATCTTAGGATTAATAAAGTTTATAAGATGTTGTATAAACACTTTTGTTGGCAGAAGATGAAGCATGTGGCAGATAGATTTATGGATGATGCAAAGCATAGTTTATGGATTTAATACACTTTATTTGCTTCCTATTCCTACTAATTTCCTTCTAATATTTTTGTGAGTGAAGCATGCAGATTTGATCAAAACATTTCAAAAAAGGTGACGGAGAAGGTGATGATTTTTTCTGATTCGAGGACGAATCCTTATGAAGAGGGGGAAGATGATAAGAATCACGGTGTTCCAAAAGATTCAAAAAACTATGTTAACAACAGAACTCGAACCTACACACAGAGAGCTCAATTGATTACAAGTTTGCCGCATTAGCCACTCAAGCACATCAACGTTTGTTAAAAAAAACTATGTTTAATTTGATCGATTATGTAAAAGTCAAATGGTCAATTTGACTTATTCTTTGTGGAGATTAAAGGGAATCGGGAATAAATCCCGTCCACAAACATCTCGAATAAATCCCATCCACAAACGTCTTTTGTCGGGAGACTATAAATACCCACAATATGTTATGTAAAAATCAGATTCGTGGATGAATGTAATTCAGATCTCAAATTGAGACGTTTCCCTTAGAAATCCGAGCATCATATTTGCCATTTCTAAGTTTGAAGCAATTCTTGTGGTAGAATTGCACCCGAGCCATTCAATCAAGCCTTGATCAAGTTAGATTGTGGAGTGACTCAATTTAGAACAAGGTTTCCAAATCTTGCTTCTAGATCTTCGATCGTAAGAGGTAATCTAATTCTAGCCTTATCTCTTGGTTGATCCAAATTTCGTTTAAGGAGGTGTTAATTACTTTGATTCAAAGGTTCTTGCTTCAACAAAAGCTTGGATCGTTGGGCTGAGGATTAGGCAACCCTTATCAATATGAATCCAACAACTGATCACGTGCATGTACCCGAAGGACCGATTACAAGAAGCAAGGTTAAGAAGATTCAAGAGGCCTATACATTGCATCTTCAAAAGCTAGCTAGTGTACCGGTTGAAACAAAGACTTTTGAGCCCAAAAATCTTTATAGCATTAGCAATCAAGAAGATAATGGAGTGACTGATATTGGAAAGTAATTAAAAGACTTGCCTTTGGTAGTTGAATTACCAATTAAGGAAATTATTAATGCCTTATTTGCTTCATTTTATAATTAATAGCATTTATTAATAGTTTGTATGAATTGCCTTATATTCTTCAATTTGTATTTAATAGCATTTATTAGTGGTTGGTGGCTGAACTTTATTTTGTTAGGGTTATCTTCTGGGCCTATTTAAGGGCATGTAATATTCATGTTTGGGGGGATTTTGGTGGAATACAAAAAAAACCTTTGTGTTTTCTTGATAACCTTTTGGTGTTATTCTCTTTCAAACCTTGCTTTAGGTTTGATGTTTAAACCAATTCATTGAATTAGTTTTGATCAAGCTAATTCTGGAGTGAATTGTCTTGGTATCTAAGAGTGACCATCATAGATTCCAAGTTCGATCTAAGAGTCATTCATCTTCTAACCAGCTCTTGGTTGGAATCAATCCGTTAAGTTAGCTTTCTCTGTAAGCGTTTTGCAATGATTTTAGAAGGACCTCTAACTTTGCAAAAATCAGCATAGTAGGCGCTTATCATAATGGTTAATTATGGCCATTAAGTATGAATATTACAACTCTTGGAATGTCTTTAGTAGTTTCATTTTGAGGCTATATAAAACCATGTATGTTGTATTTGTAAGTAGACTTGGAAAATATAGTAAACGAAGCATTTGTGCTTTTCTTTAGCCAATGGCTAAGTTTGTTTGCAATTCTATGTAGTTTAGTTTGCATGTATAATCATTCAAGCTCGACATGATCAATCTTGCTGTGGAGTGATTCGAATCTCAAACAAGTGTTTGAGGTATTTGATCAACAAGAATCATTCAAGCTAGACATGATCGATCTTGCTTGTGGAGTGATTCGAATCTCAATCAAGTGTTCTCGCTTTGAGATATTTGATCAATAAGGTAATCCGAATCTTATTCCCCTTGTAGTTGATTTCTTATCTTATCATTTGGTATCAGAGCTTCAGGCTCAAGATCGGATATATGTTTCCTTTGCGTTTCTTTTCAATTTGTTTTCATCTTTTTAGATTTTAATCGACCCAAAATAAAAAATCCAATCTAGGCTCTACTAAAAAAATTGAGAGGTGAGAATGAGAGCTTCATTTGTGTAAATGAGTGCAAAAAGAGTGACCTAAAATTCCTTGAGTGTATACATGTGAGAGAGTGTTGTGAGGTCCTTTGTATTTCCATAACTTATCTTTTTGCAGCAAAGTTTCACAAATAGATTCGAGGACGAATCCACTTGAAGAAGTGGAGAATGATATGAATCAAGAGACATCAATCCTACAATATACTTCAATGAAGATGTGAAGAAAAGGTTGTCAAAATTATCAAAAGATGTTTCAATTCATACCACATTGAAGAAGAATGAAGTTTGATTGTTATAAATTTTGGGTGGGTTACAATTTAGAGTAATTTAGAGTTATTGTATTTTAAGACTTTTTATTTAATTTCGGTTACATTTACATAATGACTAATTATGGCCATAAAGTATGAATGTTACAACTCTTGAAATGCCTTTAATAGTTTCATTTTTTAGGCTATATAAAGCCTTGTATGTTGTATTTGTAAGTCGACTTGAAAAATATTATTAAAGAAGCATTTGTGCTCTTTTTTAGCCTATGGTTAAGTTTGTTTGCAATTCTATGTAGTTTAGGTTGCATGTAGAATCATTCAAGCTCGACATGATCAATATTGTTTGTGGAGTGATTCGAATCTCAATCAAGTGTTCTTGTCTTGAGATATTTGATCAACAAGAATCATTGAAGCTAGACATGATCAATCTTGCTTCTGGAGTGATTTGAATCTCAAACAATGTTCTTGCCTTGAGATATTCGATCAACAAGGTAATCTGAATCTTATTCCCCTTGTAGTGATTCCTTATCTTATCACGCTAGGCCAGTTTCAATAATACGATGAAAACATCTGCTACATGGTATCCCACGCCTCCTTGGACGTAGTAGTGGCAACGAAATCGGGAAGAATCTCCTCAAACATGGAGGAGAGAAGGCTGCTAAGGACTTATTGATCCTAATCATACCACCGATTATAAGCTTGATTAGAGACCAGGTCAGCACCGTAGCGATTGAGGGAGGGACCAACTTGGAAAGTGCGACAATGGTGTCATCGAGGTAGAGCTCGTAAGCTTCGTACTCCGTAGGTAGGGGAGGAGCTAGGCGCACAATATGATGAAGTTGTCCTTGGTGAGACGGATTGTGACAGCGTGATGGAGAGGGATTGTGATAAGATGAGGAATCACTACAAGAGGAGTAAGATTCGGATTACCTTGTTGATCGAATATCTCAAGGCAAGAACATTATTTGAGATTCGAATCACTCCACAAGCAAGATCGATCACGTCTAGCTTGAATGATTCTTGTTGATCAAATATCTCATCGCAAGAACACTTACTTGAGATTTGAATCACTCCACAAGCAAGATCGATCAACGTCGAGCTTGAATGATTCTACATGCAACCTAAACTACATAGAATTGCAAAGAAACTTAGCCATTGGCTAAAGAAGAACACAAATGCTTCTTTTACTATATTTTTCAAATCTACTTATAAAAACAACATACATGGCTTTATATAGCCTCAAAATGAAACTACTAAAGACATTCCAAGAGTTGTAACCTTCATACTTAATAGTCATAATTAACCATTATGTAATTGTAACCTAAAGTAAATTAAAAGTCTTAAAATACAATAACTTTAAATTGTAACACACCCAAAATTTATAAGAATCAAACTTCATTCCTCTTCAATGTGGCAAGAATTGCTTGATAATTTTGACAACATTTTCTTCACATCTCCATTGAAGTATATTGTATGATTGATGTCTCTTGGTTCATATCATTCTCCACTTCTTCAAGAGGATTCATCCTCGAATCTATTTTTGAAACTTTGCTGCAAAAAATAAGATATGGAAATACAAACGACCTCACAACAATCTCTCCCATGTGTATACACTCAAGGAATTTTTTACCACTCTGTTTGCACTCATCTACACAAATGAAGCTCTCATTCTCACCTCTCAAATTTTTTTGTAGAGCCCAGATTGGATTTTTTATTTTGAGTCGATTAAAAACTATAAAGATAAAAACAAATTGAAAAGAAACGCAAAGGAAACATATATCCGATCTTGAGCCTGAAGCTCTGACACCAAATGATAAGATAAGGAATCAACTACAAGGGAAATAAGATTCGGATTACCTTGTTGATCGAATATCTCAAGGCAAGAACATTGTTTGAGATTCGAATCACTCCACAAGCAAGATCGATCATGTCTAGTTTGAATGATTCTTGTATGGTGTTAATATAACACATGTGGAAGCAATTTGGATCTTAGGCACTTTTAGAACATCAATTATAGTAAATAACTAGCATGTTCATAAGTATTAAAACTTAATGAGTTTAGATACTAATCTTTTGTAGTTCAAACTCCTTTTTCCTCATGAACCGGTTTCGAACCACCACTAGTGTCTTCTCCACTATCCTCCGGCCTTAGAACGGGATTGTGGAATTCGATGAGTGATTAAACTTGGGAGGGATTTTGTTTATGTGAAGAGAGTGTTTGTGAGAGGTTTTTCTCAAGATTTTTTACCAAAAAAAAGAAGACCTTCCATGTACCATGATCACTCTATTTAAAGAGTCATGTTTGCATGTTCATGCAAATTTGAGTTCACCAAATTTTGACACTTAAAATTCCACTCAAATGTTTTGGATTATGTGGCAAGCATGCATGTTTGAGTTAACCAAATTTTGACACTCAAAATTCCACTCAAACTTGTGGGGTTTATTTGGCAAGCATGCAAGTTTGGTTAAACCAAAATTTGACACCTCAAAATTCCATTAACATGGAGTTTCCATTAAATGAAGTCAACTTCATTTTAATTCAACAATTAATTTGAATAATGAATTTCAAATTAAAGTAACATTAAATGATTAATTAAACTATTTAATTAATATTTAATATTAATTCAAATGCCAATCCCAATCAATTCCGACACATAATTGATTAAGATATTTAATTCTTATTTAAGTATCTCAGATTCTCTCTTTTTGTTTAATTCGTAAATAAAACAAAAATGCGGTTAAATATATCGTATATATGTAGCGCATATTCCCTAATTTGAATTCGAACACTTCGAACTCACTCGTCACACTGTTCTATGGTTTAGTCCGATATGAGCTAGCAGAGGGACCTAATGGACCTATAGATCATGGGCTCCAACGATCCAAGATTAACAAGTTAAACTCATTAACCTTGTTAACCAACATTCGTTAACTACTAGGACACTCCACTATAGCCTACTAGTTGCACTCCTGATAAGATAAGAAATCACTACAAGAGAAATAAGATTCGGATTACCTTGTTGATCAAATATCTCAAGGCAAGAACACTTGTTTGAGATTCGAATCACTCCACAAGCAAGATCGATCATGTCTAGCTTGAATGATTCTCGTTGATCAAATATCTCAACGCAAGAACACTTGTTTGAGATTCGAATCACTCCACAAGCAAGATTGATCATGTCGAGCTTGAATGATTCTACATGCAATCTAAACTACATAGAATTGCAAAGAAACTTAGCCATTGGCTAAAGAAAAGCACAAATGCTTCTTTCTATATTTTCCAAGTCTACTTACAAATACAACATACAAGGCTTTATATAGCCTCAAAAATGAAACTATTAAAGGCATTCAAGAGTTGTAACATTCATACTTTATGGCCATAATTAGCCATTATGTTAATGTAACCGAAATTAAATAAAAAGTCTTAAAATACAATAACTCTAAATTACTCTAAATTGTAACCCACCCAAAATTTATAACAATCAAATTTCATTCTTCTTCAATGTGGCATGAATTGAAAAATCTTTTGATAATTTTGACAACCTTTTCTTCACATCTTCATTGAAGTATATTGTAGGATTGATTTCTTTTGGTTCATATCATTCTCCACTTCTTCCGAGAGGATTCGTCCTCGAATCTATTTGTGAAACTTTGCTGCAAAAAATAAGTTATGGAAATACAAAGGACCTCACAAAACTCTCTCACGTGTATACACTAAAGGAATTTTAGGTCTCTTTGTTTGCACTCATTTACACAAATGAAGCACTCATTCTCACATCTCAAAATTTTAAATAGAGCAAAGATTGAATTTTGAACTTTGGGTCGATTAAAAACTAAAAAGATAAAAATAAATAAAAATCAAATTGAGAAGAAACGCAAAGGAAGCATATAT
This sequence comes from Cucurbita pepo subsp. pepo, assembly GCF_057944985.1. Taxonomy (NCBI): domain Eukaryota; kingdom Viridiplantae; phylum Streptophyta; class Magnoliopsida; order Cucurbitales; family Cucurbitaceae; genus Cucurbita; species Cucurbita pepo. The sequence goes on from NC_141817.1 coordinate 7,464,854, forward strand.
CCGATCTTGAGCCTGAAGCTTTGATACCAAATGATAAGATAAGGAATCACTACAAGGGGAGTAAGATTCGGATTACCTTGTTGATCAAATATCTCAAGGCAAGAACATTGTTTGAGATTCGAATCACTCCACAAGCAAGATCGATCACGTCTAGCTTGAATAATTCTTGTTGATCAAATATGATATGAACCAAGAGACATCAATCATACAATATACTTCAATGAAGATCTGAAGAAAAGGTCGTCAAAATTATCAAAAGATGTTTCAATTCATGCCACATTGAAGAAGAATGAAGTTTGATTGTTATAAATATTGGGTGGATTACAATTTAGAGTCGATTGTATTTCATTAATGTATTTTAAGACTTTTTATTTACTTTAGGTGATAATTACATAATGGTTAATTATGGCCATTAAGTATGAATGTTACAACTCGTAGAATGCCTTTAATAGTTTCATTTTAAGGCTATATAAAGCCATGTATGTTGTATTTGTAAGTAGACTTGGAAAATATAGAAAGAAGCATTTGTGCTTTTCTTTAGCCAATGTGATATGAACCAAGAGACATCAATCATACAATATACTTCAGTGAAATGATACGATAAGGAATCAATACAAGGGGAATAAGATTCGGATTACCTTGTTGATCGAATATCTCAAGGCAAGAACATTGTTTGAGATTCGAATCACTCCACAAGCAAGATCGATCATGTCTAGCTTGAATGATTCTTGTTGATCAAATATCTCAACGCAAGAACACTTGATTGAGATTCGAATCACTCCACAAGCAAGATTGATCATGTCGAGCTTGAATGATTCTACATGCAATCTAAACTACATAGAATTGCAAAGAAACTTAGCCATTGGCTAAAGAAAAGCACAAATGCTTCTTTCTATATTTTCCAGGTTTGCTTACAAATACAACATATAAGGCTTTCTATAACCTAAAAAATGAAACTATTAAAGGTATTCGAAGAGTTGTAACATTCATACTTTATGGCCATAATTAGTCATTATGTAAATGTAACCGAAATTAAATAAAAAGTCTTAAAATATAATAACTATAAATTACTCTAAATTGTAACCCACCCAAAATTTACAACAATCAAACTTCATTCTTCTTCAATGTAGCATGAATTGAAACATCTTTTGATAATTTTGATAATCTTTTCTTCACATCTTCACCGAAGTATATTGTATGATTGATGTCTCTTGGTTCATATCATTCTCCACTTCTTCAAGAGGATTCGTCTGCGAATCTATTTGTGAAACTTTGATGCAAAAAAATAAGTTATGGAAATACGAAGGACCTCACAACACTCTCTCACGAGTATACACTCAAGGAATTTTAGGACACTCTTTTACACTCAGTTACACAAATGAAGCTCTCATTCTCACCTCTCAAAATTTTAAATAGAGCAAAGATTGAATTTTGAACTCTGGGTTGATTAAAAACTAAAAAGATAAAAATAAATAAAATTCAAATTGAGAAGAAACGCAAAGGAAACATATATCCGATCTTGAGCCTGAAGCTCTGATACCAAATGATAAGATAAGGAATCAGTACAAGGGGAGTAAGATTCGGATTACCTTGTTGATCGAATATCTCAAGACAAGAACACTTGATTGAGATTCGAATCACTCCACAAGCAAGATTGATCATGTCGAGCTTGAATGATTCTACATGCAATCTAAACTACATAGAATTGCAAAGAAACTTAGCCATTGGCTAAAGAAAAGCACAAATGCTTCTTTTACTATATTTTCCAAGTCTGCTTACAAATACAACATATAAGGCTTTATATAACCTCAAAATGAAACTACTAAAGGTATTCCAAGAGTTGTAACATTCCTACTTTATGGCCATAATTAGCCATTATGTAAATGTAACCGAAATTAAATAATAAGTCTTAAAATACAATAACTCTAAATTACTCTAAATTGTAACCCACCCAAAATTTACAACAATCAAACTTCATTCTTCTTCAATGTAGCATGAATTGAAAACATCTTTTGATAATTTTGACAACCTTTTCTTCACATCTTCATTGAAGTATATTGTATGATTCATGTCTCTTGGTTCATATCATTGTCCACTTCTTCAAGAGGATTCGTCCTCGAATCTATTTGTGTAACTTTGCTGCAAAAAATAAGTTATGGAAATACGACGGACCTCACAACACTCTCTCAAGAGTATATGCTCAAGGAATTTTAGGCCACTCTATTTGCACTCATTTACACAAATGAAGCTCTCATTCTCACCTCTCAAATTTTTTAGTAGAGCCCAGATTGGATTTTTTTTTTTTTATTTTGGATCGATTAAAAACTAAAAAAATAAAAAAGAAATTGAAAAGAAACGCAAAGGAAACATATATCCGATCTTGAGCCTAAAGCTCTGATACCAAATGATAAGAGAAGGAATCAATACAAGGGGAATAAGATTCGGATTACCTTGTTGATCGAATATCTCAAGGCAAGAACATTGTTTGAGATTCGAATAACTCCACAAGCAAGATCGATCATGTCTAGCTGTAATGATTCTTGTTGATCAAATATCTCAACGCAAGAACACTTGTTTGAGATTCGAATCACTCCACAAGCAAGATTGATCATGTCGAGCTTGAATGATTCTACATGCAACCTAAACTACATAGAATTGCAAAGAAACTTAGCCATTGGCTAAAGAAGAGCACAAATGCTTCTTTTACTATATTTTTCAAGTCTACTTATAAATACAACACACATGGCTTTATATAGCCTCAAAATGAAACTACTAAAGGCATTCCAAAAGTTGTAACATTCATACTTAATGACCATAATTAGCCATTATGTAAACGTAACCTAAAGTAAATAAAATGTCTTAAAGTACAATAACTCTAAATTACTCTAAACTGTAACCCACCCAAAATTTGCAACAATCAAACTTCATTCTTCTTCAATGTGGCATGAATTGAAACATCTTTTGACAATTTCAACAATATTTTCTTCAGATCTTCATTGAAGTATATTGTATGATTGATGTCTCTTGGTTCATATCAGATTGGGGCAAAGTTTGTCGCCATGGTAGATGAGATCGTGTTGGAGATGGTGGATGGGGAGGAGGAAGAAGATATGTCAAACATTGTTAATGAATAAACCTTGGCTCTGATACCATGTTAGGTTGAATGACGCTGTGACTTCTATGGGTCACGGCCTTAGATATATATAGGACATGTGTACAATGAAGATTACATGCGTGAGCCTTGATCCACGGTAACAAACAAGGAAATCAGGAGACGCTGCTCCAAGAACAGAAGATTCTCCTACTATGTATAAATATAATTTTCTATGTTTAACAAAAGAAACACTCAATTTTAAGAAAAATGGACCGTAGGTAGGAATTTGATACTTACCCCCAAATTATACCTGAAACTGACATTCTTCAATTGGGCACGTTCTTGGGATTAATTCCCTTTGTGGTCTTCTATGGAAATACTCCTTGAAGGTGCAGAAATTGATTGAGATTGGCCTTGCTTGACGAATTTACGGGTAGGATTAAATTGGATTTCAAGTTTTTTTTTTATTTCCTTAAAAAAAAAAAACTTGTGAGTAAGCTTATTTAAAAACTGTACGAACAAATTTGAAGGAAAATGGTGAACAATTGCTCTTGAATTCTATAGTTCCTCAAAGTTCATTGTCCTTAATTCCTTGCATCTTTATTATTAGGGTGTTCATGCTTAACTCTTGTTCTATTATTTGCTTAGGGGCCTCTTTCTAGGTTTTCCCTTCTTAGGTTTCCCATCTTTTTTTACTTTTCTTTGTTCTTGTCTTAGGTCATCCTCCTTAGTAATCTTAGGTTGAGTATTAGGTCCTTTGAAGGAAACTACTTAAGTTAGCATCTTACTAAAATTTCTATGTGGAATGCTTAAACCATAAAGTCAAGGGTTAGAGGCATTATAGTATCTGCTTGATCGAGGTTATTGACCTCCTTGGCCGTAGTACTTGCTTACCATCTACGCGGTGCCCCTCGGCCCCACTCCTTCTGTCTTTGATTCTAGATTTGTCCTTGGTCATTTGGGTTAGTCACCCCGTCCCTTCTCTTGGGCATTCTAGACTCTTATGGCTCTCTGCTCCACAGCTAAAGCAAACATTGGTTCCTACCAAGTATTCTCCCTTATGTGGCCTTCTACACTTAGGCCATAAAGGGTCAATTTTCATCCTATGCTTGGTGGTTTTAGCTTTGCTTATGGGACCTTTGGTGTGCTGTTTGAGCGTCATTGTCGAGTCCTCTCTTTTATCCTGCTTGTTCCACTTTCTTGTTCTTTTGACGGTGCATATCCAATAGAGTGGCGACCTTCAAGGCAGTTGCACTATCACTTGTGGCATGGGCCACTACTTATCCTTGTATATCTTCACTTAGGCATATTATGAAATGGACATTTCTTTTCTTATCCGTGTCTACCAACTCGAGGGAAAACCAGGACAACTTAGAAAACACTAGATCAACTTAGAAAACACTAGATCATATTCTTCTATGGTCCTTTTCCCTTGCTTAAGGCTCAAGAATTCTTCTTTGTTTTTGAACATGGTCACTGTGGGGTAATACTTCTAAAAAAATGCTTCCCTAAAGCGGCTCCAGGGATAATTCCATCTTTCGCCCTTACATTCTTGGAGGCTAATTTCCGAAAAAATGTGGCTCTCGTTTAAGCATGTATGTGACGCAATGGACCTTGAGCTATCCAGGACAGTTCATATATAGAAAGATAGTCTTTATAGCTTCGAGTTATACCTCCGTACTATTGAATATTCCTTGCCCCCATCAAATGTAGGTTGGTCAAACTTCTTAAAATCCCTAATGTGGCGGGATTCTTCTGTAGTCCCCTTGAAACTTGTAGGTGCTTGTACTCCTTGTGTTGCCGTAATGGCTTGTACTATCTGGCTAGCCTATGTTTCCAAGGTTGTTTTCATGAAGACTGCAGGGTCTCCAAGGTAAACGTGAAGGTGGATTGTCCTGCTGCCTTAGTTTGACTTGGGTTAGGTTATTGTTGTGTTTCAGTTTCTACCTTTTGGGACTAGCCAATCCAAATTCAAGGGCTCTTCTGGGGAATTCTTTGAAGCCAACTTTCGGATTCCTTGCCTAGCTGGGGTTCTTCTATTGGACAGCGTGATCTTAATCCTGAAAGAATACTGGGTTACTTACTTATCCTTTTGAGTCTTTAAATTATCTTAGATCTGATCTTATCTTAAATGGTAACCCAGGCATACTTTAAACTTTAAACTTAGGGTCTTAAAGCATACTTACCTTGTCTTGACAAGGTGTCCTTTTGAGTTGGGTCATAGAGAAACTTTGAGAGCTGATACCACTCAGTAAGGCACGATCTCAACGTGACTTTGATTGACTCAATGGTATAAAGAGTCCGGCAAATTTTTTGCAAAATAAAATAACTAAAATTTAGAATATAATATACAATATATTTATATTATTTTAAAATAGTGTTCATACATAAGTAGTTAAAACACAAAACAAGGAACAAACACAAAATATTTAAAACAAAAGGGATCGTGGACGATGGGTGAGACTTGTCTATGACACTAGCTCCAGAGTCCGCTCCCTACATCAACCAACTCCTTATTTACCTGGAAAAATATGAAAAATATGGAGTGAGTACAAAGACTCAATAAATAGCCTACTTTTAGGCTCTTTAATCGTGTTCTTATTATGCTAGGATACCACGCTCTTTCTTTTCATGTTCTTGTTCTTATTTCAAGTACTTAGACCCTTCAGTTTTGTTCTTGATTTGTGAGTTCTTATCATGATCTATCTTGAGGATCTTGCTCAGCGATGGTTTTGATCTAAGAGCCTTAGTACTATGGTCTTGGGTTCCTGTCTTCAACACTTGTATCTTTGATTCATGTTTTGGTCCTTAATCGTTGTCTCGTTCTTGGTTACTTTCTACGTTTTTATTTTGTTCTTGGCTACACTCCCCCTAGAACTTGTGTTATTAGTCATGAACTTGACACCTTGTATGCAAGGATTCATTCGTTCCAAGCAACACAGTCTATACCCAAGGCTTCATGCATTCCAAGCGACATAGTTTATGCCCACATGTAGGGCTCGCCCTACGATACGGTCTGAAAACCTATGCCCAAGACTTCATGAGTCCCAAGTGGCATAATCTGAATACCTAAGTTCAAGGCTTCTTACGTTCCAAGCAGCGAAGTCTGAAAATCTACATCTAAGAATTCTTACGTTCCAAGCGATATAGTCTGATCCAACATCCAAGGCTTGCCCAACGATATAGCCTGAATACCTATGCCCAAGGCTTCATACGTATGCCCGAAAGTTACTTACATTCTGAAAGCATTACAACCTGAATACCTATGCCCGAAGGTTCCTTTAAAATTGAAAAATAACATTTTTGTCCTTTATGCTTACTTTTCTATTTCCAATCCTTTTCTAAAGACCTCAAATCGCTAAAATTGTTTGTTTGAGTATTGAAATGACTTGCTTAAGACTCTTGCCTATGCTTGAATGTCTTAATTCTTTTTCTTAGATCTCTAGGCCTTACATGGGTGGCTTACTTGAGTTACTTTACCCTTACTTCACGTGTTACATGTCTGGGGTCAAAACTCATCTATTCATCTCTTACGGTTCTATTGCGCTTGGACTATTAGAGCATTCCATCCTAGGTCATAGTCTAGGCAAACTAACACTAACACCGTATTCTTATTCTGTTTCTACTACTTACACTCTACTGGGACTGTCACACAATCAATCACCTGAAGTTAATATAATAAATCATGCATACAATCACACATGCTCAACAGGGCCATAACATCCAACAAGTACCTATAGTATAGATACACAAATTTCCATCAACAATTACTGCACAATTATGTACAAGTAGTGGAAAAAAATACTCTATCTCAAAATGTAAGGAACAATACAGATATGTCAAGAACTAATCAGACTAATCTTGTTCTGATCCATTCTTCATAGGCTTATATCATCCCTAATGTAACCGCTTACAATTTGGTTTTACTGCATGCATATCGATGTGATCTCTAAAAAGTATTAGTTGCCTCAAATAGGGATGGTTACTTAAAATTTTTGGAAGAAACCTCCTATAAACAAAAATATGATTAGCTACAAAATTGGGATGAAAAACTAAAAAAAACGAATGTCCAACAATAAGAAAAATTGATCTTACATGCCTCTCACATGTCGGAAAAAGCTCCTATGTGCGCTTACCATGTGGTCAAGTGAAGGTATCGTCTTATGTCGTTGCATGATGTTGTATGCATTCCTACGTGTGTGATTTATGTTGGCCACTAAATGTATTTTTTTTACCTAGAATTTCATGAGTTTTACATTCCAAACTATTTTTTTTTTCCATTTTCCTAAATCTTAATTTTTAACTCAAAAGGATTGGATTCCTGAATGAGAGTGGTAGATTACTAATCCAACCTTCAGAATATAATTTTCTTATAATTTTTATTCAATCTTAGACCTTGGATTAATTTTATTTTCAACTTAATTCATTGCTGGATTTCTACACAAGACTTAGTGTGACTGACTCTTGTCGACAATGGTCAGAACGATGTTTATACTTGATTAGTTGAGTGTGGACATGAGGAGTTTGTTTCTAATCCCAAATTTTGTGAGAACTTTGATGCTCACCTCAATCGCTATCCTCTGAGTAATGGACTTGGAATTACCATGGAGAAGGTGGAAGATATTTTGTTACATCAAAACCTTCTTTTCCTGGCTAAGGATCCCGAGAAGTGTCCCATTTAACATATTCATTTTTTGATATATGTCTTTAACATTTGAGAAGCTGATAAGATAAGGAATCACTACAAGGGGAATAAGAATCGGATTACCTTGTTGATCGAATATCTCAAGGCAAGAACATTGTTTGAGATTCGAATCACTCCACAAGCAAGATCGATCACGTCTAGCTTGAATGATTCTTGTTGATCAAATATCTCAACGCAAGAACACTTGATTGAGATTCGAATCACTCCACAAGCAAGATTGATCATGTCGAGCTTGAATGATTCTACATGCAACATAAACTACATAGAATTGCAAATAATCTTAGCCATTGGCTAAAGAAAAGCACAAATGCTTCTTTTACTATATTTTCCAAGTCTCCCTACAAATACAACATACATGGCTTTATATAGCCTCAAAATGAAACTACTAAATGCATTCCAAGAGTTGTAACATTCATACTTAATGGCCATAATTAACCATGATGTAATTGTAACCTAAAATAAATTAAAAGTCTTAAAATACATTAATGAAATACAATAAATCTAAATTACTCTAAATTGTAATCTACCCAAAATTTATAACAGGAAACTTCATTCTTCTTCAATGTGGCATGAATTGAAATATCTTTTGACAATTTCAACAATATTTTCTTCTCATCTTCATTAAAGCATATTGTATGATTGATGTCTCTGGGTTCATATTAGAAGCACATGTGTTTTCGACGTCTAAATACACTTTTGGATGTATATTTCATGGATAGATGGCCTATTGAGGAAATTTGTGGCTTATATGAAGCTATTGAAAAAGAAAGAATGTGGATGCGATATGATGTTTTGATGATTCTTAACATGTTTAGAGTTAACAAGGTTCATACTGTGATTGTGAAGTTATAATCCCATGAAAATGTTTGTAGGTGTGATGTTCCACATTGGTTGGGAGGAGAACAAAAGACCCTTTATAAGGGTGTGGAAACCTTCCCCTAACAGACGCATTTTAAAGCTTTGAGGGGAAGCCCGAAAGGGAAAGCTCAAAGAGGAGAATATCTGCTAACGGTGGACCTGGGTCGTTACCAATGGTATCAGAGCCAGACACCAGATGATGTGTCAGCTTTCTCGCTGTTTCGCAAAGGGAGTAGACATAAGGCGGTGTGCCAGTAAGGATGCTGGGCCCCAAAGGGGGGTGGATTTGGTGGCGGTCCCACATCCATTGGAGAATGGAACGAGTGCCAGCGAGGACGCTTGGCCCCGAAGGGGGGTGGATTGTGATGTCCCACATTGGTTGAGGAGGAGAACAAGAGACCCTTTATAAGGATTTGGAAACTTTCCCCTAGCAGACGCGTTTTAAAGCCTTGAGGGGAAGTCCGAAAGGGAAAGCCCAATGAGGACAATATGTCTAGCGGTGGATCTGGGTCGTTACAGTAGGTCATTCAGCACTCATATGTGCCTGAGAGTGATTTCTCTTAAGAAGTTTAGATGTCTAAAAGGATGGTTAAATAATACAGTGCTACGACTATAGATATAAATCTATGTTATTTTATGATCATGTCATTTTGTAGGGTGATAAGCTAAGGAATCAATACAAGGGGAATAAGATTCGGATTACCTTGTTGATCGAATATCTCAAGCAAGAACACTTGATTGAGATTCGAATCACTCCACAAGCAAGATCGATCATGTCTAGCTTGAATGACTCTTGTTGATCAAATATCTCAAACACTTGTTTGAGATTCGAATCACTCCACAAGCAAGATTGATCATGTCGAGCTTGAATGATTCTACATGCAATCTAAACTACATAGAATTGCAAAGAAACTTAGCCATTGGCTAAAGAAAAGCACAAATGCTTCTTTTAATATATTTTCCAAGTCTACTTACAAATCCAACATACATGGCTTTATATAGCCTCAAAATGAAACTATTAAAGGCATTCCAAGAGTTGTAACATTCCTACTTAATAGCCATAATTAGCCATTATGTAAATGTAACCGAAATTAAATAAAAAGTCTTAAAATACAATAACTATAAATTGTAACCCACCCAAAATTTACAACAATAAAACTTCATTCTTCTTCAATGTAGCATAAATTGAAACATCTTTTGATAATTTTGACAACCTTTTCTTCACATCTTCATTGAAGTATATTGTATGATTGATGTCTCTTGGTTCATATCATAGGGGTTGTTATATAACTGACTTCATAACTTTTTTGTGTAGTTCTCGACGTCGTATATGAAGAGATACTTTAGATTCTTTTTGCATGCATAATTCCTCTCTATGTAGATGGTTAAATAATACAGTGCTATGACTATAGATATGCAATATTATTTCATGATATGTTCATGCTATGTGACGTTATGCTATGATAAGTTATATCATGTAATAAATCTATGTTATTTTATGATCATGTCATTTTGTAGGGGTTATATAACTGACTTCATAACTTTTTTGTCTAGTTCTCCATGTCGTTTATAAGAGATACTTTAGATTCTTTTTGCATGCATAATTCCTTTCTATGTATAAGACCTGTTCTTACATGTGAACTTAGTGTGTATCACACCTCTTCACCACATAGGGTTGTGTTTCTATTCTCTGCTTACTTGAGGCTGCAATTTTCTTCCCCTCTCCTACTTATTGCCCCCCAAAAGGCAATGCCCCCTTGAAATTTTTCAACTAAATATTTGAGGAATGACTTCCTCGAAAATGGACCGGATCATCTTTATTTCAATTTTTCATGGAATAATTTTGACCTTGAATCAAATAGCAACAATCTTTGTCTCTTTAGAACTCCTTGGGTGTAATTTTGATGTAATGTTAATTTTTTTGTTTTGTCCCGGTACATAATGAAATTTTCATAGGTTAGGTGCCTAAATTCATATAGTTCATTTGGTTTTTATTCACCTCAAGTCTCCATTTGTAGCATTGTCGAAATTTAACTCCTTAAGTGTTCAAAATGCTTTATGTCACAGTTTTAGGGGTAAATGACATGTCTTATTAAAAACTGGCTTGTAAGAAGACATCCTAGAAGAATTTTGAAGGTTTTCTGAATGCCCATGACGTCACATCAAACTTCACATACCAATCCTTCTATTAGTTTGTACAACTTTTTCAAAGATATTTTTTTATTTCTCGGTTAGATACCTGATAAGATAAGGAATCAACTACAAGGGGAATAAGATTCGGATTACCTTGTTGATCGAATATCTCAAGACAAGAACATTGTTTGAGATTCGAATCACTCCACAAGCAAGATCAATCATGTCTAGCTTGAATGATTCTTGTTGATAAAATATCTCAAGACAAGAACACTTGATTGAGATTCGAATCACTCCACAAGCAAGATTGATCATGTCGAGCTTGAATGATTCTACATGCAATCTAAACTACATAGAATTGTAAACAAACTTAGCCATTGGCTAAAGAAAAGCACAAATACTTCTTTTACTATATTTTCTAAGTCTGCTTACAAATACAACATACATGACTTTATATAGCCTCAAAATGAGACTATTAAAGGCATTCCAAGAGTTGTAACATTCCTACTTAATGGCCATAATTAGCCATTATGTAAATGTAACCTAAAGTAAATAAAAACTCTTAAAATACAATAACTTTAAATTATTCTAAATTGTAACCCACCCAAAATTTACAACAATCAAACTTCATTCTTCTTCAATGTAGCATGAATTGAAACATCTTTTTTGATAAGTTTGACAACCTTTTCTTCACATCTTCATTGAAGTATATTGTATGATTGATGTCTCTTGGTCCATATCAATACTTCTACTTGTCCATTGGTGATACGGAAATCAACCCAAGGGAAAGTGATATGAACCAAGAGACACCAATCATACAATATGCTTCAATGAACATATGAAGTTCATATGTTCATTGAAGCATATTGTATGATTGATGTCTCTTGGTTCATATCACATATTGTATGATTGATGTCTCTTGGTTCATATCATTCTCCACTTCTTCAAGAGAATTTGTCCTCAAATCTATTTATGAAACTTTGCTGCAAAAAATAAGTTATGGAAATACTAAGGACCTCACAACACTCTCTCACGAGTATACACTCAAGGAATTTTAGGCCACTCTTTTTACTCTCAGTTACACAAATGAAGCTCTCTTTCTCACCTCTCAAATTTTTTAATAGAGTAAAGATTGAATTTTTGAACTCTAGGTCGATTAAAAACTAAAAAGATGAAAATAAATAAAAATCAAATTGAGAAGAAACGCAAAGGAAACATATATCCGATCTTGAGCCTGAAGCTCTGATACCAGTTGCTCTATCAATAACTCCAGGATGTAAAACCAGTTTCCCGTGCACCGAACTTGCATGAGCAGCCGTCGTCTATCATCGCTTTTACCGCCTCACTTTTCGTTTGCAGCAGGATCAGCCACATGAAGCGGCTTTTGTCATCGATCACAGGAGGAAGAGGGTCGCCGGCTTGTTCACGCCTTCGATTGTCGGTAAACCGTGTACCATCTCCTCCTTGTGTAGTTTTTGTAGAGTAGGAAAGTTCAGGTGTCGGTACCTTGCGTGCCACCTCCAAGCTACTTCTTCATCCTTGCCGAGAGGCTGACCAATTGCTCTATCTCTAACTCCAGGATGTAAAGGCGGTTTCCCATGCGCCGAAATTTTGTGAGCAGCTGTCGTCTATCATCGCAGATCTTGAGTAGCCCGCGCTCGATGGAAATGTGGCAGCCCGCCTCATCGAGTTGACCCAAGCTCACAAGGTTAGCCTTGAGCCTCGGGATAAAGTAGACGCCGGTCAGTTTGCACTGCTTACCTCTGATAAGATAAGGAATCAATACAAAGGGAATAAGATTCGGATTACCTTGTTGATCGAATATCTCAAACACTCTATTTTCTTGAGGGTCATAAAACAAACCACCTTTCGTCTCTTTGGGGTATCCTACGAATAGGCATAATTTTGAACGACGTTCTAATTTCTTGGGGTTTTGCAACAACACATGTGCTGGACATCCCCAAATTCTGAACTGACGTAAACTACCTTTACGCCCTTTCCATAACTCATAAGGTGTTTCTGAAACACTCTTAGTAGGAACCATGTTTAAAATGTATGTAGCAGTCTCCACTGCATATCCCCAAAACGGATCGGGTAATTGAGCGAAACTCATCATAGACCGAACCATGTCTAATAGAGTTCTATTTCTCCTTTCTGATACACCATTTTTTGAGGCATACCAGGGGCTGAGAGTTGAGACCTTATTCCATGTTCTATCATATAGTCCTGAAATCTTAAGTCCATGTACTCTCCTCCTCGATCTGATCGAAGTGTTTTAATAGTTTTACCTAATAGATTTTTAACCTGAGTCTTATACTCTCTGAATTTTTCAAGAGCTTCGAACTTGTGATGCATTAGGTAAAGATAGCCATACCTAGAATAATCATCAATAAAACTGATGAAATATTCATACCCTCCTCGTGCTTTGACATTCATTGGACCACAGAGATCTGTATGCACGAGTTCTAAGGTTTCTTTGGCTTTATAACCTTTTTCGGAAAAAGATCGTTTAGTCATTTTACCCTCAAGACAAGACTCACATGGAGGTAAAAAGTTGTCTTCTAACTCATTTAGAAGTCCTCTTTTGACCAATCTCTCAATCCTGTTGAGATTAATGTGGCCTAGTCTTAAGTGCCAAAGATAGGTATTAGGAGAAATCTTTTGTCGTTTATTTTGAATTTCAGCTGTTTTAAACATCTCGGTATTTAAAATAGCTTTTGTTTCGCTTGGTTTTAACATATATAAGTTGTTTTCTAGTTTTGCAGAACAAATATGAATACCTCTTTTGAAAATGAACACTTCATTGATTTCAAAATATACTTTATACAATTGTTCTAATAAACAAGAGATAGATATTAGATTCCTTTTCATTTTAGGAACAAAAAGTACATTATCTAATATAATGAATCTATTTCCAAAAAACAACTTTAAATTTCCTACTGATCTTGCTGAGACAACCTCTCCTGTTCCAACCCTGAGTGTTATCTCGCCGTCCGCAAGCATTCTCCAGGAGCTAGTTTCCTGGTAAAAAGAACAAATATGATTAGTCGCCACTGAATCTAGTATCCAAGTTGAGTTGTCATACTCTACTAAACATATTTCTACAACGAGTAAATCATATTTACCTTGTCGTGTATTTTTGGCTTTCTTCTCTGCAAGGTATTTTAGGCAGTTTCTCTTTCAGTGCCCGTTTTCGTTGCAATGGAAACATTTTCCTTTATCTGCTTTTTGAACCTTGTGTTTGCGGTTAGTAGGAATCTTATTTTTCCCTTTACCCTTCTTCTTCATCAAAACACTTTTAGAAGTTGAAGGTCCAGACTTATTTTTGGAGGACGATCCTCGTAGTAATTTCTTGGAGATAGCAACATTTGTTTCTCCTGTTTGTCCCTTGTTCATTAAGAGGGACTGATAAGTCTGTAGCTCATTGAGAAGAGCAGTCAAGTTATATTCTATTTTGTTCATAACCACATTGGTGTGGAACTGGAAGAAGCTCTTTGGAAGAGACATCATGATAAAACTGACTTGACTCTTCTCATCAATGACAGCTTCCTTTTCTTCTGCCACATTGAAATGGACCATCATGTTCAGGACATGTTCTCTAACTGAGGTCCCTTCTTTCATACGGCAGTTGTAAATGTATTTTATGGCTTCATGTCTAAGGGAGAAGAACGGTTGTCCAAACATCCCTTTTAGAGATTCCATAATCTCTTTAGCAGTACCCATAACATCGTGTTTCTTAGCCAAAACATCAGATATGCTGGCTAGAATGTACACTCGGGCTTTATCATTTGCCTTTATCCATCTATCATACGCATCCCGAACTGTTCGATTTGCATTTGAGCTGGGGTTTGGAGGACACTCCTCAGTTAAAACAAACTTTAAATCATCAATGACCAGTATTGTGTTTAGGTTTGATTTCCAAGTTGTGTAGTTGTCGCCGTTTAATTTCTCAGAAGCGAGTAATTGTACTATTGAGTTTGTCATGCTGTGATATAAAGAAAATTCTATTAGTGATTTGACTTAATCCTGTTTAATCCAATCAGTTTTAGCAAATGTAATAATGTACCCAAATCATTATTAATTTGCAACGATACTTTAGTGAGTTAGAGCAACTGCTACCGAGGGGCAGTCAATTACTCATTCACTAAACCAAGACATTCTTGACTTAAACACTATTCCCAGAATAACTCTTATTCCTATAGTGTTCTTAGTTATCGCTGTTTTGGTCAAGAATATACCAACTCTTAGTATTTCTTCGTAAGTGTGACCCGCCATTTTCAGACCTCATAGATCGGTCCCAACAATGCTATCGAATGAAAAAGCTAAAGTTGGGAACGGACCTAAGAAATCCTATCCCATTTCTGGAGTTTGCGTTGTTTCGACTCCCATGTTACGACCCTCCGAATGGGTAGTTGCTCTAGGGCAACATGCAGGTGGAACATGGGAACCTCACGGTGCAACCTAGTGGTGGTGACCAAAGGACGTATTTGACATACTTCCTTCTCCCACTTACTATAAATACTTTCTCTATTCACCTTGTTATTGACTCATGCAAATACCTTCCGAATGGAGGACGCTCCCAGGGCGACACGAGGCCGAGCATGAATCTCACTATGTGAATTTTACAGAGAGCGTGAAAAGAAAACGATGTATCTTATACACCTTTTTCCTCCCACTAAGTATTTTAGATGGTTGGGTATACTCATTACTTAAGTATATTCCGGCTAATTAAATATAACTTAAGTCTAGGTGATTTTTCTAAATCTTACTTAAGCATGCTCATAAAACTGGGCTAACTAAGCTCAAGTACTGGTCCGATCTCCAGGTAGTAGGTGTTCTGTAAACCGTCAACTTAAGTACCTCCAGCCTTAGACAAGATCGTGCCAGGTGAGCTTTCTCGTAACCGCAATTTCGTAAGACATCGATCTATTTTAACTATTAAAATTGATCGTGCTAGGGTCTTAACCCTAAGTGAGCAAGTACTTATCTTTATTATAGATTTTAACGTCTATCTCGTTTTATGACGTTGAAAATAACCTATAACATGCATCTAACATGTTTTATATAACAATTATATAATCAACCATTCCATGCAATAAAATAACAATTTATATCTATCACTCATGGAACCCTAAACATGCATACTATACATTATAACACTTATAACATACTTGGAATGCATGAAACATGCTTAGCCTATGGTGGGATTGTAAATCTATATGACATACTTTATGCATATACATTTTCTATTTAATTAAAACATACATTCATAATGCATAATTAATTAAACACATTAAAGTGGGTTGGTTTTTGCATTTTAAAGCAAGCATTTAACTAAATTATTACACTAATAATTAAAAATAACTTGAGCCGCTCCCGAGGATCACGAACTGGGCGATCCAACCCTTAATAATGTTGAATCGGACCCCAACGACAGAAAAAACACCCGAACCGCCTCTTCCATCTTCTTCGGTTCAGCTTGCTATCTCTTCCATTTTCGATCAATTACAACCTAAAATGGACTCTAATGACTATAAAAATTACAGACATTTCTTCATTCATTAAAGCCCATACACATTAGGCTTATTACAATAATTGTATCAAATGGAAGCATAAAAAAAATGCCAAAACCAAAACCATCCACTTTAGCAACCACAAATTTCATTCATGAAATGGTACCCACCATGATCAAATTAATGTAAATAAAGTGCCTAAAACTTGCTCTGATACCAATTGATAGTGTTAATATAACACATGTGGAAGCAATTTGGATCTTAGGCACTTTAAGAACATTAATTATAGTATATAACTAGCATGTTCATAAGTATTAAAACTTAATTAGTTTAGATACTAACCTTTTGTAGTTCAAACTCCTTTTTCCTCACGAACCGGTTTCGAACCACCATTAGTGTCTTCTCCACTATCCTCCGGCCTTAGAACGGGATTGTGGAATCCGGTGAGTGACTAAGCTTGGAAGGGATTTTGTATATGTGAAGAGATGTTTGTGAGAGGTCTTTCTCAAGGTTTTCCACCAAGAAGAAGAAGACCTTCCATGTACAATGATCACTCTATTTAAAGAGTGATGTTTGCATGTTCATGAAAATTTGAGATCACCAAATTTTGACACTTAAAATTCCACTCAAATGTTTGGGATTATGTGGCAAGCATGCATGTTTGAGTTAACCAAATTTTGACACTCAAAATTCCACTCAAACTTGTAGGGTTTATTTGGCAAACATGCAAATTTGGTTAAACCAAATTTTGACACCTCAAAATTCCACTAACATGGATTTTTCCATTAAATGAAGTCAACATTTTGACTTTCTTCATTTCAATTCAACAATTAATTTGAATAATGAATTTCAAATTAAAGTAACATTAAATGATTAATTAAACTATTTAATTAATATTTAATATTAATTCAAATGCCAATCCCAATCAATTCCGACACATAATTCATTAAGATATTTAAATCTTATTTAAATATCTCCGATTCTCTCCTTTTGTTTAATTCGTAAATAAAACAAAAATGTGGTTAAATATATCGTATATATGTAGCGCATATTCCCTAATTTGAATTCGAACACTTTGAACTCACTTGTCACACTATTCTATGGTTTAGTCTGATATGAGCTAGCAGAGGGACCTAATGGACCTATAGATCATGGGCTCCAACGATCCAAGATTAACCGGCTAAACTCATTAACCTTGTTAACCAACATTTGTTAACTACTAGGACACTCCACTATAGCCTAGTAGTTGCACTCCGCTCACTATAGATATATTTCTGTCCATTTGATATAACCATGATTAGTAAGTCGATCCTTCACAGGTTGTTCGTAACTAGAGATGGGTCAATTTACCGTTTTACCCCTAAAGTTACTTCTTGTTCCTTATGTCTCACTGATCCTCTAATGAACAATTGGTTTGTGGTCCAACCGGTAAACCGAATCCCTCTCAGGCCAATGAGAGGGTGGGGCCCCTTGTTCAAGACCTGGAGTCAGTGCTTAAGGGAATTACCTTTCTTCTATCCCTAAAAGTGGGTAGGAGTGAATTCCATCTTGCACCCCACGTCCCCAGCCATTCACCCAGTCTTACCCCTGAAATGGGAGGCCTATTGAGTCGGCGAACTAGAGCCACTCTCACCCATGCAAATCTAAGGATAATTTCGAATAAACAGGAGTTCATGGTTAGCCCAGGATTAAAACCGAGTTACGTAGGTTATCGAATGAAAAGAAAATCAGTCTCAACAGTAAACAACATTATAAAGTGAGAGTGGTTTTCTTCATGGTCCGATCTTATGCAATACTCATTGCATAGGACGCCCCCACTCACATGTCTCCACATGTACAATTTAGTGATCACATTGTTTGTATCATATACAAAAGTGGGCCGCATCCATAGTGTCCCCAGAACAAGGTACTCAGCCTTATCCTTATACTATAGATCATTTTGACTATATACTTGAACTTGATCCACTCTTATGTCTATACATATAGTTCAAGTAATCATACTATAGCCAGAGTGTTCTTAGTTTATTGGATTCAGATTAATGATCGTAAATTTCACTTTATTCAATAACAATCTTTACTGAATAAACAACAATAATAACTTTATTGAAAATAGAATATGTTTTTGTTTACAATCTATGAGTTTTAGGACATAAAACCCAACAACAAGAACATTGTTTGAGATTCGAATCACTCCACAAGTGATATGAACCAAGAGACATCATTCATACAATATACTTCAATGAAGATGTGAAGAAAATGTTGTCAAAATTATCAAAAGAGGTTGCAATTCATGTCACATTGAAGATGAATGAAGTTTGATGGTTATAAATTTTGCATTTGGGCAATCTCTACTATAGTGTCCTACCCCTTGACATCTCCAACACTTTAAATCCCTATTTCGAACATTAGACTTTTCTACTTTTTTTTTCCCTGTTCTAGAACTCTCCCCTTTCTCAAATTTAGCTTGAGGCTTCTCATTAATCTCTGGATTTCTATGCTTATAATCAATATTCTTACTATCCTTTTTCCATGTAGAAGTAGAATTGGGAAAAGTTTTAGAAGAATACCGTTGAGACCTTCTTTGGATTTTCCTCTCGATCTTAATTGCAATGTGCAACAACTCCTCAATATTAGAATAAGGCTGTAAATCAATCTTGTCTGCAATCTCTGTGTTTAACCCATTAAGAAACTGCGCCATGAGAGCCTCCATGTCATCATCGAGATCAAGTCGATCCATCAATGTATCCATCTCCTTGTAATAATCTTCCACAGACTTGCGTCCTTGTTTCAATGCTTGAAGCTTTTGCGCCATGTCCCGTTGAAAATATTGTGGAACAAAACGCTTCCTCATGGTCTCTTTGAACTCGTACCATGAATCAATTGGTGCTTCAAGGTTTCTTCTCCTACTTGACATCAATTTATCCCACCAAATTTGAGCATATTGTTTGAATTGAGCAATGCATAATAGTACCTTCTTTTTATCACTAAAATTATGACAGTTGAACACCGACTCCACCGTTTTCTCCCATTGAAGGTACTCCTCTGGATCGGTTTTGCCATAAAACTTGGAAAGTTTAATTTGATGCTCCCCACATTACGATCAATTCTATCATCATAAGGAACTCGTTGTTGTAAATTATGATACCTTCTTCCATGGTCTCTCCCTCGCATCAAGCCATGACCAACCGCATGTGGATTATCCTCGTGATGATCAGAATTGTCGCCCTCATATGTATCGGTTGAGGGCATAGGTTGTGGAATCCTCTGTCGTGCTTGATTTTGAATCTCCAATCTTCCTATTCGCTCAGTCAACTCTTCTATTCCTCGAATTAGTCTTTCCATGGTTCGTTGTTGTGCTTCTCTCAATCGTGCATCAGTAATGTCAGTATTGTCGTCTGGATTTTCCATGCTACAAAAGAAAGGTAAAAGAAAAAAAAAAGGACCTCACAAGCGCTCCCTCATGTGTATTCACTCGTAAATGTAGTTCACTCGTGTTTAGCACTCAACACTTGAATCAATGTGTCACTCCCTTACAAACTCACCATCACAATTGAGCACACACAAATCACACTAAAAAAAAACAAATTGGGATGTGAGACAAGCTATGTTATAGAGCTAAGTGCAATTCAAAGTGAATAGACAGCACACTAAACACATAAACAAGGGTATTGAAGGAGCAATCCGAATAATGAAAAAGAAACGAATTAAAGAAAGAAAATGATTAAGGACTAATTTAGACGTAGTAACATATGAGAGTTACATATAATAATCAAGAGGAAAAAAGAAAGACATTTAACATCAATATGCTTTCTTTCTTTCAATGGTTTTTTTTTTAATTTTTTTATTGGTAAAATCTAATCAATTTACCAACAAGAAATTTGATTTAGAAGATCTTAAAGAAGAATAAAGTGTTGATAAGATCCAGATCTAACACTTTAAAGAATATAAAAAAAATGTTTTTTTTTTTGTTATATATTTTTGTGATAGAATATGAACATTCTACACAAACTGAGAAAAAAAAAATAATAATAAGAGAATTAAAAGAGATAAGCGCAATGAATTGTAACCCAAAAGTTGTAACATTCATACTTAATGGCCATAATTAGCCATTATGTAAATGTAACCTAAAGTAAATAAAATGTCTTAAAATACAATAACTCTAAATTACTCTAAATTGTAACCCACCCAAAATTTATAACCATCAAACTTCATTCCTCTTCGATGTGACATGAATTGCAACCTCTTTTGATAATTTTGACAACATTTTCTTCACATCTTCATTGAAGTATATTGTATGAATGATGTCTCTTGGTTCATATCAACAAGCAAGATTGATCATGTCGAGTTTGAATGATTCTACATGCAACCTAAACTACATAGAATTGCAAAGAAACTTAGCCATTTGCTAAAGAAGAGCAAAAATGCTTCTGATAAGATAAGGAAATCAACTACAAGGAGAGTAAGATTCGGATTACCTTGTTGATCGAATATCTCAAGGCAATAGCATTGTCTGAGATTCGAATCACTCCACAAGCAAGATCGATCATGTCTAGCTTGAATGATTCTTGTTGATCAAATATCTCAAAGCAAGAACACTTGTTTGAGATTCGAATCACTCCACAAGCAAGATTGATCATGTCGAGCTTGGATGATTCTACATGCAACCTAAACTACATAGAGTTGCAAAGAAACATAGCTATTGGCTAAAGAAAAGCACAAATGCTTCTTTTACTCTATTTTCCAAATCTCCTTACAAATACAACATACATGGCTTTATATAGCCTCAAAATGAAACTATTAAAGGCATTCCAAAAGTTGTAACATCCATACTTAATGCCCATAATTAGCCATTATGTAAATGTAACCTAAAGTAAATAAAATGTCTTAAAATACAATAACTCTAAATAACTCTAAATTACTTTAAATTACCATAATTAGCCATACAAACTTTTAATAAATGCTATTAAATATAAATTGAAGATAATAAGGCATTCATAAATTGTCTTAATTGGTAGTTCAACTACGAAAGACAAGTCTTCTAATCACTTCCAATGTCAGCCACTCCATTATTTTCTTGATTTGATACTTGAATCTTCTTTGTATTGCTTCTTGTAATTGCTCGTTCGGGTACATGGAAGTGATCAGTTGTTGGATTCATATCAACATTTGATATGAACCAAGAGACATCAATCATACAATATACTTCAATGAAGATGTGAAGAAAAAGTTGTCAAAATTATCAAAAGATATTTCAATTCATGCTACATTGAAGAAGAATGAAGTTTTATTGTTGTAAATTTTGGGTGGGTAATTTAGAGTAATTTGAGTTATTTTATTTTAAGACTTGTTATTTAATTTCCGTTACATTTACATAATGGCTAATTATGGCCATAAAGTATGAATGTTACAACTCTTGGAATACCTTTATTAGTTTCATTTTGAGGCCATATAAAGTCATGTATATTGTATTTGTAAGAAGACTTGGAAAATATAGTAAAAGAAGCATTTGTGCTTTTCTTTAGCCAATGGCTAAGTTTCTTTGCAATTCTATGTAGTTTAGATTGCATGTAGAATCATTCAAGCTCGACATGATCAATCTTGCTTGTGGAGTGATTCGAATCTCAAACAAGTGTTTGAGATATTTGATCAACAAGAGTCATTCAAGCTAGACATAATCGATCTTGCTTGTGGAGTGATTCGAAACTCAATCAAGTGTTCTTGCCTTGAGATATTCGATCAACAAGGTCATCCGAATCTTATTCCCCTTATATTGATTCCTTATCTTATCATTTGGTATCAGAGCTTCAGGCTCAAGATCGGATATATGTTTCCTTTGCGTTTCTTTTCAATTTTTTTTTTATCTTTTTTGTTTTTAATCGATCCAAAATAAAAAAAATTCAATCTGGGCTCTACTAAAAAATTTGACAGGTGAGAATGAAAGCTTCATTTGTGTAAATGAGTGCAAATAGAGTGGCCTAAAATTCCTTGAGCATAAACTCTTGAGAGAGTGTTGTGAGGTCCATCGTATTTCCATAACTTATTTTTTGCAGCAAAGTTACACAAGGGGAATAAGATTCGGATTACAGAAACGCAAAGGAAACATATATCCGATCTTGAGCCTGAAGCTCTGATACCAAATAATAAGATAAGGAATCAATACAAGGGGAATAAGATTTGGATTACCTTGTTGATCGAATATCTCAAGGCAAGAACACTTGATTGAGTTTCGAATCACTCCACAAGCAAGATCGATCATGTCTAGCTTGAATGACTCTTGTTGATCAAATATCTCAAACACTTGTTTGAGATTCGAATCACTCCACAAGCAAGATTGATCATGTCGAGCTTGAATGATTTTACATGCAATCTAAACTACATAGAATTGCAAAGAAACTTAGCCATTGGCTAAAGAAAAGCACAAATGCTTCTTTTACTATATTTTCCAAGTCTTCTCACAAATACAACATACATGGCTTTATATAGCCTCAAAAATGAAACTACTAAAGGTATTCCAAGAGTTGTAACCTTCCTACTTTATGGCCATAATTAGCCATTATGTAAATGTAACCGAAATTAAATAACAAGTCTTAAAATACAATAACTCTAAATTACTCTAAATTTTAACCCACCCAAAATTTACAACAATCAAACTTCATTCTTCTTCAATGTAGCATGAATTGAAATATCTTTTGATAATTTTGACAACCTTTTCTTCACATCTTCATTGAAGTATATTGTATGATTGATGTAAGCCAAGAACACTTTGTTTGAGATTCGAATCACTCCAGAAGCAAGATCGATCATGTCTAGCTTCAATGATTCTTGTTGATCAAATATCTCAAGTCAAGAACACTTAATTGAGATTCGAATCACTCCACAAGCAAGATTGATCATGTCGAGCTTGAATGATTCTACATGCAACCTAAACTACATAGAGTCGCATAGAAACATAGCCATTGGCTAAAAAAAAGCACAAATGCTTCTTTTACTATATTTTCCAAGTCTTCTTACAAAGACAACATACATGGCTTTATATAGCCTCAAAAATGAAACTACTAAAGGTATTCCAAGAGTTGTTACATTCCTACTTTATGGCCATAATTAGCCATTATGTAAATATAACTGAAATTAAATAACAAGTCTTAAAATACAATAACTCTAAATTGTAACCCACCCAAAATTTACAACAATAGAACTTCATTCTTCTTCAATGTAGCATGAATTGAAATATCTTTTGATAATTTTGACAACCTTTTTCTTCACATCTTCTTTGAAGTATATTGTATGATTGATGTAAGCCAAGAACACTTTGTTTGAGATTCGAATCACTCCAGAAGCAAGATCGATCATGTCTAGCTTCAATGATTCTTGTTGATCAAATATCTCAAGTCAAGAACACTTGATTGAGATTCGAATCACTCCACAAGCAAGATTGATCATGTCGAGCTTGAATGATTCTACATGCAATCTAAACTACATAGAATTGCAAAGAAACTTAGCCATTGGCTAAAGAAGAGCAAAAATGCTTCTTTTACTACATTTTCCAAGTCTACTTTACAAATACAACATACATGGCTTTATATAGCCTCAAAATGAAACTATTAAAGGCATTCCAAAAGTTGTAACATTCATACTTAATGACCATAATTAGCCATTATGTAAATATAACCTAAAGTAAATAAAATGTCTTAAAATACAATAACTCTAAATTACTCTAAACGGTAACCCACCAAAATTTGTAACAATCAAACTTCATTCTTCTTCAATGTGGCATGAATTGAAACATCTTTTAATAATTTCAACAATATTTTCTTCAGATCTTCATTGAAGTACATTGTATGATTGATGCCTCTTGGTTCATATCACATAGGTTCATTTGAAACACTGTGATTCTGATCAAGAATGCCCAAGTGGCTTGATCTGAGAAGAAGAGCTGGCTCCTTTCATGGTGAGTGTCTCAGTCCTACCCAATGTCTATAATTCCGATTCCAAATCCACAGAGGTAATCGATGATGGCTTAATTGCTCTGGTTTGCGTCGATCCCGAGGAAGAGCTCCAACTGGGCGTAACAAAGGGCACCGGCTGGCGTGTGTTTGCTCAGATCGGTGAGAGGTGCGAGCAGCACGAGCACCAGCGATGGGTCCTCGACACGGAGGGCAACAAAAGCCAGTGAGCCCTTGGAGCTCGTGCACAACGATATCTGCGGGCCCATTAAGCTGGCGACCCTCTTCCTCTTGCTGGTCGATGACAAGTGCCACGTCATGTGGCTGATCCTGCTGCAAACGAAAAGTGAGGTGGTAGAGGCGATTAAGCGTATCCAAGCGCGAGTGGAGGCCGAAGCGAGAAGAAGATGCGAAAGCTGCAGTCCACCTCAGTGAGCTTCAAAAAGTACTACGACGAGCTCGGCATGCAGCAGCAACTTACGACGCCCTACTCCCCCCAGTAGAACGGGGTGGTGGAACATCAAAATCAGACCATTGTCGAGATAACAAGGTCATTACTGATGACGGCCGGGAGGGCAAGGTCCACGTACTCCTAGCTGTTCATTGGCAAGGGAGGCGAGCACCGCAAGCTGACCGACGTTTACTTCATCCCAAGGCTCAAGGCTAACCTGTGAGCCCTTGGAGCTCGTGAACGGCGATATCTGCGGGCCCATCAAGCTGACGACCCTCTTCCTCCTGCTGGTCGATGACAAGAGCCGCTTCATGTGGCTGATCCTGTTGCAAATGAAAAGTGAGGCAGTAGAGGCGATTAAGCGTATCCAAGCGCAAGCGGAGGCCGAAGGCGAGAAGAAGATGCGAAAGCTGTAGTCCACCTCAGTGAGCTTCGGTAAGTACTGCGACGAGCTTGGCACGCAGCGACAATTTACGACGCCCTACTCCTCCCAACAAAACGGGGTGGTGGAATGTCAAAATCAAACCATTGCTGATGACGCTCAGGATGCCTGGGAGGGCAAGGTCCACGTACTCCTAGCAGTTCGTCGGCAAGGGAGGCGAGCACCGCAGGCTGACCGGCGTCTACTTCATCCCGAGGCTCAAGGATAACATTGTGAGCCTGGGTCAACTCGATGAGGCGGGCTGCCACATTTTCATCGAGCGAGGGCTACTCAAGATCCGCGATGATAGACGACGGCTGCTCACGCAAGCTCGGCGCACGGGGCTCGGCATGCAGCGGCAACTTACAACGCCCTACTCCCCCCAGCAGAACAGGGTGGTGAAAAGTCAAAATCAGACCATTGTCGGGATAGCAAGGTCATTGCTAATGACGGTCGGGATGCATGGGAGGGCAAGGTCCACGTACTCCTAGCTGTTCGTCGGCAAGGGAGGCTGATATAAACCAAGAGACATCAATCATACAATATGCTTCAACGAAGATATGAAGAAAATATTGTTGAAATTATCAAAAGATATTTCAATTCATGCCACATTGAAAAAGAATGAAGTTTCATGTTTTAAATTTTGGGTGGATTACAATTTAGAGTAATTTAGAGTTATTGTATTTCATTAATGTATTTTAAGACTTTTAATTTACTTTACGTTACAATTACATATGGTTAATTATGGCCATTAAGTATGAATGTTACAACTCTTGGAATGCCTTTAGTAGTTTCATTTTGAGACTATATAAAGCCATATATGTTGTATTTGTAAGAAGACTTGAAAATATATTAAAGAAGCATTTTTGCTCTTCTTTAGCCAATGACTAAGTTTCTTTGCAATTCTATGTAGTTTAGGTTGCATGTTGAATCATTCAAGCTCGATATGATCAATCTTGCTTGTGGAGTGATTCGAATCTCAATCAAGTGTTCTTGTCTTGAGATATTTGATCAACAAGAATCATTCAAGCTAGACATGATCGATCTTGCTTGTGGAGTGATTCGAATCTCAAACAATGTTCTTGTCTTGAGATATTCGATCAACAAGGTAATACGAATCTTATTCCCCTTGTATTGATTCCTTATCTTATCAGAGGTAAGCACTGCAAACTGACCGGCGTCTACTTTATCCCGAGGCTCAAGGCTAACCTTGTGAGCTTGCGTCAGCTCGATGAGGCGGGCTACCACATTTCCATCGAGCGCGGGCTACTCAAGACCTGCGATGATAGACGATAGCTGCTCACAAAATTTCAGCGCATGGGAAACCGCCTTTACATCCTGGAGTTAGAGATAGAGCAATTGGTCAGCCTCTCGGCAAGGACGAAGAAGTAGCTTGGAGTTGGCACGCAAGGTACCGGCACCTGAACTTTCCTACTCTACAAAAACTACACAAGGAAACCGCTGCTCATGCAAGTTCGGCGCACGGGAAACCGCCTTTACATCCTGGAGTTAGAGATAGAGCAACTGGTATTAGAGCTTCAGGCTCAAGATCGGATATATGTTTCCTTTGCGTTTCTTCTCAATTTGATTTTTATTTATTTTCATCTTTTTAGTTTTTAATCGACCTAGAGTTCAAAAATTCAATCTTTACTCTATTAAAAATTTTGAGAGGTGAGAAAGAGAGCTTCATTTGTGTAACTTAGAGTAAAAAGAGTGACCTAAAATTCCTTGAGTGTATACTCGTGAGAGAGTGTTGTGAGGTCCTTAGTATGTGATAGCTGAGCGAATAGCCCTTGGGTTCCAGGTGGTAAGACGCGGGAAGCGCAGTAAGTCCGTTGGCAAGCTTGGGTGCTTAGTCATATGAAAAATTCTGAAGAAAAATCTTATCTACATCCTGACAACTTTATCAGAGACAAAACAAAGATTGACAACTTGTCAGCCACACAGTGAGGGCTCACATGTGAATTTTCAGTGTTGGTAAATTATTAGTCTTTTAAATTATTAGTTTACTTTATGTCTTTTAGGAAACAAATCTTGCAGGGGTCCTGTCCTGCTAGATTCGATCTTATCTCTTAGTTGGCATTTTTCAAATTTACGTTCAAATTCGAAGTCTACAAAAAGACTTCATCAATGTAAGGAGAGCATCGATCGACCGATAGCTCTCTCTTGAATATCAATTAAACAATTCAGAGAAAAATCATCCTACTCTTATCTTATCTATCTTATGAACGAATTTCTTAGAAAGCTCAGAAAATCAAGCCATCTCAAATGCTCTACCGATGAAGAAGAAAGTTCAAATGAACATCGAAGGGGAGAAAATCTCACAATCTCAAATACTGTCAATCAAGAATACCAGATTGCTAGAATCGAAGATCAACTCAAAAATTGGACTATTCCAAAGGTAGATTCTAAAACTATCTACCAAATTTCAACCTTCAATTTTACTCAAAGATCATGCATCAAATTCTCAGAGAAGAACATCCCAATTCATAGCAATAGGGAATCTCTGAATCTTTTTTCAAGATCTCTTATACTCCAACATCGTGAAGAGTTTAACTATCTCCATGTCGGTCTTGTCCAAGTCGCGGTAAAACCATTGTTCAGACTTGGATTAGATATCCCAGTCCTTATCTCCTTACGAGATAAGAGACATGAAGATTTCTCAAATTCCTTGTTGGGAATGGTTCAATCCAATTTAGAGAATGGACCAGTCTATTTCAATTGTTATCCAAACTTTACTCTGTCTCTCCACGACCCACACATATTATCAGCTCTCATGCTAGATTTACAGTAAAAAAATTTAAACATCAAGGCTGAAACTCATTCTTCAGTCGTCATATTCAGGGTTTATTATAAGCTCATGAATACAAACATTTCTCCAAGAGCATTAAGATCCTCACCAAAAGAATCGACTATGCTCATAGAAGCAAATATTGGAAAATCATCAGTGACTGTCCCAAAAACACTCTCTTGGGATCAAATAACCAGAAGCACTCTCTGGAAAATAGAAGATGCAAATCTTCCAAAGAGGAAAGAATCTCAAAACCCAGCCCAAATCATCGAACATGACGATGGAAGCGTTGAAATAAAATTCAGCGAAGAACCTTCGTCAGAGTCGAAAGTAAAAGAATTCCTGAGTTCTAGACCAAGTACTTCAGGAATATCAAGATCGATGTATGACCCCTTAAAGGTAAAAGAGGTCAGTTATGATCAAAAAAGGGTGTCAATCCACTATGAAGATGGCTCAAGGTCTCCAACCCATACGGATATGGATACTCAATCCGTCTACGAAAGCCAAGCTAAATGTCATTACAGCTGATTCCAGATAGACAAAGAATTTTTGAAAGCAGATTTTATGTCAACTACCAACTCTTCAAAAAGAAATGCCTTCTTCCAAACCTACAAAGAGGCTGAGCGAAATGAATTAAGAGCTCAGTGGTATTCTCATATGGAAGCCATCAAAGAAAATATACCGTTCTTCGAATGGTTTGAAGAAAATATTCTGCAGGTATGCACCTTGACCCAGAGGAGTTGGAAGACTACCAAAAGAGGCGAGGTATATTCGAAACATCCTCCGTTAGAAGAAGTCGAATTCGACAACTACTACGGAGAAAAGGTCAAAGCTAGCCCTTTCAAACATATTTCGGAAGGACTAGAAAAGGGTAATCCGACCCTAAAGGATATCAAGAATATCCAGCATCAAAACAATTATTCAAATAAGATTTTATCCACGATCGCTACTCAACTTGAAAGTATCGAGGGAAAAATCTCAAAGAAATCAAGTATTCAGCAAGAACAGGCAAGCAGCTCTGTACCAAAGGTTGATGAGTCAATACCAATACTCAGACCGGCAAATCTCGAAATATTTACAAAAAGGATTTCAAAAGAAGAGGCTGCAATGGCCAAGATAGAGGAAAAGTTAGACAGGATATTAAATCCTGCCATGACGCCTCAAGATTCATCTGTCAATGTCGTTAACAACGACAACGAGAACCAAGAATTCGAAGACGAGATTGCAAACGAGAGAGAAGAACCTTTCTACAATCGAATTGAAAGGATCTCTAGAAGAAGACAAAATAATGCCAGTAATCAGAAAAACTGGTATCCTCAACCATCTTTTCCGGATATCCAGTTCGAAGAAAAGACACTACAAACTCAAGCTCATTACGATGGTTTGGCAATCTATGAATGGAATATCGATGGATTGTCTGACTATCTGATAATGAATGTTGTCAATGAAATGATGATGGCCGCAGACGCGTATAAATTACAAGGCCATAAATCCGATCATCAGATAGCTCAAGTTTTGGTAACCGGATTTACCGGGCAACTCAAGGATTGGTGGGACAAATATCTCGACGAAACAACCCGCCAACAGATATTAAACCACTATGTCATTAGACCAACTACTCAAATTATCAAAGAAGAAGGTCCATCAACTAGGACCGAGGTACAACATGAAAGGGTAGAGGATGCCGTCAACACCCTTATATATACCCTCATAGAATTCTTCGTCGGCGACCCTCTAAAATACCAGGAGAGATCCGCCGAGATACTCATGAATCTGAAATGCCCTACCTTAGGTGATTTCAGGTGGTACAAAGACATGTACTTCAGCAAAGTTCTTATTAGAACAGATAGTTCGTTGGAATTCTGGAAAGAGAATTTCGTCAATGGACTACCAAAACACTTCTCAAGGAGGATCAAAGATGGTCTTAAGACAAAGTACAATGGAACAATTCCATGGAAAACTTTGTCATACGGATCCATAGCATCCTTCATCATAGAAGAAGGACTCAGACTTTGTAATGAGTCAAAGATTCAAAACAAGCTCAATTCTTCGATATCAAATAGAAAAGAGCTTGGTAGATTTTGCGATCAATATGGATGCAAGGGAATAGAAGCTCCCTCAACCTCCAGACGAAAGAAGGTTAAGACGCATCCAAAACCTTACCATTCATACAGGCATAGAGAAACATATCGGAGTAAACCCGTGCAGTCTCAGAAGCCAACATACTCAAGAAGGAAGCATATTCCTACAAAAACCCATAGAGGAAAGAAAAAGCAAACTTGCTTCAAATGTCGTGAAGAAGGACACTATGCTAACAAGTGTCCAATCAGAGGAAAGATCAATGAGTTGGAGATAGATCAAGAGCTGAAAAATCAGCTATTACGACTGACCCTAACCGACTCAGAGCAATCAAGCGAGGGAGAAATCCTCGAACTCCAAGAAGAATCTGATTCATATTCTAGCACAGAATACGAATCAGAACAAGAAGGAAAAAGGACGTGCGAAGGATGCATAAATGTCCTTACCAAGGATCAAGAAATTCTACTCGAAGTAGTAGAAAAAGTTCAAGACCAAGAAATTCAACAGAAGATTGCTCAACGACTTAGGGATGCCATGACAATCTCTAAGCCAATTGAAAGGGAAGAAAGAAATCCCTACAGACTCCAATCTGTTCTCCAAAGATTTGAAAAACCGAGGGAACTCACTACTCAAGATTTACAAAGAGAGATTAATAATCTCAAACAAGAAGTACAGGCGCTAAAATCTGAAACCAGGTCAGAATATTATACGCTTCGTCAAGAAATTCTCAATCTTCAGGAAAGGTTGCCAGCACAAAAGGAAACGGCGCAACCGAACCTGGATGAAGAAGATTTTCAAAGTTCCTTCGTTGGAGCCATCACCACTTCTCAATTTCAAAAATGGTACGCTCTCGTTACCTTAAAAATTTATGATTTCAAAATCACACTAAAGGCTCTCATAGATACTGGAGCCGATCAAAATTGCATTCACGAAGGCCTAATACCTACAAAGTATTTTGAAAAAACTACTGAGGGCCTTAGAGGTGCTAACAACAACAAACTCAAAATTAATTACAAACTATCAAAAGTTCATGTTTGCAATGATGGAATTTGCTTCGTAAATTCCTTCCTCCTAGTGAAAGACTTAGGACAAGAACTAATCCTAGGTACTCCTTTCATTACTCAATTATATCCTTTTAGAATAACTGAAAAAGGGTTAGAATCAAAAGCCTTAGGAAAGAAGATAAAATTTAACTTTCTTTCCCCCATAAGGATTAGCGAAATAAATAACCTTCAAAAGAATACAATTATTCAATCAATAAATGTATTAAATTATAAAGAAAAACAAATTTCTTTTTTGAAAGAAGAAATTTCATTCAAAAGAATAGAAGAACAAATTCAAAACAAAGCTGTCCAGTTTAAAATCAAAACTTTACAAACTCAATTAGAAAAAGAAGTTTGTTCGAATATCCCAAATGCCTTTTGGAATAGGAAACAACATATAGTTGATCTTCCTTATATCAAAGCTTTCGAGGAGAAAAATATTCCTACGAAAGCCCGACCTATTCAAATGAATAAAGAATTACTAACATTCTGCAAAGCAGAAATTAATGATCTTTTGCAGAAAGGCCTTATTAGACCATCAAAGAGCCCCTGGTCATGTGCGGCTTTTTACGTCAACAACCAGGCAGAAAAGGAACGTGGAGTCCCGCGACTGGTAATTAACTACAAACCCTTAAATAAGGTTTTGGAATGGATTAGATATCCAATTCCAAATAAATCAGATTTAATGCAAAGAATTTCAAATGCAAAAATATTTTCAAAATTTGACATGAAATCAGGATTTTGGCAAATCCAGATTTCAGAAAAAGACAAGTACAAAACGGCTTTTAATGTCCCTTTTGGACAATACGAATGGAACGTTATGCCATATGGGCTAAAAAACGCTCCATCCGAATTTCAAAAGATTATGAATGATATTTTCAATCCTTTTCAAGACTTTTCAATTGTTTATATTGACGATGTTCTAATTTTTTCTCAAAACATCGATCAACACTTTAAGCATCTTCAAACATTTTTTACAACAGTCAAAAGAAACGGTTTAGTTGTGTCTAAACCCAAAATTAAACTTTTTCAAACAAAAATCCGTTTTCTGGGATTTGAAATTCATTTGGGTCTAATAAAACCCATTCAAAGGTCCATTGAGTTTGCCTCAAACTTTCCAGATCAAATTACAGATAAGACCCAACTACAAAGATTTTTGGGATGTCTCAATTATGTGTCTGATTTCCTTCAAAATATCAGACCCATCTGCAAGCCGCTTTTTGAGAGACTAAAAAAGAATCCAAAGCCCTGGACTGAAGAACATACCAAAACAGTCCAAAAAATCAAATCCCTTGTCAAGTCAATTCCGTGTTTATCGCTGATAAACCCAAGGGCTAGTTTAATAGTGGAGACCGACGCATCCGATATTGGATATGGAGGAATCCTAAAACAGTCCCTTAACAAGAAAGAATCCATTGTCCGTTTCTATTCGGGAATATGGAATTCTACTCAAAAAAATTATTCAACAGTAAAGAAAGAAATACTTTCAATAGTACTCTGTGTACAAAAATTTCAAAGTGATTTGATTAACAAAAGTTTTGTTATCAAAACCGACTCAAGGGCATCTAAATTTGTTTTAGAAAAAGATGTCAAGAATCTTGTGTCTAAACAAATTTTTGCTAGATGGCAAGCCATTTTATCTTGCTTCGACTTTCAGATTTTGCCTATAAAAGGGATCGAAAACCCCTTGGCAGATTACCTCTCAAGAGAGTTCTTACTCTCAAAGAAAAATTCTCCCTAACCCATCTCCATCTCCCAGCAATGACCGGAAAGAAAGTGATAGAAAGCAAAGCCCAATGCTTCTTCAAGAACACCTACTCCAATGACATCCGATAGCTATGCAATGGATTCTGGCTTCACATTGGTGACCAGATCTAAAGCAAAGCTTTCTCAAAAACAGGCGGAGGTTATCACTCCGACGAGGCCTTCAGCCTCTTCAACACGGCCATTTGTCGTTACTCCATCGAGACCCACTGTCTCTTCCACTTCAAAGGGACCTTCTGTTCCCTCGACCTACTCGGACGCGGTTGTTCCCGTTCGTTTTTCTCCAGTTCCTGAAATCAAAACCTATTTTCAAAAATCTGTGTCTATACCAGAAGCTCTGGTAGAACCAGAATACGACGACCCGAAAATTGGCGAAGTCGTTAAAAAGGCCTATCCATCGGGATTCTTTTATATCCCAGAAGATCTTCATAAAACCAGAAGGTTTTATGAATTCATTCTAGTCGACACAAAGTCCGTCAAAATTACTCATATTCCGAGTCGCGATGATCCTTCGAAAATCGCGTATTCAAAATTAAAAATTTTTAAAGTCATGAATCCGACGTATTGGAATCAAGACCCATACACGGAAAAGACATTCTCAAAACCTTTTGTTCCTCATTCTTACTCATACAGAGACTATCAGATGGCATGGTTCAATGTCATTTGGTATCAAAATTACGAGCATTCATGGTTCATTCAATTCTGCCAAAATGCTCATAAAATTCATTACCCATTTTGGTTCATCAAATGGTGGAAAATCTTTGGATCAGCCAAAGATATATTTCCAGTTCCAATCCAAGAATCGTTCCACTATTTTGTTCAAAACATATTCAAAATCCCATTTCCATTGACCATGCGCTTTTGCGTATATTTTCAAATTCCTTGGATTTTAACTTGGAATTTTCAAATTAAAGAGACCGAAGACCAAATAAAACAGGTCTTCAAAATTATCAAAATCAAATGGTGGGATAAATATACTTATACCCACGCAAACATCAAAGCGGTAAAGGTCTGGCTATCTGAGAATGGCCACCTTCAGGATTTATCCAAGAAGAAGACCTCTGAATTCCTTAATTCAAAGTCGAGGCTACTCGCCGCATTAGCCCAGACAACTTCGGAAGCTGATTTTCAAAAGATTCTTCACGAAGCCACATCAGTCGGTTCAACGTCTTCTCCTTCTATTATAGAGGAAGAAGATGAAGACACGATCTATGATCTCAATGATCCATTTTTGGATTCACAACAACCTTTGTAGATAGCATCATCTCAATGACTGAATAGTCGTTAAACTAATTAAAAAAAAAAAAAAAAAAAAAATTAAATCCGTGAATGGAATATGTTCCCTGACACATTCCATTCAATTTTCCTTCCTTTGGCACCTTGTTTATTTCCTATTATTGTACTCTTTCTTTTTCATGTAAATACGTACCTCTATGTGAAGATATGTAAAACTATGTATTGAAAGTTATTAATTAAGCTAGGATGATAGAGCTCATGTAAATCGTAAGGGCTCAAGTCATTAAGCATTTGTAAATGGTATCAGAGCCACTCAATTTTCGTGAGGGAAGAGGAGTTACTCGATCTTTAAGATCGATATTTCAGAAACCAGGAGAAGGATAAGATATCCAATTCCAAATAAATCAGATTAAGCTAGTATGATAGAGCTCATGTAAATCGTAAGGGCTCAAGTCATTAAGCATTTGTAAATGGTATCAGAGCCTACTATTGAAAGTTATTAATTAACCTTGTTTATTTCCTATTATTGTACTCTTTCTTTTAATTTACTTTACGTTACAATTACATATGGTTAATTATGGCCATTAAGTATGAATGTTACAACTCTTGGAATGCCTTTAGTAGTTTCATTTTGAGACTATATAAAGCCATATATGTTGTATTTGTAAGAAGACTTGAAAATATATTAAAGAAGCATTTTTGCTCTTCTTTAGCCAATGACTAAGTTTCTTTGCAATTCTATGTAGTTTAGGTTGCATGTTGAATCATTCAAGCTCGACATGATCAATCCTGCTTGTGGAGTGATTCGAATCTCAATCAAGTGTTCTTGTCTTGAGATATTTGATCAACAAGAATCATTCAAGCTAGACATGATCGATCTTGCTTGTGGAGTGATTCGAATCTCAAACAATGTTCTTGTCTTGAGATATTCGATCAACAAGGTAATCCGAATCTTATTCCCCTTGTATTGATTCCTTATCTTATCATAGTGTTCTTGTATTTAAGAGCACGATGTGATGTGTTGCATGCTGAGTAATTTTGTTTGCAATATGATGTGAACTTAGTAGATGTGATGCATATTGTATGTTCATAAGCATAGGGCTACTTCCTCTAGAGATGATGAGTGCGGACGCGCACCGTATGATGAGCGCGAATGCGCACAGGTGCGAACGCACACAGATGAGGGTGTTCATGAGGCGCATGACACTATGGGGTTCCGCTGACCTCCGGACGTTGCTACAGATTAGCTTGACCAGAGGGTCCAGGGGGTGTGATATGAACCAAGAGACATCAATCATACAATATACTTCAATGAAGATGTGAAGAAAAGGTTGTCAAAATTATCAAAAGATGTTTCAATTCATGCTACATTGAAGAAGAATGAAGTTTGATTGTTGTAAATTTTGGGTGGGTTACAATTTAGAGTAATTTAGAGTTATTGTATTTTAAGACTTTTAATTTACTTTAGGTTACAATAACATAATGGTTAATTATGGCCATTAAGTATGAATGTTACGACTCTTGGAATGTCTTTAGTAGTTTCATTTTGAGGCTATATAAAGCCATGTATATTGTATTTGTAAGTAGACTTAGAAAATATAGTAAAAGAAGCATTTGTGCTTTTCTTTAGCCAATGGCTAAGTTTCTTTGCAATTCTATGTAGTTTAGATTGCATGTAGAATCATTCAAGCTCGACATGATCAATCTTGCTTGTGGAGTGATTCGAATCTCAAGCAAGTGTTCTTGCGTTGAGATATTTGATCAACTAGAATCATTCAAGCTAGACATGATTGATCTTGCTTGTGGAGTGATTCGAATCTCAAACAATGTTCTTGCCTTGAGATATTCGATCAACAAGGTAACCCGAATCTTCTTCCTCTTGTATTGATTCCATATCTTATCATTTGGTATCAGAGCTTCAGGCTCAAGATCCGATATATGTTTCCTTTGCATTTCTTTTCAATTTGTTTTTTATCTTTTTAGTTTTTAATCGATCAATTCTATCATCATAAGGAACTCGTTGTTGTAAATTATGATACCTTCTTCCATGGTCTCTCCCTCGCATCAAGCCATGACCAACCGCATGTGGATTATCCTCGTGGTGATCAGAATTGTCGCCCTCATATGTATCGGTGGAGGGCGTAGGTTGTGGAATCCTCTGTCGTGCTTGATTTTGAAACTCCAATCTTCCTATTCGATCAGTCAACTCTTCTATTCCTCGAATTAGTCTTTCCATGGTTCGTTGTTGTGCTTCTCTCAATCGTCATCAGTAATGTTAGTATTGTCGTCTGGATTTTTCATGCTACAAAAGAAAGGTAAAAGAAAAAAAAAAAGGACCTCACTTGCGCTCCCTCACGTGTATTCACTCGTAAATGTAGTTCACTCGTGTTTAGCACTCAACACTCGAATCAATGTGTCACTCCCTTACAAACTCACCCTCACAATTTTGCACACACAAATCACACTCCAAAAAAAACAAATTGGGATGTGAGATAAGCTATGTTATAGAGCTAAGTGCAATTCAAAGTGAATAGACAGCACACTCAACACATAAACAAGGGTATTGAAGGAGCAATTTGAATAACGACAAAGAAACGAATTAAAGAAAGAAAATGATTAAGGACTAATTTAGACGTAGTAACATATGAGAGTTACATGTAATAATCAAGAGGAAAAAAGAAAGACATTTAACATCAATATGCTTCCTTTCTTTCTTTCTTTCTTTCTTTTTTTTTTTTCTTATTGGCAAAATCTTATCAATTTACCAACAAGAAAATTGATTTAGAAGATCTTAAAGAAGAATAAAGTGTTGATAAGATCCAGATCTAACACTTTAAAGAACATAAAAAAATGTATATATATATATATATATTTTTTTTTTTGTTATATATTTTTGTGATAGAATATGAACATTCTACACAAACTGAGAAAAAAATAATAATAAGAGAATTAAAAGAGATAAGCGCAATGTCTTCTAGAATTTCCTTTGATGAGCTCATCATAGCTTGAATATAACTGTATAAGGTTTGTTGTAGCTTCTTGGCTCTCGTCCTTGTAATTGGACTTTGAGGTATGAAAATTCCTTGGTCGTGGTTCATATCATTCTAATGATATGATAAGGAATCAACTACAAGGGGGGTAAGATTCGGATTACCTTGTTGATCGAATATCTCAAGGCAAGAACATTGTTTGAGATTCGAATCACTCCACAAGCAAGATTGATCATGTCTAGCTTGAATGATTCTTGTTGATCAAATATCTCAAACACTTGTTTGAGATTCGAATCACTCCACGAGCAAGATTGATCATGTCGAGCTTGAATGATTCTACATGCAACCTAAACTACATAGAATTGCAAAGAAACTTAGTCATTGGCTAAAGAAAGCACAAATGCTTCTTTTAATATATTTTCCAAGTCTCCTTACAAATACAACATACAATGCTTTATATAGCCTCAAAAATGAAACTATAAAACGCATTCCAAGAGTTGTAACATTCATACTTAATGACCATAATTAACCATTATGTAATTGTAACCTAAAGTAAATTAAAAGTCTTAAACTACATTAATGAAATACAATAACTCTAAATTACTCTAAATTATAATCCACCCAAAATTTAAAACATAAAACTTCATTCTTCTTCCATGTGGCATGAATTGAAATATCTTTTGATAGTTTCAACAACATTTTCTTCACATCTTCATTGAAGCATATTGTATGATTGATGTCTCTTGGTTCATATCATTGTGTGTGGGTGAAATACCACACATTCAACCCTATCTGATTTGGAACGAGTTCAAGGCTACGCTATATTGTTTTTAAAGTATAGGCCCCATCATGTATGTATGTGTTTGTTTTACCTAACCCCAACTCTGATGTTATTTACTTAGTATTTTTAAAAATACTCAA
The DNA here is from genome assembly GCF_057944985.1 of Cucurbita pepo subsp. pepo. Taxonomy (NCBI): domain Eukaryota; kingdom Viridiplantae; phylum Streptophyta; class Magnoliopsida; order Cucurbitales; family Cucurbitaceae; genus Cucurbita; species Cucurbita pepo. The sequence goes on from NC_141817.1 coordinate 7,502,796, forward strand.
GCCACATACTACTTTTATATTTCACATAAAGTTAAAGCGTTCATGCACAGATGACGGTGATACTAGAATGAACATGAAAACTAAGTTAGGATAGTAGTATGCATTGTTTTTCTTGAGTAGTTTCATATGTAATTGGGAGCTTTTGTTTTTTAACTGAAATTTATGTTAATCTTTTTTGTTTTGAAGTTGATGTTATTTTATTTCTTATTTTTCAATTGAACATTGATATGAACCACGACCAAGGAATTTCCATACCTCAAGGTCCAATTACAAGGACGAGAGCTGATAAGAGCCTACAATGCTGGAATTTGCAAAGCTAGAGGTTCTTCTAGAATCCTTGCAAAACGCTCACAGAGAAAGCTAACTTAACGGATTGATTCGAACCAAGAGTTGGTTAGAAGATGAATGACTCTTAGATCGAACTTGGAATCTATGATGGTCACTCTTAGATACCAAGACAATTCACTCCAGAATTAGCTTGATCAAAATTAATTCAATGAATCGGTTTAAACATCAAACCTAAAGCAAGGTTTGAAAAAGAATAACACCAAAAGGTTATCAAGAAAACACAAAGGTTTTTTCTGTATTCCACGAAATCCCCCAAACATGAGTATTACATGCCTTTAAATAGGCCCAAAAGATAACCCTAACAAAATAAAGTTCAGCCACCAACCACTAATAAATGCTATTTGATATGAACCAAGAGACATCAATCATACAATATGCTTCAATGAACATATGAAGAAAATATTGTTGAAATTATCAAAAGATATTTCAATTCATGCCACATTGAAGAAGAATGAAGTTTCATGTTTTAAATTTTGGGTGGATTACAATTTAGAGTTATTGTATTTCATTAATGTATTTTAAGACTTTTTGTTTATTTAGGTTACAATTACATAATGGTTAATTATGACCATTAAGTATGAATGTTACAACTCTTGGAATGTCTTTAATAGTTCATTTTGAGACTATATAATGCCATGTATGTTGTATTTGTAAGTGGACTTGGAAAATATATTAAAAGAAGCATTTGTGCTTTTCATTTAGCCAATGGCTAAGTTTCTTTGCAATTCTATGTAGTTTAGGTTGCATGTAGAATCATTCAAGCTCGACATGATCAATCTTGCTTGTTGAGTGATTCGAATCTCAATCAAGTGTTCTTGTCTTGAGATATTTGATCAACAAGAATCATTCAAGCTAGACATGATCGATCTTGCTTGTGGAGTGATTCGAATCTCAAACAATGTTCTTGTCTTGAGATATTCGATCAACAAGGTAATCCGAATCTTATTCCCCTTGTATTGATTCCTTATCTTATAAAAAAAAATACGAAGATCATTACCCTACCCACGACCTGGAGTTGGCCGCAGTAGTTGATATGAATCCAACAACTGATCACTTCCATGTACCCGAACTTGCAATTACAAGAAGCAATACAAAGAAGATTCAAGAATCAAATCAAGAAAATAATAGAGTGACTGATATTGGAAAGTGATTAGAAGACTTGTCATTGGTAGTTGAACTACCAATTAAGACAATTTATGAATGCCTTATTTTGTTCAATTTGCATTTAATAGCATTTATTAATAGTTTGTATGAATGCTTTATTTTCTTCAATTTGTATTTAATAGCATTTCTTAGTGATTTGTGGTTGGTGGCTGAACTTTATTATGTTAGGGTTATCTTTTGAGCCTATTTAAAGGCATGTAATATTCATGTTTGATTGAATGGTTGAATACAGAAAAAAAACCTTTGTGTTTCCTTGATACCCTTTCGGTGTTATTCTTTTTCAAATCTTGCTTTAGGTTTGATGTTTAAACCGATTCATTGAATTAGTTTTGATCAAGCTAATTCTAGAGTGAATTATCTTGGTATTTAAGAGTGACCATCATAGATTCCAAGTTCGATCTAAGAGTCATTCATCTTCTAACCAGCTCTTGGTTGGAATCAATCCGTTAAGTTAGCTTTCTCTGTGAACGTTTTGCAAGGATTCTAGAAGGACCTCTAGCTTTGCAAATTCCAGCATTGTAGGCGCTTATCATTTGGTATCAGAGCATTTGGTCGACGTTTTTTGGCCGCTCTAGAGGTGAAATATCTTTACTGTTATTTTTTTTCTCTTTTTTGTCTCTCTAAGATTATCGGAAAAAAAAAAAAAAAAACCAGACTTTACATTCTTGACCTAGTACCAAAAGTCCATCTTTGAGTGTTAAACACGAGTGTCCCTAAGTGAAATTTTTGTGAGAAGTGTGGAGAGGTCCCTTGATAACAAAATGTCACATAATGGAGAAGGAGTACCACCAGTACCAGATCTTAATACAACCATTCTTCAAGCAATTCAAGGTATGATGGAAATGATGATTGAAGATAGACAAGAAAGAAGGGCGGAACAACAAAGACAAGAACTAACATTACAAGAAGATGAAGGTATAGTAGTACAAGAAAGACAAGTTGAAGGAAGATGGAGAGGAAGAAATAACCATGCAGCTATTATGCAACCTAGAAGGATGGAAAGAGTACATGAAGATAGAGATGGGGGAGTTAAACTCAAAATTCCACCATTTTGTGGAACGGCAGATTCTGAGGCATACTTGCAGTGGGAAAGAAAGATAGAGCATGTGTTTGATTGCAACACCTATAGTGAAAATAAGAAGATGAGACTTGCTATTGCCGAATTTACCAATCATGCTGGTGATTGGTACTAACATCTCAAATCCGAGAGAAGAAGAAAAGAGGAGGATCCAATAGAGACATGGGAAGAACTTAAAGAAGCCATGAGAAAAAGTGATAAGATAAGGAATCACTACAAGGGGAATAAGATTCGGATTACCTTGTTGATCGAATATCTCAAGGCAAGAACATTGTTTGAGATTCGAATCACTCCACAAGCAAGATCGATCATGTCTAGCTTGAATGATTCTTGTTGATCAAATATCTCAAGACAAGAACACTTGATTGAGATTCGAATCACTCCACAAGCAAGATTGATCATGTCGAGCTTGAATGATTCTACATGCAACCTAAACTACATAGAATTGCAAAGAAACTTAGCCATTGGCTAAAGAAAAGCATAAATGCTTCTTTTACTATATTTTCCAAGTCTACTTTACAAATACAACATACATGGCTTTATATAGCTTCAAAATGAAACTATTAAAGGCATTCCAAAAGTTGTAACATTCATACTTAATGACCATAATTAGCCATTATGTAAATGTAACCTAAAGTAAATAAAATGTCTTAAAATACAATAACTCTAAATTACTCTAAACTGTAACCCACCAAAAATTTGTAACAATCAAACTTCATTCTTCTTCAATGTGGCATGAATTGAAACATCTTTTGATAATTTCAACAATATTTTCTTCAAATCTTCATTGAAGTACATTGTATGATTGATGTCTCTTGGTTCATATCATTCTCCACTTCTTCAAGAGGATTCGTCCTCGAATCTATTTGTGAAACTTTGCTGCAAAAAATAAGTTATGGAAATACAAAAGACCTCACAACACTATCTCATGTGTATACATACACTCAAGGAATTTTCGGCCACTCTGTTTGCATTCATTTACACAAATGAAGCTCTCATTCTCACCTCTCAAATTTTTTAGTAGAGCCCAGATTGGATTTTTTATTTTGGGTCGATTAAAAACTAAAAAGATAAAACCAAATTGAAAAGAAACACAAAGGAAACATATATCCGATCTTGAGCCTGAAGCTCTGATACCAAATGATACGATGAGGAATCAACTACAAGGGGAATAAGATTCGGATTACCTTGTTGATCGAATATCTCAAGGCAAGAACACTTGATTGAGATTCGAATCACTCCACAAGCAAGATCGATCATGTCTAGCTTGAATGACTCTTGTTGATCAAATATCTCAAACACTTGTTTGAGATTCGAATCACTCCACAAGCAAGATTGATCATGTCGAGCTTGAATGATTCTACATGCAATCTAAACTACATAGAATTGCAAAGAAACTTAGTCATTGGCTAAAGAAAAGCACAAATGCTTCTTTTACTATATTTTCCAAGTCTCCCTTACAAATACAACATACATGGCTTTATATAGCCTCAAAATGAAACTATTAAAGGCATTCCAAAAGTTGTAACATTCATACTTAATGGCCATAATTAGCCATTATGTAAATGTAACCTAAAGTAAATAAAATGTCTTAAAATACAATAACTCTAAATTACTCTAAATTGTAACCCACCCAAAATTTATAACCATCAAACTTCATTCCTCTTCAATGTGACATGAATGGCAAGAATTGCTTGATAATTTTGACAACATTTTCTTCACATCTTCATTAAAGTATATTGTATGAATGATGTCTCTTGGATCATATCATTCTCCACTACTTCAAGAGGATTCGTCCTCGAATCTATTTGTGAAACTTTGGTGCAAAACATAAGATATGAAAATACAAAGGCACTCACAACAATCTCTCATGTGTATACACTCAAGGATTTTTTTTAGGCCACTCTGTTTGCACTCATTTACACAAATGAAGCTCTCAATCTCACCTCTAAAAATTTTGAATAGAGCAAAGATTGAATTTTGAACTCTGGGTCGATTAAAATCAAAAAACATGAAAGTAAATAAAAATCAAATTGAAAAAAAAAATGCAAAGGAAACATATATCCGATCTTGAGCCTGAAGCTCTAATACCAAATGATAAGAATAAGGAATCAACTACAAGGGAAATAAGATTCGAATTACCTTGTTGATCGAATATCTCAAGGCAAGAACACTTGATTGAGATTCTAATCACTCCACAAGCAAGATCGATCATGTCTAGCTTGAATGACTCTTGTTGATCAAATATCTCAAACACTTGTTTGAGATTCGAATCACTCCACAAGCAAGATTGATCATGTCGAGCTTGAATGATTCTACATGCAACCTAAACTACATAGAATTGTAAAGGAACTTAGCCATTGGCTAAAGAAAAGCACAAATGCTTCTTTCTATATTTTCTAAATCTGCTTACAAATACAACATACAAGGCTTTATATAGCCTAAAAAATGAAACTATTAAAGGCATTTCAAGAGTTGTAACATTCATACTTTATGGCCATAATTAGCCATTATGTTAATGTAACCGAAAGTAAATAAAATGTTTTAAAATACAATAACTCTAAATTACTCTAAACTGTAACCCACCCAAAATTTGTAACAATCAAACTTCATTCTTCTTCAATGTGGCATGAATTGAAACATCTTTTGATAATTTCAATAATATTTTCTTCACATCTTCATTGAAGTATATTGTATGATTGATGTCTCTTGGTTTATATCAACGGTTCCCAATGCTTCTGCTACGTGGATGAAGAGTTCATTCCCTTCACGTCACACATATAGCTTCAGAGCACAACATTGCTGATCCATTTACAAAGCCCCTCCTGGCTAAAGTATTTGAAGGGCACCTAGTGAGTCTAGGACTACGAGTTATGTAATCTAAGGCAAGTGGGAGAAGATGCATGGGTATGTGATGCCCTAGTGTTTTTCTCTCTACTCAACATTATAAAACCCCACTAGAGTTTTAGTCCAAGTGGGAGTTTATTTAGTTGTATGTCCTAAACCTCATAGTTTGTAAACAAAAACATATTCTGTTTTCAATCAAGTTATTATTGATGTTTATTCAGCAAAGATTGTTATGGAATAAAGTGAATTTTAGAAGGGAGAGACAAGGAGACGAAGAATATAAAAAACGGTTTTTTTATTGCTCTGTGCCTTTTTTGCTCTGACTTTACAGGAAACAGGTTAGGTATTTATACCTTTTTTATTATAATAGGGCGAGAGAAACTCTCATAAACCCCTACCATCATTTCCTAAAAGAACTCTGGGCCTTTTTCTTTGAACTAGCTTTTCCAAATTAGTTTTCCTAACCTAACAAATTAAATAAGGTTACATTTATTTAAAACATAAACTAACCTTCAACATTTGAGTTTATTCCAACAGTAGGTGCAGGATCCACAACTGAGTGAACAACCATACCAGCTGTTTCGAGGGGAGCAGTCGGTCGACCAACGGCCAAGGACCTGACCGGGCATTGTGCATTCTGTAGCGAGCCAGGAGACCGGTCCTCAGGATCCTGGGGCCTAGGCGATCCAAGAATATCATCAGTTGGCGGAGGATTCGAGGCCCTAATCATTAGTGGAAAAACCAATGCTGATTTGTGTGGTAATGGCGCGGCGGCTTGCGGCGGAAATCCCGAAGATGATGTGGGCACCAGATTTTCTGTATCTAAAGAGTTAGTAGGCACAAATATACATATGATCATGCACCAAATTAGTACTGTTGTTAAACAAATGCAAGGTGCGCAAACTAGGGGCATTGTGCGTCCGCTGCAAGGTTGGGAAGGTCTCTCTTGAAAGGAAAAATATTCTCATCAAATATGAAGTCTAAAGAAATATAGACACAACCAGAATCGTAGCAAGACACTTATACCCTTTATGTAAAAAAATGTAGCCTAGAAAGACACATTCTAATATGAACCAAGAGACATCAATCATACAATATACTTCAATGAAGATGTGAAGAAAATGTTGTCAAAATTATCAAGCAATTCATGCCACATTTAAGAGGAATGAAGTTTGATTGTTATAAATTTTGGGTGGGTTACAATTTAGAGTTATTGTATTTCATTATTGTATTTTAAGACTTTTAATTTACTTTAGGTTACAATTACATGATGGTTAATTATGGCCATTAAGTATGAATGTTACAACTCTTGGAATGTCTTTAGTAGTTTCATTTTGAGGCTATATAAAACCATGTATGTTGTATTTGTAAGCAGACTTGGAAAATATAGTAAACGAAGCATTTGTGCTTTTCTTTAGCCAATGGCTAAGTTTGTTTGCAATTCTATGTAGTTTAGTTTGCATGTAGAATCATTCAAGCTCGACATGATCAATCTTGCTTGTGAAGTGATTCGAATCTCAAACAAGTGTTTGAGATATTTGATCAACAAGAATCATTCAAGCTAGACATGATCAATCTTTCTTGTGGAGCGATTCGAATCTCAATCAAGTGTTCTTGCCTTGAGTATTTGATCAACAAGGTAATCCGAATCTTATTCCCCTTGTAGTTGATTTCTTATCTTATCATTTGGTATCAGAGCTTCAGGCTCAAGATCAGATATATGTTTTCTTTGCGTTTCTTTTCAATTTGTTTTTATCTTTTTAGATTTTAATCGACCCAAAATAAAATATCCAATCTAGGCTCTACTAAAAAAATTGAGGGGTGAGAATGAGATCTTCATTTGTGTAAATGAGTGCAAAAAGAGTGGCCTAAAATTCCTTGAGTGTATACACGTGAGAGAGTGCTGTGAGGTCCTTTGTATTTCCATAACTTATCTTTTTGCAGCAAAGTTTCACAAATAGATTCGAGGACGAATCCTCTTGAAGAAGTGGAAAATGATATGAATCAAGAGACATCAATCCTACAATATACTTCAATGAAGATGTGAAGAAAAGGTTGTCAAAATTATCAAAAGATGTTTCAATTCATGCCACATTGAAGAAGAATGAAGTTTGATTGTTATAAATTTTGGGTGGGTTACAATTTAGAGTAATTTAGAGTTATTGTATTTTAAGACTTTTTATTTAATTTCGGTTACATTTACATAATGGCTAATTATGGCCATAAAGTATGAATGTTAGAACTCTTGAAATGCCTTTAATAGTTTCATTTTTGAGGCTATATAAAGCCTTGTATGTTGTATTTGTAAGTAGACTTGAAAAATATTATTAAAGAAGCATTTGTGCTCTTGAAATGCCTTTAATAGTTTCATTTTTGAGGCTATATAAAGCCTTGTATGTTGTATTTGTAAGTAGACTTGAAAAATATTATTAAAGAAGCATTTGTGCTCTTTTGGGCCTATTTAAAGGCATGCCTTGTATGTTGTATTTGTAAGTAGACTTGAAAAATATTATTAAAGAAGCATTTGTGCTCTTTTGGGCCTATTTAAAGGCATGTAATATTCATGTTTGGGAAGCATTGAAAAATATTATTAAAGAAGCATTTGTGCTCTTTTGGGCCTATTTAAAGGCATGTAATATTCATGTTTGGGAATCAATCGGCCCATCATAGATTCCAAGTTCCATCTAAGGGTCTTCCAAGTTCGATCAACAAGGTAATCCGAATCTTACTCCCCTTGTAGTGATTCCTTATCTTATCACTATGCCAAGAAGATTCAAAAAATATCATGAAGATTCAAAGATGTCAACAACAGAATTCGAACCTACACGCAGAGAGCTCAATTTATTTCAAACTTGTCGCATTAACCACTCAAGAACATCAACATTTGTTAGAAAGAACTATTTTTAATTTCATAAATTATGTAAAAGTCAAATGGTCAATTTGACTCATTCTTTTGTGGAGATTAAAGAGGATCGGGAATAAATTCCGTCCACAAACGTCTTTTGTCGAGAGACTATAAATACCCATAATATGTTATGTAAAATTCAGATTCGTGGATGAATGTAATTCATATCTCAAATTGAGACGTTTCCCTTAGAAATCCGAGCATCATATTTGCCATTTCTAAGTTTCAAGCAATTGTTGTGGTAGAATTGCACCCGAGCCATTTAATCAAGCCTTGATCAAGTTAGATTGTGGAGTGACTCAATTTAGAACAAGGTCACTTAATAATATATTTTCTAATAACCTCCTTCATCATTGGATTTAATCTTCTTTGTTGATCAATGAATTTAAATGGTCCTTCCTCTAGTTGAACCTTGTGCATACATAGTGAAAGACAAATCCCTTTTATGTCCTTCAATGCGAACCTATTTCCCTCTTGTACTTCGTTAATATTTCTAGAAGCATGACCTCTTTAATTAATGACAGTGTTGCTGAGATGATGATTGGTAATATCTCCTCGTCACTTAGATGATGATTGGTAATATCTCCTCGTCACCTAGATGTGATTTTTTTAGGCTAGGGGCACTAGTTTCAAGTCTGGCTACAATGCTTCCTTAATAAATGACTTCATTGGTGAACTTTATTATCCCTCTAACTCTAGGGATCCAAAAGCTCTACTGACTTCATCTAAAACTGCTAGACGTTCGATGGAACTACTCCAGCAAATGTCTTCTTCTTGCATGTATTTCCAATTTTCTCATTCTTCTACCTCTGTTGGATATTTCAAGTTGTCATTAACATCAAACTCCACTTACTAGTCAACAATTCTCAAAGTGATGGTTCCCTTGTGGACTTCTACTAGTGTTCTTCCAGTCTTTAAAAATGGTTTCCCCAACTTAAAACGCACATCACATTATGCTTCATAAGCCAAAATGATACAATATTCGAGAAATATGATTTTATCCATACTAAAATGTCCTCAATTTTTTTTCTTTTGGATAAGTTATTAACCTATCAGCTAGTTGGATGGTGACTATACTTGGTCTAGCCTCATCATCTCTAACTTCTTAAAAATGGATAAGGGCATTAAGTTGATGGTTTCCCCCAAGTCACATATTTCTCTACGTAGCTCTTTTAATCCAATTGATATTGAAATTGTGAACGAGCCTGAGTATTTTTCCTTCAGCGGGATCTTATTTTACAGGATTACTTTACCTTGAATTCTCCATACTTTCTTCTCGGTGAGCATATCCTTAAATAATTATCATAATTTGTCATTTGCATCAAGGCTCCATCAGTGATATTTTTATATGAATTTTCCCTCCAAATATCCATGAATTTCTAAATATGGGGTCTTCTTTCTCTATTTTTATTCTTTGTTGGAAAAAGGGCTCCATTAGTGATATGTTTATATGAATTTTTCCTCCGAATATCCATGAACTTCTAAAGATGGGGTCTTCTTTCTCTATTTTTATTCTTTGTTGGAAAAAGGAGGTGTTAGCATGTGATAAGAATCACAGTGTTCCTATTGCCAAGAAGATTAAAAAAATGTCATGAAAATTCAAAAAATAATATCAACAACAGAATTTAAACCTATGCGCAGAGAGCTCAATTAATTTTAAACCTGTCGCATTAGCCACTCAAACACATGAACATTTGTTAGAAAAAACTATTTTTAATTTCATAAATTATGTAGAAGACAAATGGTCAATTTGACTTATTCTTTTGTGAAGATTAAAGAAGATCGGGAATAAATCTCGTCCACAAACATCTGTCGGGAGACTATGAATACCCACAATATGTTATGTAAAATTCAGATTGGTGGATGAATGTAATTCATATCTCAAATTAAGACATTTCCCTTAGAAATCCGAGCATCATATTTGCCGTTTCTAAGTTTCAAGCAATTCTTGTGGTAGAATTGCACCTAAGTCATTCAATCAAGCCTTGATTAAGTTCGATTGTGGAGTGACTCAATTTAGAACAAGGTTTTCAAATCTTGCTTTTAGATCCTCGATCGTAAGAGGTAATCTAATTCTAGCCTAATCTCTTGGTTTATCCGAATTTTGTTATAAGGAGGTGTTAATTACTTTGATTCAATGGTTCTTACTTCAACAAAAGTTTGGATCGTTGGGCTGAGGATTAGGGTTGTCTTGTCAATTTTGTATCAGAGCCTAGGTTTATATCTTTGTGACCGACTCTAGAATTGATTTTTAACTTTTATTTCTGCTATTGTTTTTCTTTTCTTTAAATTTGTCCATTTATTTTCTTGCTGTCATTTCCGCCATTATTCATAACTTTTCACTTTGTTCTCATTTTCTTCCTAAAGTTCACGTTGAGGTCTTGAAAAAAAAAGATAAATAAAAAAGTCTTATCATATTTATTCTTACGATTGTGATTATAAACGATCTTTATCATTTTTTTTTAGATCATTTGCATGTTTATTTGAAGATCAAATAAACCTTGATTCACATCTTTTTCTTAATCCATCTAAATCTAGAACCGTTGTGTTTGATATTTTTTTCTCTCATAATCTACGCACGAAGATAACTTCTAAATTTCCCGAATTCTGTAAAAAGAAGAGTTAGATCGTTCTTAAAATCTTCACGTCCTTTCTTTTTTTTTATTTTTTTTATTTTTTAGTGTGCAATTCTATCCCAAAATATGTTTGTGTCTCTTATTTGTTTGTTCACTCTTTATTTTATTTTGTTGTTATTTCATAATTAACTTATTTTGATTGCCTTGAATAGCTTGCTATATCAGACAGTCACTTTCTCAAACATCCTACCTTTGTGTGTATAAACACGAGTGTCCCTGAGTGTAAAATCAGTGAGTTGAGTGTCTGAGGTCCTAAACATATTTCACTACTGTTTGTACAATCATGAACCAAGACGAGGAAAATGGAGGGGAGATCAATGATCTAGTTGAAGAAGTCTAGAAGAATGAGGAGGAACTAAAAGATGGGATTCATTTGGCACTTATAACAAGAAGACTTGTTAAAACTCAAGTTATGGAGAATGATGTTGATGATGAAAGAGACGACCTATTTCACACGCGGTGTTCGTCAAGGGGACTGCTTGTAGTCTTGCCATTGATAGTGGAAGTTGCACCAATGTTGTAAGTACCATGTTGATCAAAAGGTTACAAATTCCAACCCAAGATCATCCTAAATCTTACAAGCTCCAATGGCTCAATGATAGTGGAACAATGAAGGTAGTTTCCCAAGCTTTAATATCTCCACTTTGATCATGAAAACTTGAAGTATGTGAAGGGTCAAAGTAGACATGCAAAGTGGGTGGAATTTATTGAAACATTTTCGTATGTCATCAAGTATAAGCAAGGTAAGGATAATATGGTAGCTCATGCGTTATTTAAAAGGTACGATCTCTCTACTTCTCTTACTACAAAAATTCTTGGATTTGAGCCTTGATATGAACCAAGAGACATTAATCATACAATATACTTCAATGAAGATGTGAAGAAAAAGTTGTCAAAATTATCAAAAGATGTTTTAATTCATGCCACATTGAAGAAGATTGAAGTTTGATTGTTATAAATTTTGGGTGGGTTACAATTTAGAGTAATTTAGAGTTATTGTATTTTAAGACTTTTTATTTACTTTAGGTTACAATTATCTAATGGCTAATTATGGGCATTAAGTATGAAGGTTAACTCTTTACTTCCATTGTCTCCATATGAAGTACATTGTGACCAATTGAAATTAGAGAAGAAAAGAAAGAATCTGAAGAACAACAGAGAAGAAACTAAGGTAAAAGTGAGAAAAAAAAAAGTGGAAAAAAAAACAATATTCAGTTCTTGTCCGGAAAGAACGAAGAATTTGATTTGAGGACAAATCCTTTTAAAGAAAGGGGGGATGATATGAATCCAACAAATGATCACGTTCATGTACCCAAACGAGCAATTACAAGAAGTAATACAAAGAAGATTCAAGAATTAAATCAAGAAAATAATGGAGTGGCTGATATTGGAAAGTAATTAGAAGACTGCCTTTGGTAGTTGAATTACCAATTAAGGAAATTTATGAAAAGTAATTAGAAGACTTGCGTTTGGTAGTTGAATTACCAATTAAGGAAATTTATTAATGCATTATTTGCTTCAATTTATATTTAATAGCATTTATTAATAGTTTGTATGAATGCCTTATTTTCTTCAATTTGTATTTAATAGCATTTATTAGTGATCTGTAGTTGGTGGCTGAACCTTATTATGTTACGGTTACCTTTTAGGCCTATTTATAAAGGCAGGTAATATTCATGTTTGGGGGATTTTGGTTGAATACAGAAAGAACCTTTGTGTTTTCTTGATACCCTTTCGGTGTTATTCATTTTCAAATCTTGCTTTAGATTTGATGTTAAAAATCGATTCATTGGATTAGCCATGATCAAGCTAATTCTGGAGTGAATTGTCTTGGTATCTAAGAGTGACCATCATAGATTCCATGTTCGATCTAAGAGTCATTCATCTTCTAACCAGCTCTTGGTTGGAATCAATCCGTTAAGTTAGCTTTCTCTGTGAACGTTTTGCAAGGATTCTAGAAGGACCTCTAGCTTTGCAAATTCCAGCAGTGTAGGCGCTTATCAGAAGGAGCAATCCGAATAACGACAAAGAAACGAATTAAAGAAAGAAAATGATTAAGGACTAACTTAGACGTAGTAACATATGAGAGTTACATATAATAATCAAGAGGAAAAAAGAAAGACATTTAACATCAATATGGTTTCTTTCTTTCAATGGTTTTTTTTTTTATTTTATCTTATTGGCGAAATCTAATCAATTTACCAACAAGAAAATTGATTTAGAAGATCTTAAAGAAGAATAAAGTGTTGATAAGATCCAGATCTAACACTTTAAAGAACATAAAAAAATGTATATATATAATATATATATTTTATATATATATTTTTGTGATAGAATATGAACATTCTACACAAACTGAGAAAAAAAAATAATAAGAGAATTAAAAGAGATAAGCGCAATGAAACATATATCCGATCTTGAGCCTAAAGCTCTGATACCAAAATGATATGCAAATCAACCCAAGGGAAAGTATGGAACAGATTACCTTGATGATTAAGATCAAGAGTAAAAAAAACTCGTTTCTAAACTCGTGATTCGAATCACTCCACAAGAGGTTTGATCAATACCACCTGAATGACTCTACATGCAAGTTCTAAACACAAGAATTTGCAAGGAAAGTTTAGCTCTCAACAAAGCTAAAATAGAAATTCTATTCTTAATTCCAAAATCTGATGTGTAATCAAAGAAAAGAAGGCTTTATATAGCCTTTACAAACCTTAACCTATGTGATACATAACTCCAAAATTAAATGGGCTAGTGAATGAGAAATACACATAACCTACATATTAAAATGGCTAGTTAATAGTAGAATATAGTAACCTATGTGGGTTACAATATAACCTTAACTCTAGAATCGAAGATCAACTCAAAAATTGGACTATTCCAAAGGTAGATCCTAAAACTATCTACCAAATTTCAACCTTCAATTTTACTCAAAGATCATGCATCAAATTCTCAGAGAAGAACATCCCAATTCATAGCAATAGGGAATCTCTGAATCTTTTTTCAAGATCTCTTATACTCCAACATCGTGAAGAATTTAACTATCTCCATGTCGGCCTTGTCCAAGTCGCGGTAAAACCATTGTTCAGACTTGGATTAGATATCCCAGTTCTTATCTCCTTACGAGATAAGAGACATGAAGATTTCTCAAATTCCTTATTGGGAATGGTTCAATCCAATTTAGAGAATGGACCAGTCTATTTCAATTGTTATCCAAACTTTACTCTGTCTCTCCACGATCCACACATATTATCAGCTCTCATGCTAGATTTACAGTCAAAAAATTTAAACATCAAGGCTGAAACTCATTCTTCAGTCGTCATATTCAGGGTTTATTATAAGCTCATGAATACAAACATTTCCCCAAGAGCATTAAGATCCTCACCAAAAGGATCGACTATGCTCATAGAAGCAAATATTGGAAAATCATCAGTGACTGTCCCAAAAACACTCTCTTGGGATCAAATAACCAGAAGCACTCTCTGGAAAATAGAAGATGCAAATCTTCCAAAGAGGAAAGAATCTCAAAATCCAGTCCAAATCATCGAACATGACGATGGAAGCGTTGAAATAAAATTCAGCGAAGAACCTTCGTCAGAGTCGAAGGTAAAAGAATTCCTGAGTTCTAGACCAAGTACTTCAGGAATATCAAGATCAATGTATGACCCCTTAAAGGTAAAGGAGGTCAGTTATGATCAAAAAAGGGCGTCAATCCACTATGAAGATGGCTCAAGGTCTCCAACCCATACGGATATGGATACTCAATCCGTCTACGAAAGCCAGCTAAATGTCATTACAGCTGATTTCCAGATAGACAAAGAATTTTTGAAAGCAGATTTTATGTCAACTACCAACTCTTCAAAAAGAAATGCCTTCTTCAAAACCTACAAAGAGGCTGAGCGAAATAAATTAAGAGCTCAGTGGTATTCTCATATGGAAGCCATCAAAGAAAATATACCATTCTTCGAATGGTTTGAAGAAAATATTCTGCATATATGCACCTTGACCCAGAGGAGTTGGAACACTACCAAAAGAGGCGATGTATATTCGAAACATCCTCCGTTAGAAGAAGTCGAATTCGACAACTACTACGGAGAAAAGGTCAAAGCTAGCCCTTTCAAACATATTCCGGAAGGACTAGAAAAGGGTAATCCGACCCTAAAAGATATCAAGAATATCCAGCATCAAAACAATTATTCAAATAAGATTTTATCCACGATCGCTACTCAACTTGAAAGTATCGAGGGAAAAATCTCAAAGAAATCAGGTAGTCTGCAGGAACAGGCAAGCAGCTCTGTACCAAAGGTTGATGAGTCAATACCAATACTCAGACCTGCAAATCTCGAAATCTTTACAAAAAGGATTTCAAAAGAAGAGGCTGCGATGGCCAAGATAGAAGAAAAGTTAGACAGGATATTAAATCCGGCCATGACGCCTCATGATTCATCTGTCAATGTCGTTAACAATGACGACGAGAACCAAGAATTCGAAGACGAGATTGCAAATGAGAAAGAAGAACCTTTCTACAATCGAATTGAAAGGATCTCTAGAAGAAGTCAAAATAATGCCAGTAATAAGAAAAACTGGTATCCTCAACCGTCTTTTCCAGATATCCAGTTCGAAGAAAAGACACTACAAACTCAAGCTCATTACGATGGTTTAGCAATCTATGAATGGAATATCGATGGATTGTCTGACTATCTGATAATGAATGTTGTCAATGAGATGATGATGGCCGCAGGCGCGTATAAATTACAAGGCCATAAATCCGACCATCAGATAGCTCAAGTTTTGGTAACCGGATTCACCGGGCAACTCAAGGATTGGTGGGACAAATATCTCGACGAAACAACCCGCCAACAGATATTAAACCACTATGTCATTAGACCAACTACTCAAATTATCAAAGAAGAAGGTCCATCAACTAGGACCGAGGTACAACATGAAAGGGTAGAGGATGCTGTCAACACCCTCATATATACCCTCATAGAATTCTTCGTCGGCGACCCTCTAAAATACCAGGAGAGATCCGCCGAAATACTCATGAATCTGAAATGCCCTACCTTAGGTGATTTCAGGTGGTACAAAGACATGTACTTCAGCAAAGTTCTTATTAGAACAGATAGTTCGTTGGAATTCTGGAAAGAGAATTTCGTCAATGGACTACCAAAACACTTCTCAAGGAGGATCAAAGATGGTCTTAAGACAAAGTACAATGGAACAATTCCATGGCAAACTTTGTCATACGGATCCATAGCATCCTTCATCATAGAAGAAGGGCTCAGACTTTGTAATGAGTCAAAGATTCAAAACAAGCTCAATTCTTCGATATCAAACAGAAAAGAGCTTGGTAGATTTTGCGATCAATATGGATGCAAGGGAATAGAAGCTCCCTCAACCTCTAGGCGAAAGAAGGTTAAGACGCATCCAAAACCTTATCATTCATACAGGCCTAGAGAAACATATCGGAATAAACCCGTGCAGTCTCAGAAGCCAACATATTCAAGAAGAAAGTATATTCCTACAAAAACCCATAGAGGAAAGAAAAAGCAAACTTGCTTCAAATGTCGTGAAGAAGGACACTATGCTAACAAGTGTCCAATCAGAGAAAAGATCAATGAGTTGGATATAGATCAAGAGCTGAAAAATCAGCTATTGCGACTGACCCTAACCGACTCAGAGCAATCAAGCGAGGGAGAAATCCTCGAACTCCAAGAAGAATCTGATTCATATTCTAGCACAGAATACGAATCAGAACAAGAAGGAAAAAGGACGTGCGAAGGATGCATAAATGTCCTTACCAAAGATCAAGAAATTCTACTCGAAGTAGTAGAAAAGGTTCAAGACCCAGAAATTCAACAGAAGATTGCTCAACGACTTAGGGATGCCATGATAATTTCTAAGCCAACTGAAAAAGAAGAAAGAAAGCTCTACAGACTCCAATCTGTTCTCCAAAGATTTGAAAAACCGAGGGAACTCACTACTCAAGATTTACAAAGAGAGATTAATAATCTCAAACAAGAAATACAGGCGCTAAGATCTGAAACCAGGTCAGAATCTTATACGCTTCGTCAAGAAATTCTCAATCTTCAGGAAAGGCTGCCAGCACAAAAGGAAACGGCGCAACCGAACCTGGACGAAGAAGATTTTCAAAGTTCCTTCGTTGGAGCCATCACCACTTCTCAATTTCAAAAATGGTACGCTCTCGTTACCTTAAAAATATATGATTTCAAAATCACACTAAAGGCTCTCATAGATACTGGAGCCGATCAAAATTGCATTCAAGAAGGCCTAATACCTACAAAGTATTTTGAAAAAACTACTGAGGGCCTTAGAGGTGCTAACAATAACAAACTCAAAATTAATTACAAACTATCAAAAGTTCATGTTTGCAATGATGGAATTTGCTTCGTAAATTCCTTCCTTCTAGTAAAGGACTTAGGACAAGAACTAATCCTAGGTACTCCTTTCATTACTCAATTATATCCTTTTAGAATAACTGAAAAAGGGTTAGAATCAAAAGCCTTAGGAAAGAAGATAAAATTTAACTTTCTTTCCCCCATAAGGATTAGCGAAATAAATAACCTTCAAAGAAATACAATTATTCAATCAATAAATGTATTAAATTACAAAGAAAAACAAATTTCTTTTTTGAAAGAAGAAATTTCATTCAAAAGAATAGAAGAGCAAATTCAAAACAAATCTGTTCAGTTTAAAATCAAAACTTTACAAACTCAATTAGAAAAAGAAGTTTGTTCAAATATCCCAAATGCCTTTTGGAATAGGAAACAACATATAGTTGATCTTCCTTATATCAAAGCTTTCGAGGAGAAAAATATTCCTACGAAAGCCCGACCTATTCAAATGAATAAAGAATTACTAACATTCTGCAAAGCAGAAATTAATGATCTTTTGCAGAAAGGCCTTATTAGACCATCAAAGAGCCCCTGGTCATGTGCGGCTTTTTACGTCAACAACCAGGCAGAAAAGGAACGTGGAGTCCCGCGACTGGTAATTAACTACAAACCCTTAAATAAGGTTTTGGAATGGATTAGATATCCGATTCCAAATAAATCAGATTTAATGCAAAGAATTTCAAATGCAAAAATATTTTCAAAATTTGACATGAAATCAGGATTTTGGCAAATCCAGATTTCAGAAAAAGACAAGTACAAAACGGCTTTTAATGTCCCTTTTGGACAATACGAATGGAACGTTATGCCATTTGGGCTAAAAAACGCTCCATCCGAATTTCAAAAGATTATGAATGATATTTTCAATCCTTTTCAAGACTTTTCAATTGTTTATATTGACAATGTTCTAATTTTTTCTCAAAACATCGATCAACACTTTAAGCATCTTCAAACATTTTTGACGATAGTCAAAAGAAACGGTTTAGTTGTGTCTAAACCCAAAATTAAACTTTTTCAAACAAAAATCCGTTTTCTGGGATTTGAAATTCATTTGGGTCTAATAAAACCCATTCAAAGGTCCATTGAGTTTGCCTCAAACTTTCCAGATCAAATTACAGATAAGACCCAACTACAAAGATTTTTGGGATGCCTCAATTATGTGTCTGATTTCCTTCAAAATATCAGACCCATCTGCAAGCCACTTTTTGAGAGACTCAAAAAGAATCCAAAGCCCTGGACTGAAGAACATACCAAAACAGTCCAAAAAATCAAATCCCTTGTCAAATCAATTCCGTGTTTATCGCTGATAAACCCAAGGGCTAGTTTAATAGTGGAGACCGACGCATCCGATATTGGATATGGAGGAATCTTAAAACAGTCCCTTGACAAGAAAGAATCCATTGTCCGTTTCCATTCTGGAATATGGAATTCTACTCAAAAAAATTACTCAACAGTAAAGAAAGAAATACTTTCAATAGTACTTTGTGTACAAAAATTTCAAAGTGATTTGATTAACAAAAGTTTTGTTATCAAAACCGACTCAAGGGCATCTAAATTTGTTTTAGAAAAAGATGTCAAGAATCTTGTGTCTAAACAAATTTTTGCTAGATGGCAAGCCATTTTATCTTGCTTCGACTTTCAGATTTTGCCTATAAAAGGGATCGAAAACCCCTTGGCAGATTACCTCTCAAGAGAGTTCTTACTCTCAAAGAAAAATTCTCCCTAACCCATCTCCATCTACCAGCAATGACCGGAAAGAAAGTGATAGAAAAAGGGAAGAAGCCCAATGCTTCTTCAAGCACACCTGCTCCAATGACATCCGATAGCTATGCAATGGATTCTGGCTTCACATTGGTGACCAGATCTAAAGCAAAGCTTTCTCAAAAACAGGCGGAGGTTATCACTCCGACGAGGCCTTCAGCCTCTTCAACACGGCCATCTGCCGTTACTCCATCGAGACCCACTGTCTCTTCCACTTCAAAGGGACCTTCTGTCCCCTCGACTTACTCAGACGCGGTTGTTCCCGTTCGTTTTTCTCCAGTTCCTGAAATCAAAACCTATTTTCAAAAATCTGTGTCTATACCAGAAGCTCTGGTAGAACCAGAATACGACGACCCGAAAATCGGCGAAGTCGTTAAAAAGGCCTATCCATCGGGATTCTTTTATATCCTAGAAGATCTTCATAAAACCAGGAGGTTTTATGAATTCATTCTAGTCGACACAAAGTCCGTCGAAATTACTCATATTCCAAGTCGCGATGATCCTTCGAAAATCGCGTATTCAAAATTAAAAATTTTTAAAGTCATGAATCCGACGTATTGGAATCAAGACCCATACACGGAAAAGACATTCTCAAAACCTTTTGTTCCTCATTCTTATTCATACCGAGACTATCAGATGGCATGGTTCAATGTCATTTGGTATCAAAATTACGAGCATTCATGGTTCATTCAATTCTGCCAAAATGCTCATAAAATTCACTACCCATTTTGGTTCATCAAATGGTGGAAAATCTTTGGATCAGCCAAAGATATATTTCCAGTTCCAATCCAAGAATCGTTCCACTATTTTGTTCAAAACATATTCAAAATCCCATTTCCATTGACCATGCGCTTTTGCGTATATTTTCAAATTCCTTGGATATTAACTTGGAATTTTCAAATAAAAGAGACCGAAGACCAAATAAAACAGGTCTTCAAAATTATCAAAATCAAATGGTGGGATAAATATACTTATACCCACGCAGACATCAAAGCGGTAAAGGTCTGGCTATCTGAGAATGGCCACCTTCAGGATTTATCCAAGAAGAAGACCTCTGAATTTCTTAATTCAAAGTCGAAGCTACTCGCCGCATTAGCCCAGACAACTTCGGAAGCTGATTTTCAAAAGCTTCTTCAAGAAGCCACATCAGTCGGTTCAACATCTTCTCCTTCTATTATAGAGGAAGAAGATGAAGACACGATCTATGATCTCAATGATCCATTTTTGGATTCACAACCACCTTTGTAGATATCATCATCTCAATGACTGAATAGTCGTTAAACTAAAAAAAAAAAAAAAAAAAAAAAAATCCGTGTATGGAATATGTTCCCTGACATATTCCATTCAATTTTCCTTCTTTTGGCATCTTTTTTATTATTGTACTCTTTCTTTTCATGTAAATACGTACCTCTATGTAAAAATATTTATTGAAAGTTATTAAATAAGCTAGGATGATAGAGCTCATATAAATCGTAAGGGCTCAAGTCATTAAGCATGTAGTAATAAAGAAGAATAAAGTGTTGATAAGATCCAGATCTAACACTTTAAAGAACATAAAAAAATGTATATATATAATATATATATTTTATATATATATTTTTGTGATAGAATATGAACATTCTACACAAACTGAGAAAAAAAAATAATAAGAGAATTAAAAGAGATAAGCGCAATGAAACATATATCCGATCTTGAGCCTAAAGCTCTGATACCAAAATGATATGCAAATCAACCCAAGGGAAAGTATGGAACAGATTACCTTGATGATTAAGATCAAGAGTAAAAAAAACTCGTTTCTAAACTCGTGATTCGAATCACTCCACAAGAGGTTTGATCAATACCACCTGAATGACTCTACATGCAAGTTCTAAACACAAGAATTTGCAAGGAAAGTTTAGCTCTCAACAAAGCTAAAATAGAAATTCTATTCTTAATTCCAAAATCTGATGTGTAATCAAAGAAAAGAAGGCTTTATATAGCCTTTACAAACCTTAACCTATGTGATACATAACTCCAAAATTAAATGGCTAGTGAATGAGAAATACACATAACCTACATATTAAAATGGCTAGTTAATAGTAGAATATAGTAACCTATGTGGGTTACAATATAACCTTAACTCCTATATTTAAAACTAGCTTAAATATGAAAACAAATAGTTAAACTATAATTAAATAATGCAAATAATAAAATGTGCTTATTAGTCATCCTTGGACTATTTGATAAATTCAACGGAGTTCATTAAATGCAACTTAAAGTGCATTTAATTCATCTCTGTCTTGAAGCTCAACTTTGCATAACATATAAGGGAAGTCTCCAACGTCTTCTAGAATTTCCTTTGATGAGCTCATCATAGCTTGAATATAACTGTATAAGGTTTGTTGTAGCTTCTTGGCTCTCGTCCTTGTAATTGGACCTTGAGGTATGGAAATTCATTGGTCATGGTTCATATCAATTGGTTTGGGGATCATAAGGTGTTGCCACCACATGTTTTACATTGTACTTCTGTTTATGAAATGTAATCCTTCATCACTAATTAATGTCATTGGTACACAAAACTAAAGGGAATAGGTTCCTTTTAGAAACTTGAGTATGGTCCTCCTATCATTTGATGGGCAAGCTATCGCTTCTACCCACTTGGAAACCAAGTACTAGGATATTAATATTCCATGAGATGGAGGAAATGGCTCCCATAAAGTTAATGCCCTTTCTAAAATAAAATTGAAGGGTAGCTCATTTTTCTTACGGATACTTATTGTCCTTTGACATTGATCACAACATTTGCAAAAATTTATAGCATCTCTAAAAGTTGTTGTCCAATAAAAACAAAGATTGGAATACCTTAGCAACTATCTTTTGTCCTAAAAAAATTGCCTCTACATGGGATGCAAGGCTCTGCTAAAGATAACATAGTCCCTCATTCTCCTCAGATACTTGAGGATATTTTTAACGGCTGTCCAATGAGCATGTCCCGGATTGGACTGATATCTGCTGACAATTCCCACAGCATAACATATGTCGGGTTGGGTACACAACATGGCATACATCAGACTACCGACTGCTGATGCATAGGGAATATGTCTCATATCCTCAACTTCTTGAGGAGTCTTAGGACTTTGTTCCTTCGACAAATGAACTTCGTACCTGAAAGGTAATAATTCTTTCATGGAGTCCTGCATCTTATATCGAACCAACATTTTGTCGATGTACGATGCCTGAGACAATGCTAGTGTTTTGTTCATGCGATTCCGAACAATTTTGATTCCAAGAACAAACTGAGCATCTCCCAAATCTTTCATTTGGAATTGTGTCGCTAGCCAATGCTTAATGATAGTCAGAAATCCCACATAAAGTAAATAAATAGTCTTAAAATATATTAATGAAATACAATAATTCTAAATTACTCAAAATTGTAATCTACCCAAAATTTATAACATGAACTTCATTTTTCTTCAATGTGGCATGCCTTGAAATATCTTTTGATAATTTCAACAATATTTCCTTCACATCTTCATTGAAGTATATTGTATGATTGATGTCTCTTGGTTCATATCAATCTATATGGCATACTTTATGCATATACATTTTATATTTAATTAAAACATACATTTACAATGCATAATTAATTAAACACACTAAAGTGGATTGGTTTTGGCATTTTAAAACAAGCAATTAACTAAATTATTACATTAATAATTAAAAATAACTTGAACCTGATATGAACCAAGAGACATCAATCTTACAACATACTTCAATGAAGATGTGAAGAAAAAACTTGTCAAAATTATCCAAAGATGTTTCAATTCATGCCACATTGAATAAGAATGAAGTTTGATTGTTATAAATTTTGGGTGGGTTACAATTTAGAGTTATTGTATTTTAAGACTTTTTTATTTACTTTAGGTTACATTTACATAATGGCTAATTATGGTCATAAAGTATGAATGTTACAACTCTTGGAATGCCTTTAATAGTTTCATTTTTGAGGCTATATAAAGCCTTGTATGTTGTATTGTAAGGGGACTTGGAAAATATAGTAAAAGGAGCATTTGTGCTTTTCTTTAGCCAATGACTAAGTTTCTTTGCAACTCTATGTAGTTTAGGTTGCATGTAGAATCATTCAAGCTCGACATGATCAATCTTACTTGTGGAGTGATTCGAATCTCAATTAAGTGTTCTTGCCTTGAGACATTCGATAAACAAGGTAATCTGAATCTTATTCCCCTTGTATTGATTCCTTATATTATCATTTTGGTATCAGAGCTTCAGGCTTAAGATCGGATGTGTTTCCTTTGCGTTTCTTTTCAAATTTTTTTTATCTTTATAGTAATCAACCCAAAATAAAAAATCCAATCTAGGCTCTTCTAAAAAAAATTGAGAGGTGAGAATGAGAGCTTCATTTGTGTACATGAGTGCAAACAGAGTAGCCTAAAATTCCTTGTGTATACACGTGTGAGAGTGTTGTGAGGTCCTTTGTATTTCCATAACTTATTTTTTGCAACAAAGTTTCACAAATAGATTCGAGGACGTCCTCTTGAAGAAGTGGAGAATGATATGAACCAAGAGACATCAATCATACAATATACTTCAATGAAGATGTGAAGAAAAGGTTGTCAAAATTATCAAAAGATGTTTTAATTCATGCCACTTTGAAGAAGAATGAAGTTTGATTGTTATAAATTTTTGGTGGGTTACAATTTAGAGTAATTTAGAGTTATTGTATTTTAAGACTTTTTATTTATTTTAGGTTACAATTATCTAATGGCTAATTATGGGCATTAAGTACGAATGTTAACTCTTGGAATGCTTTTAATAGTTTCATTTTTTAGGCTATATAAAGCCATATATGTTGGATTTGTAAGTAGACTTGAAAAATATTATTAAAGAAACATTTGTGCTCTTTTTTAGCCTATGGCAAATTTCTTTGCAATTCTATGGAGTTTAGGTTTCATGTAGAATCATTCAAGCTCGACATGATCAATCTTGCTTGTGGAGTGATTCGAATCTCAAGCAAGTGTTCTTGCGTTGAGATATTTGATCAACAAGAATCATTCAAACTCGACATGATCAATCTTGCTTGTGGAGTGATTCGAATCACAAACAATGTTCTTGCCTTGAGATATTCAATCAACAAGGTAAAACGAATCTTATTCCCCTTGTAGTGATTCCTTATTTTATCATCTAGCTTGAATGATTCTTGTTGATCAAATATCTCAAGGCAAGAACACTTGCTTGAGATTCGAATCACTCCACAAGCAAGATTGATCATGTCAAGCTTGAATGATTCTACATGCAACCTAAACTACATAGAATTGCAAATAAACTTAGTCATTGTCTAAAGAAAGCACAAATGCTCCTTTTGTATATATTTTCCAAGTCTACTTACAAATCCAACATACATGGCTTTATATAGCCTAAAAAATGAAACTATTGAAGGCATTCCAAGAGTGTAACATTCATACTTAATGGCCATAATTAGCCATTAGGTAATTGTAACCTAAATGAAATAAAAAGTCTTAAAATACAATAACTCTAAATTACTCTAAATTGTAACCCACCCAAAATTTATAATAATAAAACTTCATTCTTCTTCAATGTGGCATGAATTAAAACATCTTTTGATAATTTTGACAACCGTTTCTTTACTTCTTCATTGAAGTATATTCTATGATTGTTGTCTTTTGGTTCATATCACTAGACATGATCGATCTTGCTTGTGGAGTGATTCGAATCTCAAACGATGTTCTTGCCTTGAGATATTTGATCAACCAGGTAATCCGAATCTTATTCCCCTTGTATTGATTCCTTATCTTATCAGAACCACTCCTGAGGATCACGAACCGGTCAAACCAACCCTTTAAAATGTTGAACCATACCCCAACCAGATAAAAACACCCAAACCACCTCTTCCATCTTCTTCTTTGGTTCAGCTTGCTTTTGTTTCCATTATGGATCAATTGAAACCTAAAATGGACTTTAATGACTCCATAAAGCACACACATTAGGCCAATTACAATAATTGTATCAAATGGAAGCATAAAAAAAATGTCAAAACCATAAACATCCACTTTAGCAACCACAAAATTTCATCCATGAAATGGTACCCACCATGCTCAAATTAATGTAAATAAAGTGCCTACTTGCTCTGATACCAATTGATGGTGTTAACATAACACAAGCGGAAGAAATTTGGATCTTAGGCACTCTAAGTACACCAATTATAGTAAATTAGCTAGCATGTTCAAAACTATTATAAAGGGAGCCCCTAATGGATAGAGCATGTATTGATGAAGATGAGAAAGATACAATGGCTAGATTCCTTGGTGGGTTAAACCGACAACTTGCTCATCAAGTAGATAGGCAAGCGTACTTTGATATGCAAGAATTGTTACACCTTGCTGTCAAAATCGAAGGCAACTAGCTTGGGAGAAGGAGAACTCCAAGAGATATTGATATGAATCCAACAACTGATCATTTCCATGTACCCGAACGAGTAATTACAAGATGCAATACAAAGAAGATTCAAGTATCAAATCAAGAAAATAATGGAGTGACTGATATTGGAAAGTGATTAGAAGACTTGCCATTGGTAGTTGAATTACCAATTAAGACAATTTATGAATGCCTTATTTTCTTCAATTTGTATTTAATAGCATTTATTAGTGATTTGTGGTTGGTGGCAGAACTTTATTATGTTAGGGTTACCTTTTGGATCTATTTAAAGGCTTGTAATATTCATGTTTGGAATGAATTGTTGAATACAAACAAAACCTTTGTGTTTTCTTGATACCTTTTTGGTGTTATTCTTTTTCAAACCTTGCTTTAGATTTGATGTTAAAAATCGATTCATTGGATTAGCCATGATCAAGCTAATTTTGGAGTGAGTCGTCTTGGTATCTAAGAGTGACCATCATAGATTCCAAGTTCGATCTAAGAGTCATTCATCTTCTAACCAGCTCTTGGTTGGAATCAATTCGTTAAGTTAGCTTTCTCTGTGAACGTTTTGCAAGGATTCTAGAAGGACCTCTAGCTTTGCAAATTCCAGCATTGTAGGCGCTTATCATTGGTATTTCAAATATTGAAAAGATAGATTTCAAAGTTGGAGGCAAGTATGATCTTGACAAAAAGAACAAAGCTGAGACCTCCAAGGGTAAAGAGAAAGCGGAGGAATATAAGGAGATTTGAGAAAGAAATAGAGACATCAAATGTTGGAAATCTCAAGGAATTGGTCATCTTAGTCGTGATTGTCCTAACAAGAGAGTCATGATCATCAAGAATGGACAAGTTGTCACAGATAGTGAGGAAAGTGACCATGATGAGCTAGTTGAAGAAGAAATCTAGGAGAATGAGGAGGAACTGGAAGATGGGAGTCATTTGGTACTTGTTACCAGAAGACTTCTTAAAACCCAAGTTATCAGATGTTGATAATCAAAGAGACAACCTATTTCACACAAGGTGTTTAGTCAAGGGGACTCCTTGTAGTCTTGTAATTGATAGTGGAAACTGCACCAATGTCGTAAGTACTATGCTGATCAAAAGGTTGCTAATTCCAACCCAACACCATTCTAAACCTTACAAGCTTCAATGGCTCAATGACAATGGAACAATGAAGGTCACTTCTCAAGCTTTAATATCTTTTTACTCTGGGAAAATTTAAAGATGAAGTTCTTTGTGATGTTTTACCAATGCATGCTGGAGACATATTACTTGGGCGACCATGGCAATTTGACAGGACGGTTATGTATGATGGCTATTTGAATTGGTATTCTTTTGTAAAAGATGGTAGAAAAACCACTCTTGTACCTTTGAGTTCTGCAAATGTATTTGCTGATCAATTAAGTTGGAAGAAAAAAAGAAAGAGTTCGAGGAAAAAGAGTTGAAAGAAAAACAAGAGTTGAGTGAAAAAATAGAGAAAAGTCAAAGAGAAAAACATCGTGAAAAAAAGAATGAAATTGAAAAAAAAGGAAAGGATGTGAGTTGTTTGGCTAGAGTTGGAGAGGTTCGAAGGGCAATGTTCTCACAAAAAACCATCTTTGTACTTGTGTACAAGGAAGGATGTTTCGTCTCTAACGATAACAATTTTTCTTTGTCTAGTATGTTTCAATCTCTTTTACAAAAATTTGATGACGTATTCCAAGATGAAGTCCCTAAAGAACTACCTCCCATTTGGTACTTGTTCCAGGGACAGTCATTCCTAATAGGCCAGCTTATAGAGCCAACCCAACTGAGACTAAAGAAATTCAAGGACAAGTAGAGGAGCTCATGGAGAAGGGCTATATACTAGAGAGTTTGAGTCCATGTTCTGTACCAGTCTCATTGGTGCCGAAGAAAGATGGAACGTGGCGCATGTGCATGGATTGTAGAGCCATCAACAAAATCACGGTAAAGTATCGACATCCTATTCCTAGGCTAGACGATATGCTTGATGAATTGCATGGTTCATGTTTATTTACAAAGATTGACTTGAAATCTGAATATCATCAAATTAGAATGCTTGTAGGAGACGAATAGAAAACCGTGTTCAAAACTAAGTTTGGATTGTATGAATGGCTTGTTATGTCTTTTGGGTTAACTAATACTCCTAGTACATTTATGCGCTCAATGAATCACGTTTTGAGAGAATATTTAGGAAAGCATGTTGTTGTGTATTTTGATGATATTTTAATTTATTCAAAGACTTTGCATGAGCATGTGGAGCATGTTAAGTTAGTTTTGATTACACTTAGAAAAGAGAAACTTTATGCTAATTTTAATAAGTGTAGTTTTTGTATGGAAAAAGTCAACTTTCTTGGCTTCATAGTTGGTAAAAATGGAGTATTAGTAGATGAAGATAAAGTTAAATCAATCAGGGATTGCCCAACACCACAAAATGCAAGTGAAGTTCATAGTTTTCATGGGTTAGCTAGCTTCTATAGGAGATTTATAAAAGATTTTAGCACCATAGCTGCACCATTGAATGACTTAGTGAAAAAGAATGTTGTTTTTAAATGGGGAGATATGCAAGAGAATGCATTCAATGTGCTTAAAATAAATTAACCAATGCACCATTACTTGTCTTGCCTAACTTTGATAAAACGTTTGAAATTGAGTGTGATGCAAGTGGTTTGGGCATAGGTGCTGTTTCGATGCAAGATGGAAAACCCGTAATGTATTTTAGTGAAAAACTAAATGGGGCAGCATTGAACTATCCTACCTATGATAAAGAATTGTTTGCTTTAGTTCGCACATTGCAGGTGTGGCAATACTACTTTTGGTCTAGAGAATTTGTGATTCACTCTGATCATGAAAGCTTGAAGTATCTTAAAAGTCAAAGCAAACTGAACCGTAGGCATGCAAAGTGGGTGGAGTTTATTAAAACATTTCCGTATGTCATCAAATATAAGCAAGGTAAGGATAATGTGGTAGCTGATGCATTATTTAGAAGGTACAATCTTTTTACTTCTCTTAGTGTAAAAATTCTTGGATTTGAGCATATTAAAGAATTATATCGAGATGATCAAGAATTCTTGTCTTACAAAAACAGCGGTAGATGATTATTATGTGTTTCATGAATTCTTATTTAAGAAAAGTAAGCTTTGTATTCCTAAATGTTCTATCAGAAATTTGCTTGTAAAAGAAGCACATGGTGGTGGCTTAATGGGACATTTTGGGATTAATAAAACTTATAATATGTTGCATGAACACTTCTTTGGCCGAAAATGAAGCATGATGTTCATAAGTTTTGTAGTCAATGCTTTAAATGCAAGAAGCTAAATCTAGATCAAAACCAAATAGATTGTACACTCCTTTGAATGTACCTAATGAACCTTGGACTAATATATCTATGGATTTTGTTCTTGGTTTAACGCACACTAAAAAGGGTAAAGATAGTATTTTTGTTGTGGTAGACAGATTTAGTTAGATGTCTCATTTTATTGCATGTCACAAGACGGACGATGCAAAACATGTTGCGGACTTATTTTGTAGGGAAGTAGTAAGATTACATGGAATCCCTAGAATAATTGTTAGTGATATGGATGCTAAATTTCTAAGTCACATTTTGGAAAGTATTGTGAGGTAAATTGGGTACCAAATTGTTGTTTTCAACTACATGTCATCCTCGTACGGATGGACATACTGAGGTGGTTAATAGAACATTAGGAGCATTGCTTAGGGCAATTATTTCTAAGAATATTAAGTCTTGGGATGAATGTTTGCCATTTGTAGAGTTTGCATATAATAGAGCAATTCATAGTACAACTCATTGTCCATTTGTAGATTTGCTTCCTATTCCTTCTAATATGTTTGTGAGTGACGCAGCCACAAGTAAGGCAAACTTGATCAAAACATTGCACAAGGAGGTGAAGGAGAGAATTGAGAACCAAAATTTCAAAGTTGCTTCAAGGATTAACAAAGGACGGAAGGAAATCATTTTTAAACCTGGTGACTGGGTTTGGATACATTTTCGCAAGGAGCGATTCCCATCTCAACGGAAGACAAAGTTACATCCAAGAGGGGATGACCGTTATCAAGTCCTTGAAAGAATTAATAACAATGCATATAAAATTGACCTTCCCAGTGACTTTTCAGTACATTCTACTTTCAATGTTGCTGACTTGAGTCCTTTTGATGTAGGTGATGATTTTTCTGATTCGAGGACGAATTCTTTTGAAGAGGGGGAAGATGATAAGAATCATGGTGTTCCAAATGTTCCAACTGGACCTATTACACGATCCAAGGCGAAGAAGATTTGATAAGGCAACCTTAATCCTCAGCCCAAGGATCCAAGCTTTTGTTGAAGCAAAAACCCTTGAATCAAAGTAATTAACACCTCCTTATACGAAATTTGGATCAACCAAGAGATAAGGCTAGAATTAGATTACCTCTTACGATCGAAGATCTAGAAGCAAGATTTGGAAACCTTGTTCTAAATTGAGTCACTCCACAATCGAACTTGATCAAGGCTTGATTGAATGGGTCGGGTGCAACTCTACCACAAGAATTGCTTGAAACTTAAAAATGGCAAATATGATGCTCGGATTTCTAAGGGAAATGTCTCAATTTGAGATCTGAATTACATTCATCCACGAATCTGAATTTTACATAACATATTGTGGGTATTTATAATCTCCCGACAAAAGACGTTTGTGGACGGGATTTATTCGAGATGTTTGTGGACGGGATTTATTCCCGATCCCCTTTAATCTCCACAAAGAATAAGTCAAATTGATCATTTGACTTTTACCTAATTTATGAAATTAAACATAATTTTTTCTAACAAATGTTGATGTGCTTTAGTGGCTAATGCGACAGGTTTAAAATTAATTGGGCTCTTTGCGCGTAGGTTTGAATTTTGTTGTTGAAATATTTTTTTTAATCTTCTTGGCAATAGGTCCATTTGGACACCGTGATTCTTATCATCTTCCCCCTCTTCAAAAGAATTCATCCTCGAATCAAAAAAAATCATCACCTTCTTTCTGTCACCTCCTCGAATCAGAAAAAATCATTACCTTCTTTCCGTCACCTCCTCTAATCAGAAAAAATCATCACCTTCTTTAGGATTCTTCTTCGAATAAAAAAAAATAATACCTTCTTTCCGTCACCTCCTCGAATCAGAAAAAATCATCACCTTCTTTCCGTCACCTCCTTTTGAAATGTTTTGATCAAATCTGCATGCTTCACTCACAAAAATATTAAAAGGAAAATAGTAGGAATAGGAAGCAAATAAAGTGTATTAAATCCATAAACTACTTTCTTAAAGAATAAGTCAGCAGCATGTTTTGCATCATCCATAAATCTATCTGCCACATGCTTCATCCTCGGCCAACAAAAGTGTTTATGCAACATCTTATAAACTTTATTAATCCTGAGATGTCCATTAAGGCACCATCATAAAAAAAAAATCTTTTATAGAGCATTTAGGAATACAAAGCGTACTCTTAGTAATTAAAAATTTATGAAACACATAATAATCCTCCACCACATTTTTTGCAAGACAAGATGCATAAATAGTTGTAAAGTCTTGGTTATCTCTATATAATTCAATAATATGCTCAACTCCAAGAATTTTTGTAGTAAGAGAAGTAAGAGACATACCTTTTAGATAACACATGAGCTACTGTATTATCCTTACCTTGCTTATACTTGATGACATACGAAAATGATTCAATAAATTCCACCCACTTTGCATGTCTACGGTTCAATTTGCTTTGACCCTTTACATACTTCAAGTTTTCATGATCAAAGTGGATCACAAATTCTCTAGGCCATAAGTAGTATTGCGGCACATGCAATATATGAACTACAAACAATTCTTTATCATAGGTAGTGATATGAACCAAGAGACATCAATCATACAATATACTTCAATGAAGATGTGAAGAAAAGGTTGTCAAAATTATCAAAAGATGTTTCAACTCATGCTACATTGAAGAAGAATGAAGTTTGATTGTTGTAAATTTTGGGTGGGTTACAATTTAGAGTAATTTAGAGTTATTGTATTTTAAGATTTTTTAGGTTACATTTACATAATGACTCGTTATGGCCATTAAGTATGAATGTTACAACTCTTGGAATGCCTTTAGTAGTTTCATTTTGAGACTATATAAAGCCATGTATGTTGTATTTCTAAGAAGACTTGAAAAATATATTAAAAGAAGCATTTGTGCTTTTCTTTAGCCAATGGCTAAGTTTCTTTGCAATTCTATATAGTTTAGATTGCATGTAGAATCATTCAAGCTCGACATGATCAATCTTGCTTGTGGAGTGATTCGAATCTCAAACAAGTGTTTGAGATATTTGATCAACAAGAGTCATTCAAGCTAGACATGATCGATCCATCTTGTGGAGTGATTCGAATCTCAATCAAGTGTTCTTGCCTTGAGATATTCGATCAATAAGGTAATCCGAATCTTATTCCCATTGTATTGATTCCTTATCTTATCATTTGGTATCAGAGCTTCAGGCTCAAGATCGGATATATGTTTCCTTTGCATTTCTTCTCAATTTGATTTTTATTTATTTTTATCCTTTTAATTTTTAATCGACCCAAAGTTCAAAATTAAATCTTTGCTCTATTTAAAATTTTGATAGGTGAGAATGAGAGCTTCATTTGTGTAAACGAGTGTAAAAAGAGTGGCATAAAATTCCTTGAGAGTATTCTCGTGAGAGAGTGTTGTGAGGTCCTTCATATTTCCATAACTTATTTTTTGCAGCAAAGTTACACAAATAGATTCGAGGACGAATCCTCTTGAAGAAGTGGAGAATGATATGAACCAAGAGACATCAATCATACAATATACTTCAATGAAGATGTGAAGAAAAGGTTGTCAAAATTATCAAAAGATGTTTCAACTCATGCTACATTGAAGAAGAATGAAGTTTGATTGTTGTAAATTTTGGGTGGGTTACAATTTAGAGTAATTTAGAGTTATTGTATTTTAGGATTTTTTTAGGTTACATTTACATAATGGCTCATTATGACCATTAAGTATGAATGTTACAACTCTTGGAATGCCTTTAGTAGTTTCATTTTGAGGCTATATCAAGCCATGTATGTTGTGTTTGTAAGAAGACTTGGAAAATATATTAAACGAAGCATTTGTGCTTTTCTTTAGCCAATGGCTAAGTTTCTTTGCAATTCTATGTAGTTTAGATTGCATGTAGAATCATTCAAGCTCGACATGATCAATCTTGCTTGTGGAGTGATTCGAATCTCAAACAAGTGTTTGAGATATTTGATCAACAAGAGTCATTCAAGCTAGACATGATCGATCCATCTTGTGGAGTGATTCGAATCTCAATCAAGTGTTCTTGCCTTGAGATATTCGATCAACAAGGTAATCCGAATCTTATTCCCCTTGTATTGATTCCTTATCTTATCATTTGGTATCAGAGCTTCAGGCTCAAGATCGGATATATGTTTCCTCTGCATTTCTTCTCAATTTGATTTTTATTTATTTTTCTTTTTAATTTTTAATCGACCCAAATTCAAAATTTAATCTTTGCTCTATTTAAAATTTTGATAGGTGAGAATGAGAGCTTCATTTGTGTAAACGAGTGTAAAAAGAGTGGCCTAAAATTCCTTGAGCGTATACTCGTGAGAGAGTGTTGTGAGGTCCTTCGTATTTCCATAACTTATTTTTTGCAGCAAAGTTACACAAATAGATTCGAGGACGAATCCTCTTGAAGAAGTGGAGAATGATATGAACCAAGAGACATCAATCATACAATATACTTCAATGAAGATGTGAAGAAAAGGTTGTCAAAATTATCAAAAGATGTTTCAACTCTTGCTACATTGAAGAAGAATGAAGTTTGATTGTTGTAAATTTTGGGTGGGTTACAATTTAGAGTAATTTAGAGTTATTGTATTTTAAGATTTTTTTAGGTTACATTTACATAATGGCTCATTATGACCATTAAGTATGAATGTTACAACTCTTGGAATGCCTTTAGTAGTTTCATTTTGAGGCTATATAAAGCCATGTATGTTGTATTTGTAAGAAGACTTGGAAAATATATTAAAAGAAGCATTTGTGCTTTTCTTTATCCAATGGCTAAGTTTCTTTGCAATTCTATGTAGTTTAGATTGCATGTAGAATCATTCAAGCTCGACATGATCAATCTTGCTTGTGGAGTGATTCGAATCTCAAACAAGTGTTTGAGATATTTGATCAACAAGAGTCATTCAAGCTAGACATGATCGATCTTGCTTGTGAAATGATTCGAATCTCAATCAAGTGTTCTTGCCTTGAGATATTCGATCAGCAAGGTAATCTGAATCTTATTCCCCTTGTATTGATTCCTTATCTTATCATTTCGTATCAGAGCTTCAGGCTCCAGATCGGATATATGTTTCCTTTGCATTTCTTCTCAATTTTATTTTTATTTATTTTTATCTTTTTAATTTTTAATCGACCCAAATTCAAAATTCAATCTTTGCTCTATTTAAAATTTTGATAGGTGAGAATGAGAGCTTCATTTGTGTAAACGAGTGTAAAAAGAGTGGCCTAAAATTCCTTGAGCGTATACTCGTGAGAGAGTGTTGTGAGGTCCTTCGTATTTCCATAACTTATTTTTTGCAGCAAAGTTTCACAAATAGATTCGAGGAAGAATCCTCTTAAAGAAGTGGAGAATGATATGAACCAAGAGATATCAATCAAACAATACACTTCAATGAAAATGTGAAGAAAATGTTGTCAAAATTATCAAAAGATGTTTCAACTCATGCTACATTGAAGAAGAATGAAGTTTGATTGTTGTAAATTTTGGGTAGGTTACAATTTAGAGTAATTTAGAGTTATTGTATTTTAAGATTTTTTTAGGTTACATTTACATAATGGCTCATTATGCCCATTAAGTATGAATGTTACAACTCTTGGAATGCCTTTAGTAGTTTCATTTTGAGGCTATATAAAGCCATGTATGTTGTATTTGTAAGAAGACTTGGAAAATATATTAAAAGAAGCATTTGTGCTTTTCTTTAGCCAATGGCTAAGTTTCTTTGCAATTCTATGTAGTTTAGATTGCATGTAGAATCATTCAAGCTCTACATGATCAAATTCTAGAATCATACCGCCTTTCACCCCCAAACAGATGGACAAACGGAGCGTTTAAACCAAATTCTAGAGGACATGCTAGGCGCTTGCGTACTAGATTTTAAGGAAAGTTGGGATTCCAAACTCCACCTAATGGAATTCTCGTATAACAACAGTTTCCAAGCAACTATTGGAATGGCACCGTTTGAGGCCTTGTACGGGAAACGGTGTAGGTTCCCACTATGTTGGGACGAGGTAGGAGAGAAAGAATTAGTAGGACCCGAGTTGGTTCGACTCACCAATGAGGCTGTCAAGAAAATTCGAGCGAGGATGCGTACCGCTCAAAGTAGACAGAAAAGCTACGCCGATGTAAGGCGTAAAAGCCTGGAGTTTGAGGTGGGGGACCCAGTATTCCTCAAGGTGGCACCTATGAAAGGTGTGTTAAGATTCGGACATAAGGGCAAGTTAAGTCCTAAATTCATTGGACCATTTGAGATCCTAGAGCGAGTTGGTCCGGTAGCGTATAAGTTAGCCTTACCTCCTGCCCTCTCAGGAATACATGATGTATTTCATGTGTCGATGCTGAGGAAGTACATTACGGATCCTATCCACGTAATACACTACGAACCACTCCAACTCAATGAAGATCTGAGCTACGAGTAAAAACCAGTAAGAATCTTAGCTAGAGAGGTAAAAACCTTACGCAACAGGAGTATTGCGTTCGTTAAGGTACTGTGGCGAAATCACCACAGTGAGGAAGCCACGTGGGAGCGTGAGGACGAGATAAGAGAGAAATACCCCGAGTTGGTACAAGAGTTTGAGACTTTCGAGGACGAAAGTTCTTTTTAGGGGTAGATAATGTAACGACCAGGGAAAGAAAGAAAATATATATATATATATATATATATATATATATATATATATATATATAATAAATAAATGAAAATGAGAAAACGAAAAAAAAAAAAAAAAAAAAACCCAGTCGCCGGAAAACCCGCGAGTTTCGCGGAACCCACGCGAAACGATGGCCACAGCACGCCCACCCTCAGCCCAGCATCTTCAGAACACCTGCAAAGGGAGAAAAGAGAAAAAATTTCGAGAGAGAGAGAGAGATTTCGGACAAACGTCGGCGAGTGTCCAGTTTCTCCGACGAGCCCTCAAACCACCCTTAAACCGACACCAAACGACCTGTTACTACCGTAAGAGAGATCCCTAACGAAAGCACAATAACTCAGGGTGCGTTTTGTGTTATTTTGTAAGCGTCGTCGTCGGTAACCGAGGTCGGAAAGTTAGGTTTCTTAGTCGATTCTTAGATCTATGGCTTTTAGGAGCTTTTAGGCCCCAAAACTCCCAAAACGGAAAGAAGGACGACGAACAAAGAGGAAAAGGGAAGGAAGAGGACCGAAATCGGCAACGGAAACGCCACGGGAAGGAGAGAGAAAGCTCGCCGGAAAATCGGCCAAAGTCGGGTAAGGAAGACGAGATCCACGGATCTGGGTCAACCCGAACCTAGAACCCGGTAGAGCCAGCCCGTTCCTCCCTTGGCCTCTGCTTTCGGCCCAGCCCAACTACAGCGGCCCAAACCTCAAACCGGCCCAGAAGCTACAGTTCAGTTGAACCAACCCAGACTAGACCCACGGTCCAATTGAGCCGGCCTGCAAACCAAACACTTGCGGCCCAGCCCAGTAAGCCGAGGCCCAACGTTTAGCCTTGGCCCAGTAGCCTTCCACAGCCCGCGACCCGAACCGGACTCTGACCCGCGCTTCGACCCGACACTACCGCCTGACGTGGCTTTCTCTGCTGCTGCCACGTGTCACACAGCGGCGCGGCAGTCCTCGGCTCGGCTCGGCGCAAACGGCTCGGGCTCCCTCCGGTGACGCTCCAGCGGCTCCAGCGGCTGTTCGGCTCGGCTCGCCTGTTTTCAGCCCGGTTTCCACTGTTTCGACCCTCCCGGATCTGTTTTCGACCCGATTAAGGTATCCGAGGCCGTTTTAGAGCCGTATTTCACATTTATTAAATTATAGACAAATTAATTGTGAAATACTAACGGAAAGTGGTGAACAGCGTGATAGGAAACAAACCCAGCGAAGTAGGAAGCAGCTCTCACGGAACGGGAGCTTACATTTAGCTATTTAGGGAGTACTTCGGCCGAGGCCAACCAAGTAAGTGGCCTTACTATAGGATAGGCTAAATAAATTGTATGATGCTTGATGATATGTGCCAGTTTATACATATTTGGTTGAGTGACGCTTAATATGTTTGACGCACGTTGTGGCATTATGATGAGCATGATGATTGCATGATTTTTACCTTAATATTATGATGTTTTCCATATTGAGCATGCTAGATGATGATGAGTGCCATATTGCATCATGTCGTTAGATCGACGTAGGACACAACCCTAAGAGCATGAAAATGATATTAATATAAATATCCACGATATGCGTTACCTAGAGTAACAAAGAGATGAGACTAGAGGGTTGTGTCAGAAGAGACATTACAATGGATTTAGAGGGACCTCATGCATTTTGTATGTTCATAAGCATAGGGCTACTTCCCCTAGAGATGATGAGTGCAGACGCGCACCTTATGATGAGCGCGAATGCGCACAGGTGCGAAAGCACACAGATGAGGGTGTTCATGAGATGCATGACACTATGGGGTTCCGCTGACCTCCGGACATCGCTACAGATTATCTTGACCAGAGGGTCCAGGGGGTGTGCGAGCGCCCTGGGGACTCACACTCGCACGTGTGAGTCGTGTGTAGGGAAGTACTACACATCCAATTTGTCCGAGACTGGAGGTCACCCCTAAGATGATTAGAGATAGGTCCCTATTCATGATTGCATGTGTTTGCATTAGCATGGCCCCTATAGTGGGGTCACTTACTGAGTATTTCTTTGAAATACTCAGGCCATGTGCCATATTGTTTTTCAGGTAAAGGCAAGGCTCCCATGTACGGTTGACGGTGGCATCGTGATCAGAGACTGTGGCGCGTGCATAGGATAGTTGCATATTTAATTCCTAGTCTTGGTTAGGATAGGGCGTTTGCATTTCATTCATTTATATTAATTAATTTGTAATCGTTTTATTTTATCTTTTTGAACTCCAGCACGATGTTTGAAACACGCAAGTCCAGTAGTGTTTTCCAATGTTTTAATGTATTCTGAACTTTTAAATTTTTCCGCTAATAAAGATGAGCATGCTTAGATTTTTATTCTGCATTAGAGATGAGCATGAGACGTTAGTGGCGACTCTAGATATGTGGAAATTTAGGGTCGTTACAGTTGGTATCAGAGCTCTAGGTTTTAGATTCTGTAGACTAGCCTACGATGTAGGCTTGGCACGCTCCACGGTCCCAACGTCGACGCCCTGTCACCATCAGGTACGCCTTGCATAAGATAAGAAAAGAGAAATGTTTTAAAACTCGCATGCATTTTTTTTTATGTTGACATTACTGAAATGGTTGTGATATTTCACGTATTTATTTAAGAGTATGATGTCATGTGTTGCATGCTGAGTAATTTTGTTAGTAGCATGATATGATGCTTAGCATGATGAATGTTTACTTCTTTGGCGTTACGATGTATTGTATAGTGTGCGTATTGTTATATATATATGCATAGTATTGAGGCCTTAGACTTAAGCAACCTTATATTGGTTTATAGAACCATGCCTGGAGGACGAGGAAGAGGAAGAGGAAAAGGAAGAGGAAGACGAGGAAGGGGGCGACCCCGTCGTAGAGAAGTAGGACGAGGTGTTGCGGTAGAGAGCCCACCTCAAGAAAGATCAGAGACTGGGTCGGTAACAGTTACGCCGCCCCCAATCTTACCTCCAGTTGAGCTACCTCCTCTAGCTCCACTACAAGCTGAGCCTCCACCACCAGTACAGCCTCCACCACAAGTAGAACCTCCACCCCAGCCTACCCTACCACTCCAAGTCGCACCTGAAGCTGCACCCCCAGTGGGTGGAGTAGATGCTAATACTAGGTTAATGTGTGACTCCATCCAAGCCCTAATTCAAACCTTGGTAACCAACTAGCAAGCCAGTCTGCAACAGGCCCAGGAACAAGCCCAAGCACAGGCCCAGGCACAGGCGTTGGCACTGGCACAGGTACAGGCACAGGTACAGGCATAGGCACAGGCACAGGCATAGGCCACTGCTCAGGCCAATGCCCCAGTAAACCCTCCACAACCTGTTAGATGTTCAAACTGGATAAGGGATTTCAAGAGATACGACCCTCGACCATTCACTGGTTCCCTAGTAGACCCCATAGAAACCCAAATGTGGATTGCAGCGGTGGAAACCACCTTTGAGACTATGGAGTGCCCAAAGAACCAAAAGGTCGCCTGTGCAACCTTCGTCCTACAAAAGGACGCAGAGATATGGTGGAGAGATAACAAAACCCTCCTTAACCCAGAAGGGGGACCAATGAACTGGGAACGATTTAAGGAGGCCTTCCTTAAAGAATATTATCCTAAGTCAGAGCGACTTAAAAGGCAGCAGGAGTTCGCCCACCTGGTACAGGGAGGACTCACAGTAGAGAAGTACAACCGAGAGTTTAATAAACTCAAGAGATTTGCACCGTCCATGGTGGACACTGAGGAAAAGATGACAGAGAAATTTATATTGGGTTTGGAACCAAGAATCCGCCGCATGTTGGAGGCGTTCAACCCAAAGACCTATGAGGAAGCCTTGAGAACTGCCAAGGCTTTAGAGAAACCAAAGGATGAGAAACGACGTGAAGAGCCAGTTATAATTGGGCAGAAGCGTCCTCATGAATCAGGAGGCTCTGACCGTCTACCACCAGCACGTAGGCACCGTTCCAATAACAGACCCGTTCCTAGATGGGATGAGCGACGCCCTCCCCGACATACTGCCAGGAACCCCAATAATCAAGATGGGGCCAGAGGGAGGAGAGAGGAAGGGTGCACTATCTGTGGAAGACTACACGGTGGGAGGTGCATGGCTGGCAGCCGAGCGTGTTATAGATGTGGTCAAGAGGGGCACATCGCCGTGAACTGCACGGCCGGAAATGCTGCAGCACAAGCAAACCCGCCCAGAGTAGTAGAGCGAACGGATCAACCAGCACCACCGCGAGCTCAAGCTAGGGCATACGCATCAACCAGTAAGGATACTAGGAGGTCCGATGCCGTGGTGACAGGTACACTATCCATTTTAGGTCATTTCGCTTTTACCTTATTTGATTCTGGTTCCACGCATTCCTTTATTTTCATGCCTTTTGTTGTACAAGCAGGGTTCGAATTAGAACCCTTATTGCATGAAATGTCTGTAAGCACCCCTGCGGGGGTAGACTTAGTATCTAGGGATAGAGTAAAGGATGGCCAAGTAATCATAGGGAACCAAACTTTAAGCATTGACCTGATAGTGGTAAACATGACAGATTTCGACGTCATACTAGGCATGGATTGGTTAGCTGAAAATCGAGCTAGTATAGACTGTCGCAAAAAGGAAGTAAAATTTTCACCACCGACAGGACCTACCATTAAATTTAAAGGCACAAATACCGGGATTACCCCCAAGGTAGTCTCGATGATGAAAGCAAAGAGGTTAGTCCAACAAGGTGGATGGGCTATATTAGCATGTGCTGTAGACGTGAGAGGAAAGGAAGAGACCCTAGTAAACGTGCCAATAGTAAACGAGTTCCCGGATGTATTTCCGGATGACTTACCTGGT
Organism: Cucurbita pepo subsp. pepo; assembly: GCF_057944985.1. Taxonomy (NCBI): domain Eukaryota; kingdom Viridiplantae; phylum Streptophyta; class Magnoliopsida; order Cucurbitales; family Cucurbitaceae; genus Cucurbita; species Cucurbita pepo. The sequence continues at coordinate 7,543,166 of NC_141817.1, forward strand.
ATACCCCCTTCCCGAGCGGTCGACTTCGTCATCGAACTCGAGCTGGGAACTGGGCCTATTTCCAAAGCACCCTATCGCATGGCGCCAGCAGAGTTGAAGGAACTCAAGGCGCAACTGCAAGACTTACTAGATAAAGGATTCATTCGACCTAGCGTGTCCCCCTGGGGTGCGCCAGTGTTGTTTGTTAAGAAGAAAGATGGATCGATGCGTCTGTGCATCGATTACAGAGAGCTAAACAAGAGAACCATAAAAAACAAATATCCTCTGCCTAGAATAGAAAACTTGTTTGATCAACTCAGAGAAGCAACAGTATTCTCTAAGATAGATCTTCGGTCCGGTTACCACCAAATTAGGATTAATGAAAAAGACGTACCAAAAACAGCGTTTAGGACAAGGTATGGTCACTACGAGTTTGTAGTGATGTCATTTGGCCTCACCAATGCCCCAGCTGTATTTATGGAGTTAATGAACCGGGTATTCAAAGAATGCCTAGACATGTTTGTGATTGTGTTCATTGACGACATCCTCATATACTCGAGAACCGACCTAGAGCACGAGGACACCTCCGAAAAGTCCTAACCACCCTAAGAGAGCACAAGTTGTACGCCAAGTTCTCCAAATGCGAATTTTGGTTACGACAAGTCTCCTTCCTAGGACACGTGGTGTCAAAGGACGGAATATCTGTAGATCCCACCAAGGTCGAAGCGATCACAAAGTGGGAACGCCCAACAACGGTAACGGAAGTAAGGAGTTTCCTAGGATTGGCAGGATATTATCGAAGGTTCGTGCAAGACTTCGCTAAAATATCCTCGCCTTTAACAAAGTTAACAAAAAAAGGGGTGCCATTTAGATGGGATGATGCTTGTGAGGCAAGCTTCCAGAACCTAAAAGAGAGATTGGTAACCGCCTCGGTACTCATAGTACCCGAGAGCTCAGAAGGATATGTGATCTATAGTGATGCCTCCATGAAAGGACTGGGATGTGTGTTAATGCAACACGGCAAGGTTGTCGCATACGCATCTCGTCAACTTAAAGAATATGAAAAGAACTACCCTACCCATGACCTAGAGTTGGCCGCTGTAGTGTTCGCGCTGAAAATCTGGCGACATTACCTGTATGGCGAGAAAACCCAAATTTTTACCGACCACAAAAGTTTGAAATACTTCTTCACCCAGAAAGAGTTAAACATGAGGCAGAGAAGGTGGTTAGAATTGGTGAAGGATTATGACGTAGATATCCAGTACCACCCTGGGAAAGCAAATGTGGTTGCAGATGCCTTGAGTAGGAAGACGACCCACTCGTCGGCCCTCATTACGAGGGAAGTAAGGGTACAAAGAGAGTTCGAGCGAGCCAACATAGCTGTAGCGACCGAGGGAGTCATAGCACAACTGGCCCGACTCACGGTACAACCTACGCTTAGGCAGAGAATTATTACCTCCCAACGAGAGGATCCTAACCTACAGAAAGTCCTAGGACAGCTAGACGAAAGTCCAGTAGATGGATTCTCGAAGTCATCAGATGAAGGACTATTGTATCATGGACGCTTATGTGTTCCGGCAATAGAAGATTTAAGGAAGGAAATACTGATGGAAGCTCACAACTCACCATTTGCTATGCATCCAGGAGGTACTAAGATGTACCAAGATTTAAAACAACACTTTTGGTGGAAGAGCATGAAGAGGGATGTGGCCGGGTTTGTGAGCAAGTGCTTAGTTTGTCAACAAGTGAAAGCTCCAAGACAAAAGGCGACGGGGTTGTTGCAGCCCCTAAGCATACCGGAGTGGAAGTGGGAAAACATAGCGATGGACTTCATAGTAGGTTTACCCAAAACGCCCAAGGGTTATACAGTGATCTGGGTAGTTGTCGATAGGTTGACCAAGTCGGCACACTTTCTACCTGGGAAGGTTACATATACAGTTGACAATTGGGCACAACTGTACGTGAAAGAAATAGTAAGACTACATGGAGTCCCAGTGTCTATAGTGTCGGATCGGGATCCATGCTTTACGTCAGTGTTTTGGCACGGACTTCAAAAAGCACTGGGTACCCGCCTCGACTTTAGTACCGACTTTCACCCCCAAACAGATGGACAAACGGAGCGTTTAAACCAAATTCTAGAGGACATGCTACGCGCTTGCGTACTAGATTTTAAGGAAAGTTGGGATTCCAAACTCCACCTAATGGAACTCTCGTATAACAACAGTTTCCAAGCAACTATTGGAATGGCACCGTTTGAGGCCCTGTACGGGAAACGGTGTAGGTCCCCACTATGTTGGGACGAGGTAGGAGAGAAAGAATTAGTAGGACCCGAGTTGGTTCGACTCACCAATGAGGCTGTCAAGAAAATTGAGCGAGTATGCGTACCGCTCAAAGTAGACAGAAAAGCTACGCCGATGTAAGGCGTAAAAGCCTGGAGTTTGAGGTGGGGGACCCAGTATTCCTCAAGGTGGCACCTATGAAAGGTGTGTTAAGATTCGGACATAAGGGCAAGTTAAGTCCTAAATTCATTAGACCATTTGAGATCCTAGAGCGAGTTGGTCCGGTAGTGTATAAGTTAGCCTTACCTCCAGCCCTCTCAGGAGTACATGATGTATTTCATGTGTTGATGCTGAGGAAGTACATTACGGATCCTATCCACATAATAGACTACGAACCACTCCAACTCAATGAAGATCTGAGCTACGAGTAAAAACCAGTAAGAATCTTAGCTAGAGAGGTAAAAACCTTACGCAACAGGAGTATTGCGTTCGTTAAGGTACTGTGGCGGAATCACCACAGTGAGGAAGCCACGTGGGAGCGTGAGGACGAGATAATAGAGAAATACCCCGAGTTGGTACAAGAGTTTGAGACTTTCGAGGACGAAAGTTCTTTTTAGGGGTAGATAATGTAACGACCCGGGAAAGAAAGAAAATATATATATATATATAATAAATAAATAAATGAAAATGAGAAAACGAAAAAAAAAAAAAAAAAAAAACTCAGTCGCCGGAAAACCCGCGAGTTTTCCGGCGACCGCCGAGTTTCGCGGAACCCACGCGAAACGAGGGCCACAGCACGCCCACCCTCAACCCAGCATCTTCAGAACACCTGCAAAGGGAGAAACGAGAGAAAATTTCGAGAGAGAGAGAGAGATTTTGGACAAACGTCGGCGAGTGTCCAGTTTCTCCGACGAGCCCTCAAACCACCCTTAAACCGACACCAAACGACCTGTTACTACCGTAAGAGAGATCCCTAACAAAAGCACAATAACTCAGGGTGCGTTTTGTGTTATTTCGTAAGCGTCGTCGTCGATAACCGAGGTCGAAAAGTTAGGTTTCTTAGTCGATTCTTAGATCTATGGCTTTTAGGAGCTTTTAGGCCGCAAAACTCCCAAAAAGGAAAGAACGACGACGAACAAAGAGGAAAAGGGAAGGAAGAGGACCGAAATCGGAAACGGAAACGTCGCGGGAAGGAGAGAGAAAGCTCGCCGGAAAATCGGCCAAAGTCGGGTAAGGAAGACGAGATCCACGGATCCGGGTCAACCCGAACCTAGAACCCGGGAGAGCCAGCCCGTTCCTCCCTTGGCCTCTGCCTTCGGCCCAGCCCAACTACAGCGGCCCAAACCTCAAACTGGCCCAGAAGCTACGGTTCAGTTGAACCAACCCAGACTAGACCCACGGTCCAATTGAGCCGGCCTGCAAACCAAACACTTGCGGCCCACCCCAGTAAGTCGAGGCCCAACGTTTAGCCTTGGCCCAGTAGCCTTCCACAGCCCACGACCCGAACCACAACCCGAACCAGACTCCGACCCGCGCTTCGACCCGATACTACCGCCTGACGTGGCTTTCTCTGCTGCTGCCACGTGTCACACAGCGGTGCGGCAGTCCTCGGCTCGGCTCGGCGCAAACGGCTCGGGCTCCCTCCGGTGACGCTCCGACAGCTCCAGCGGCTGTTCGGCTCGGCTCGCCTATTTTCAGCCCGGTTTCCACTGTTTCGACCCTCCCGAATCTGTTTTCGGCCCCGATTAAGGTATCCGAGGCCGTTTTAGAGCCGTATTTCACGTTTATTAGATTATAGGTAAATTAATTGTGAAATACTAACGGAAATTGGTGAACGGCGTGATAGGAAACAAACCCAGCGAAGTAGGAAGCAGCTCTCACGGAACAGGAGCTTACGTTTAGCTATTTAGGGAGTACTTCGGCCGAGGCCAACCAAGTAAGTGGCCTTACTATAGGATAGGCTAAATAAATTGTATGATGCTTGATGATATGTGTCAGTTTATACATATTTGGTTGAGTGACGCTTAATATGTTTGACGCATGTTGTGGCATTATGATGAGCATGATGATTTCATGATTTTTACCTTAATATGATGATGTTTTCCATATTGAGCATGCTAGATGATGATGAGTGCCATATTGCATCGTGTCGTTAGATCGACGTAGGACACAACCCTAAGAGCATGAAAATGATATTAATATAAATATCCACGATATGCGTTACCTAGAGTAACAAAGAGATGAGACTAGAGGGTTGTGTCAGAAGAGACATTACGATGGATTTAGAGGGACCTCATGCATTTTGTATGTTCATAAGCATAGGGCTACTTCCCCTAAAGATGATGAGTGCGGACGCGCACCTTATGATGAGCGCGAATGCGCACAGGTGCGAAAGCACACAGATGAGGGTGTTCATGAGGCGCATGACACTATGGGGTTCCGCTGACCTCCAGACGTCGCTACAGATTAGCTTGACCAGAGGGTCCAGGGGGTGTGCGAGCGCCCTGGGGACTTACACTCGCACGTGTGAGTCGTGTGTAGGGATGTACTACACATCCAATTTGTCCGAGACTGGAGGCCACCCCTAAGATGATTAGAGATAGGTCCCTATTCATGATTGCATGTGTTTGCATTAGCATGGCCCCTATAGTGGGGTCACTTACTGAGTATTTCTTCGAAATACTCAGGCCGTGTGCCATATTGTTTTTCAGGTAAAGGCAAGGCTCCCATGTACGGTTGGCGGTGGCATCGTGATCAGAGACTGTGGCACGTGCATAGGATAGTTGCATATTTAATTCCTAGTCTTGGTTAGGATAGGGCGTTTGCATTTCATTCATTTATATTAATTAATTTGTAATCGTTTTATTTTATCTTTTTGAACTCCAGCACGATGTTTGAAACACGTAAGTCCGGCAGTGTTTTCCAATGTTTTAATGTATTCTGAACTTTTAAATTTTTCCGCTAATAAAGATGAGCATGCTTAGATTTTTATTCTGCATTAGAGATGAGCATGAGACGTTAGTGGCGACTCTAGATATGTGGAAATTTAGGGTCGTTACAAATCTTGCTTGTGGAGTGATTCGAATCTCAAACAAGTGTTTGAGATATTTGATCAACAAGAGTCATCCAAGCTAGACACGATCGATCTTGCTTGTGGAGTGATTCGAATCTCAATCAAGTGTTCTTGCCTTGAGATATTCGATCAACAAGGTAATCTGAATCTTATTCCCCTTGTATTGATTCCTTATCTTATCATTTGGTGTCAGAGCTTCAGGCTCAAGATCGGATATATGTTTCCTTTGCATTTCTTCTCAATTTGATTTTTATTTATTTTTATCTTTTTAATTTTTAATCGACCCAAAGTTCAAAATTCAATCTTTGCTCTATTTAAAATTTTGGTAGGTGAGAATGAGAGCTTCATTTGTGTAAACGAGTGTAAAAAGAGTGGCCTAAAATTCCTTGAGCGTATACTCGTGAGAGAGTGTTATGAGTCCTTCGTATTTTCATAACTTATTTTTTGCAGCAAAGTTACACAAATAGATTCGAGTTCGAATCCTCTTGAAGAAGTGGATATGAACCAAGAGACATCAATCATACAATATACTTCAATGAAGATGTGAAGAAAAGGTTGTCAAAATTATCAAAAGATGTTTCAACTCATGCTACATTGAAGAAGAATGAAGTTTGATTGTTGTAAATTTTGGGTGGGTTACAATTTAGAGTAATTTAGAGTTATTGTATTTTAAGATTTTTTAGGTTACATTTACATAATGGCTCATTATGGCCATTAAGTATGAATGTTACAACTCTTGGAATGCCTTTAGTAGTTTCATTTTGAGGCTATATAAAGCCATGTATGTTGTATTTGTAAGAAGACTTGGAAAATATATTAAAAGCAGCATTTGTGCTTTTCTTTAGCCAATGGCTAAGTTTTTTGCAATTCTATGTAGTTTAGAGGTCATGTAGAATCATTCAAGCTCGACATGATCAATCTTGCTTGTGGAGTGATTCGAATCTCAAACAAGTGTTTGAGATATTTGATCAACAAGAGTCATTCAAGCTAGACATGATCGATCTTGCTTGTGGAGTGATTCGAATCTCAAACAAGTGTTCTTGCCTTGAGATATTCGATCAACAAAGTAATCTGAATCTTATTCCCCTTGTATTGATTCCTTATCTTATCAGGTAGGGTATTTCAATGTTGCCCCATTTAGTTTTTCACTAAAATACACTAACGGCTTTTCATCTTGAATTAAAACAACACTTATGACCAAACCACATGCATCACATCCAATTTCACAAGTTAATGATGCATTGCTTAATTTATTCCTAAGCAAATTGAATGCTCTTGCATTCCTCCCCATTTAAAAACAACATTCTTTTTCACTAAGTCATTCAATAATTCAGTTATGGTTCTAAAATCATTTATAAATCTCTTATAGAGATTAGCTAACTCATGAAAATTCCAAACTTTACGTGCACTCTTTGGTGTTGGCAAATCCATAATGAATTTAACTTTGTCTCTATCTAATGTTATTCTACTTTTATCAACTATGAAGCTAATAGAGTGAACTTTTTCCATGCAAAAATTACCCTTATTAAAATTAAATTTCTCTTTTCTATGTGTAATCAAAACTAATTTAACATGCTCCACATGCTCAAGCAAAATCTTCAAATAAATTATAATATCATCGATATAAACAACAACATGTTTTCTCATATATTTTCTCAAAACGTTATATATTAAGCGCATAGGTGTACTAGGAGCATTAGTTAACCTAAAATGCATAACAAGCCATTCATACAATCCAAACTTAATATTGATAGTTGTTTTCCATTCATCTCCTACGTGGATTCTAATTTGATGATATCCAAATTTCAAAATAATTTTTATAAATAGACACGAATCATGCAATAAATCAAGCATATCGTCTAACCTAGGAATAGGATATCGACACTTTACCGAATTTTGTTGATGACTCTATTATCCATGCATATGCGCCAAGTTTCATCTTTCTTTGGCACCAATAAGTCTCGTATAGAACATGGACTCAAACTTTCTCGTACATAGCCCTTCTCCATGAGCTCCTCCACTTGCCTTTGAATTTCTTTTGTCTCGGTTGGATTGACTCGATAAGCTGGCTTATAAGAAGTGACAGTCCTTGGAATGAAGTCTATTTTATGTTCAGTACCTTTAATGGGAGGTATTTCTTTATCTTGAAACATGTCTTCAAATTTCTGTAAAAGAGATTGAAAAACACTAGGGAAAGCCAAGTTGTTATAGTTAGAGACCAAATATCCTCCATTGTACATAAGTAAAAAAGATCGATTTTTGTGAAAGCCTTCTCACCTCTCCAACTGTAGCCAAATAACTCTCTCTCTTCCTTTTTTCTTCAATTTCATCTTTTTTTTTTCATTCTTCTTTTTTTCTCTTTGATTTTTCTCTATTTTTTTCACTAACTCTTGTTTTCTTTTAACTCTTTTTCCTCAAACTCTTTCTTTCTTTCTTTCCTCCAACTTTAATTGATAAGCAAATACATTTGCAGAACTCAGGGTACAAGAGTGGTTTTTCTACCATCTTTTACAAAAGAATACCTATTCAAATAGCCATCATACATAACCCTCCTGTCAAATTGCCATGGTCGGACAAACAATATATCTCCAGCTTGCATTGGTAATACATCAATGATAAGACTACAAGCAGTCCCCTTGACTAAACACCGCGTGTGAAATATGTTGTCTTTTGATCATCAACATCATTCTCCGTAACTTGAGTTTTAAGAAGTCTTCTTGTAATAAGTGCCAAATGAATCCCATCTTCCAGTTCCTCCTCATTCTTCTGGACTTCTTCAACTAGATCATTGATCTCCCCTCCATTTTCCTCGTCTTGGTTTATGATGGTACAAACAGTAGTGATATGTTCAGGACCTCAGACACTCAACTCATTGATTTTACACTCAGAGACACTCGTGTTTATACACACAAAGGTTGGCTATTTGGAAAAGTGACTAAATTATGATCAAGGTAGGCTAATATATGGGTAAAGCAATTCTGATAGTAGCTAGCTAATTCAAGGAAATCAAGATAAGTTAATTATGAAATAACAACAAAATAAAACAAGAAGTGAACAAACAAATAAGAGACACAGAGATATTTTTGGATATAATTGCACACTGAAAAAAAATGAATTCCAAAGAGAATGGTCGTGATGATCGAACACAACAATTCAAGATTTATATGCTTTAGGGAAAAATGAGAATTGAAATTTATTTGATCTTCAAATAAACGTGCAAATGGTCTAATGATAAGGATTTATTAAGAACAATATGATAATGATTTTTTTTTTCTTTCAAGATCTAAATATGATCTTTAACAGGACACTAAGAACAAGTAGAAAGATAATGAAGAACGTTGGAAATGACAGTAAGAAAATAAATGACAGATTTAAAGAGACGATAAACAATAGCGGAAATTAAAAATAAATCAATTCTAGAGTCGGCCACAAAGATGCAACCTACGCTCTGATACCAAATTGATAAGGCAATCGTAATCCTCAGCCCAACAATCCAAGCTTATGTTGAAGCAAGAACCCTTGAATCAAAGTAATTAACACCTCCTTATACCAAATTTGGTTCAACCAAGAGATAAGGCTAGAATTAGATTACCTCTTACGATCGAAGATCTAGAAGCAAGATTTGGAAACCTTGTTCTAAATTGAGTCACTCCACAACCTAACTTGATCGAGGCTTGATTGAATGGCTCGGGTGCAATTCTACCACAAGAATTGCTTGAAACTTAGAAATGATAAATATGATGCTCGGATTTCTAAGGAAAATGTCTCAATTTGAGATCTGAATTACATTCATCCACGAATCTGAATTTTACATAACATATTGTGGGTATTTATAGTCTCCCGACAAAAGACGTTTGGGGATGGGATTTATTCCCGATCCCCTTTAATCTCCACAAAGAATAAGTCAAATTGACCATTTGACTTTTACATAATTTATGAAATTAAACATAGTTTTTTTAACAAATGTTGATGTGCTTGAGTGGCTAATGCGATAGATTTGAAGACATTTTAATTCAACTAGCGGATAGGTCAATAACTTATCTAAAAGAAAAGAAATTGAAGACATTTTAATTCAAGTGGATAAATTCATATTTCCAGAATATTTTATCATTTTGGATCATGAAGCACACCGTGATGTGCGATTTAAGTTGGGGAAACCATTCTTAAAGACCGGGAGAACTCTAGTAGATGTCCACAAGGGAACCATCACTTTGAGAATTGGTGACTAGTAAGTGGAGTTTGATATTAATGACAACTTGAAATATCCAACAGAGGTAAAGGAATGAGATAATTGGGGATATATGCAAGAAGAAGACAGTAGTTGGAGTAATTCCATCGAACGTCTAGCAGTTTTAGATGAAGTCAGTAGTAGAGCTTTTGAATCCAAGAATTAGAGGGAAGAAAAAGTTCACCAATGAAGTCATCTATTAAGGAAGCATTGTAAAGTAATGACTAATTATGGCCATAAGTATGAATATTACAACTCTTGGAATGCCTTTAATAGTTTCATTTTTTAGGCTATATAAAGCCTTGTATGTTGTATTTGTAAGCGGACTTGGAAAATATAGTAAAAGAAACATTTGTGCTCTTCTTTAGCCAATGACTAAGTTTCTTTGCAATTCTATGTAGTTTAGATTGCATGTAGAATCATTCAAGCTCGACATGATCAATCTTGCTTTTGGAGTGATTCGAATCTCAAGCAAGTGTTCTTGCGTTGAGATATTTGATAAAAAAGAATCATTCAAGCTAGACATGATCGATCTTGCTTGTGGAGTGATTCGAATCTCAAACAATGTTCTTGCCTTGAGATATTCGATCAACAAGGTAATCCGAATCTTATTCCCCTCAGTATAAGCAGGAAGTATTTTCAATATTGAAAGTCTGGTCGTACCAAGAAGTATAAAGAAATACTGAGCAAAGGTATGGCTCCCTTAAAAGATAACTACTCCTTCCTTATTCATTCTCCTTCACCTTCTTGCTTGTCCCTATTTATTTATTCTTGAACTTGGTAAAGAGGCTAATTCATTTACTCGGCTCTAAACTGCTACTGTGCTTATTTGGTCTATCAACTACCTACTTATCCCAGCTCGTCAGGCTGCTACTGACTTAATGGGTCACTTTTCAGTCGAAAAGCTTTCAGTTTCCGAGATCACTCCGGCCAAGACTTGTATTGATTCCTTATCTTACCATAAAATCTGCCTGATTCAAAGGAGGTATACAATTTTTTTCCTTCACCTCCTTTTGCAATGTTTTGATTCTGCTTCACTCACAAAAATATTAGAAAATACAAAGGAGTATACAATTTAAATCATCACCTCTCTTATCAAATCTGCATTCAAAGGAGTATACAATTTTTTTTCCTTCACCTCCTTTGGCAATGTTTTGATCAAATCTGTCTGCTTCACTCACAAAAATATTAGAAAAATTGTCTCATAAAGTGTACTAAATCCATAAACTACTTAAAAACATGAATCAACAGCATGCAACCAAGAACAAATTTCATAGAGATATATTAGTTCAAGGTTTGTTAGGTACATTCAAATGAGTGTCCATTTAATTTCTTTGCGTTTAAAACATTTTCTACAAAACTTATGGACATCGTGCTTTGTCTTCGGCCAAAAGAAGTGTTTATGCAACATCTTATAAATGGTATTAATCCTGAGATGTCCCATTAAGGCACCACCATGTGCTTCTCTCAAAAGCAAATCTTTTATAGAGCATTTAGGAATACAAAGCATAAAAAATTTATGAAACAAATAATAATCATCCATAGCTTTTTTTTGTAAAAAAAGATGCATAAATAGTTCTGAAATCTTGGACATCTCTATATAATTCGGTAATATGCTCAAGTCCAAGAATTTTTGCACTAAGAGAAGTAAAGAGATCGTACCTTTTAGATTACGCATCAACTACCATATTATCATTACCTTGCTTATATTTGATGACATACGAAAATGCTTCAATAAATTCCACCCACTTTGCATGTCTACGATTCAGTTTTCTTTGACCCTTCACATACTTCAAGCTTTCATGATCAAAACGGATCACAAATTCTCTAGGCCATAAGTAGTGTTGCCACACATGCAATATATGAACGAAATCAAATAATTCTTTATCATAGGTAGGCCCATTTAGTTTTTCACTAAAATATATTAAGTGCTTTCATCTTGAATTAAAACAATACTTATGCCCAAACCACATACATCACATTTAATTTCAATAGTTTTATCAAAGCTAGCCAAAACAACATTATTTTTCATTAAGTTATTCAATGGTGCAGCTATGGTACTAAAATCGTTTATAAATCTTTTATAGAAGCTAGCTAACCCATAAAAACTTCTGGTTTTACTTGCACTTGTTGGTGTTAGCAAATCTCTAATGACTTTAACTTTCTTTTTATCTCCTTCTACTCTGTTTTTACCAACTATAGAGCCAATAGAGTGAATCTTTTCATGCAAAAACTACACTTATTAAAATTAAATTTCTCTTTTCTATGTGTAATCAAAACTAATTTAACATGCTCCACATTCTCAACCAAAATCTTCAAATAAATTATAATATCATCAATATAAACAACAACATATTTTCTCAAAACATTATATATTAAGCGCATAGGTGTACTAGGAGCATCAGTTAACCTAAAAGGCATAACAAGACATTCATACAATCCAAACTTAATATTGAAAGTTGTTTTCCATTCATCTCCTACATGCCTTCTAATTTGATGATATCCAGATTTCAAACTAATTTTTATAATTAGACACGAATTATGCAATAAATCAAGCATATCGTCTAATTTAGAAATAGGATGTCGATACTTTACTGTGATTTTGTTGATGACTCTATTATCCATGCATATGCGCCAAGTTTCATCTTTCTTTGGCTTATAGGTCTCGTATAGAACATGGACTCAAACTTTCTGGTACATAGCCCTTCTCCATGAATTTCTTTTGTCTCGGTTGGATTGACTCGATAAGCTGGCTTATAAGGAATGACAGTCCTTGAAATGAAGTCTATTTTATGTTCAGTACCTCTAATGGGAGTTATTTCTTTATCTTGAAACATGTCTTCAAATTTCTGTAAAGAGATTTAAAAACACTAGGCAAAGCCAAGTTGTAACAACCCTAAATTTCCACATATCTAGAGTCACCACTAACGTCTCATGCTCATCTCTAATGCAGAATAAAAATCTAAGGATGCTCATCTTTATTAGCAGAAAAATTTGAAACTTCAGAATACGTTCAAACATTGGAAAACACTGCCAGACTTACGTGTTTCAAACATCATGCTGGAGTTCAAAAAGATAAAAACGATTACAAATTAAATAATATTAATGAATGAAATGCAAACGCCCTATCCCAACCAAGACTAGGAATTTTAAATATGCAACTATCCTATGCACGCGTCACAGTCTCTGATCACGATGCCACCGTCAACCGTACAAGGGAGCCTTGCCTTTACCTAAAAAATAATATGGCACACGGCCTGAGTATTTCGAAGAAATACTCAGTAAGTGACCCCACTATAGGGGCCATGCTAATGCAAACACATGCAATCATGAATTAGGGATCCATCTCTAATCATCTTAGGGGTAGCCTCCAGTCTCGGACAAATTGGATGTGTAGTACTTCCCTACACACGACTCACACGTGTGAGTGTGAATCCCCAGGGCGCTCGCATACCCCCTGGACCCTCTGGTCAAGCTAATCTGTAACGACGTCTGAAGGTCAGCGGAACCCCATAGTGTCATGCGCCTCATGAACACCATCATCTGTGTGCATTCGCACCTGTGCGCATTCGCGCTCATCATACATTGCGCGTCCGCATTCATCATCTCTAGGGGAAGTAGCCCTATGCTTATGAACATACAATATGCATGAGGTCCCTCTAAATCCATCATAATGTCTCTTCTGACACAACCCTCTAGTCTCGTCTCTTTGTTACTCTAGGTAACACATACTCGTGGATATTTATATTAATATCATTTTCACGCTCTTAGGGTTGTATCCTATGTCGATATAACGACATGATGCAATATGGCACTCATCATCATATAACATGCTCAATATGGAAAACATCATCAAATTAAGGTAAACGTCATGCAATCATCATACTCATCATATTTGATATGAACCAAGAGTCATCAATCATACAATATACTTCAATGAAGATGTGAAGAAAAGGTTGTCAAAATTATCAAAAGATGTTTTTCAATTCATGCTACATTGAAGAAGAATGAAGTTTGATTGTTGTAAATTTTGGGTGGGTTACAATTTAGAATAATTTAGAGTTACTGTATTTTAAGACTTTTTATTTACTTTAGGTTACATTTACATAATGGCTAATTATGGTCATTAAGTATGAATGTTACAACTTTTGGAATGCCTTTAATAGTTTCATTTTGAGGCTATATAATACCATGTATGTTGTATTTGTAAGCAGACTTGGAAAATATTGTTAAAGAAGCATTTGTGCTCTTTTTTAGCCTATGGCTAAGTTTCTATGCAACTCTATGTAGTTTAGGTTGCATGTAGAATCATTCAAGCTCGACATGATCAATCTTGCTTGTGGAGTGATTCGAATCTCAATCAAATGTTCTTGTCTTGAGATATTTGATCAACAAGAATCATTGAAGCTAGACATGATCGATCTTGCTTCTAGAGTGATTCGAATCTCAAACAAAGTGTTCTTGGCTTGAGATATTCGATCAACAAGGTAATCCGAATCTTACTCCCCTTGTAGTGATTCCTTATCATATCAATATTGCAACAAGGGGCATCAAACAAATCAAGTACATCATACATCAAAATATGTATATAGTGCACACATCATCAAGTATCGTAACCCACAGATCATCATAACTCATACAATTTTTAGCCTATCCTATAGTAAGGCCACTTACTTGGTTGGCTTACTTGGTTGGCCTTGGCCGAAGTTGATATGAACCAAGAGACATCAATCATACAATATGCTTCAATGAAGATGTGAAGAAACTATTGTTGAAATTATCAAGAGATATTTCAATTCATGCCACATTGAAGAAGAATAAAGTTTCATGTTATAGATTTTGGGTGGATTACAATTTATTGTAATTTAGAGTTGTTGTATTTCATTAATATATTTCTTTTATTTTCTTTAGGTTACAATTTCATAATGGTTAATTATGATCATTAAGTATGAATGGTTAATAGTTTCATTTTGAGGCTATATAAAGCCATGTATGTTGTATTTGTAAGCAGACTTGGAAAATATATTAAAAGAAGCATTTGTGCTTTTCTTTAGTCAATGGCTAAGTTTCTTTGCAATTCTATGTAGTTTAGGTTGCATGTAGAATCATTCAAGCTCGACAAGATCAATCTTGCTTGTGGAGTGATTCGAATCTCAATCAAGTTTTCTTGCGTTGAGATATTTGATCAACAAGAATCATTCAAGCTAGACATGATCGACCTTGCTTGTGGAATGATTCGTATCTCAAACAATGTTCTTGCCTTGAGATATTCGATCGACAAGGTAATCCGAATCTTACTCCCCTTGTAGTGATTCCTTATCTTATCCGAAGTACTCCCTAAATAGTTAAACGTAAGCTCCCGTTCTGTGAGAGCTGCTTCCTACATCGTCGGGGTTTGTTTCCTATCATACCGTTCACCACTTTCCGTTAGTATTCAATTAATTTACCTATAATTCAATAAATGTGAAATACGGCTCTAAAACGGCCTCAGATACCTTAATTGGGCCCGAAAACAGATCCTGGAGGGTCGAAACAATGGAAACTGGGCTGAAAACAAGTGAGCCGAGCCGAACAGCTGCCGGAGCGTCGCCGGAGGGAGCCCGAGCCGTTTGCGCCGAGCCGAGCCGGGGGACCGCCTGCGCCGCTATGTGACACGTGGCAGCAGCAGAGCAAGCGACATCGTGCTGTAGTGTCGGGTCAAAGCGCGGATCGCAGTCCGGGTCGCGGGTTGTGGAGGCTACTGGGCCAAGACTATTGTTGGGCCTCGGGTTACTGGGCTGGGCCGCAAGTTTTTTTGGGACTGGTCTCGGGTTGGTTCAACTGAACCGTAGCTTTGGGGCTGGTCTGAGGTTTGGGCCGCTATAGTTGGGCTGGGCCGAGGGTAGAGGCCGAGGGAAAGAATGGGCTGGCTCTCTCGGATTTTGGGTTCGGGTTGACCCGGATCCGTGGATCTCGCTTCCTTACCCGACTTCGGCCGATTTTCCGGTGAGTTTTCTCTCTCCTTCCCGCGGCATTTTCGTTGTCGATTTCGGTCCTCTTTCTTCCTTTTTCTCTTTATTTGTCGTCCTTTCTTTTCTTGGTGATAAGATAAGGAAATCAACTACAAGAGAAGTAAGATTCGGATTACCTTGTTGATCGAATATCTCAAGACAAGAACATTGTTTGAGATTCGAATCACTCCACAAGCAAGATCGATCATGTCTAGCTTGAATGATTCTTGTTGAACAAATATCTCAAGACAAGAACACTTGATTGAGATTCGAATCACTCCACAAGCAAGATTAATCATGTCGAGCTTGAATGATTCTACATGCAATCTAAACTACATAGAATTGCAAACAAACTTAGCCATTGGCTAAAGAAAAGCACAAATGTCTCTTTTACTATATTTTCCAAGTCTGCTTACAAATACAACATACATGGCTTTATATAGCCTCAAAATGATACTACTAAAGACATTCCAAGAGTTGTAACATTCATACTTAATGGTCATAATTAACCATGATGTAATTGTAACCTAAAGTAAATTAAAAGTCTTAAAATACAATAATGAATACAATAACTCTAAATTGTAACCCACCAAAAATTTATAACCATCAAACTTCATTCCTCTTCAATGTGGCATGAATTGCAACATCTTTTGATAATTTTGACAACATTTTCTTCACATCTTCATTGAAATATATATTGTATGATTGATGTCTCTTGGTTCATATCATTCTCCACTTCTTCAAGAGGATTCGTCCTCGAATCTATTTGTGAAACTTTGCTGCAAAAAATAAGATATGGAAATAAAAAGGATCTCACAACAATCTCTCACTAAATTATTCTAAATTGTAACTCACCCAAAATGTACAACAATCAAACTTCATTCTTCTTCAATGTAGCATGAATTGAAAAACATCTTTTGATAATTTTGACAACCTTTTCTTCACATCTTCATTGAAGTATATTGTATGATTGATGTCTCTTGGTTCATAGCACTTGGAGTTTTGCGGCCTAAAGGTTCCTAAAACCACAGATCTAAGAATGATTAGGAAAACCCAATTTTCCGACCTCGGTTACCGACGAAGGCGCTTACGAAAAAACACAAAACGCACCTTGAGTTATTGTGCTTTCGTTAGGGATCCTTCTCGTCGTGGTAACAGGTCGTTTGGTGTCGGATTGAGGGTGGTTTGAGGGTTCGTCGGAGAAATTGGACACTCGTCGACGTTTGTCTGAAATTTCTCTCTCTCTCGTAATTTTCTGTCTTTTCTTCTTTTGCAGGTATTCTGATGGTGCTGAGAGTCGTGAGCTGAAGGCTTGGCGTGGTGTGGCCATCGTTTCGCGTGGGGTCCGCGAAACTCGGCGGTCGTCGAAAAACTCGTGAGTTTTCCGGCGACTTGAGTTTTTTTTTTTTTTCTTTTGTTTCGTTTTCTCGTTTTCTTTTTCTTTCCTTTTTCTTTTTTTCTTTTTTTTCTTTTTTTCTTTCCCGGGTCGTTACATAAGTTGTTATAGTTAGAGACCAAAAATCCTCAATTGTACCTAAGTACAAAGATCGATTTTTGTGAAAACCTTCTCACCTCTCTAACGGTAGCCAAATAACTCTCTCTCCCTTTTTTCTTCAATTTCATTTCTTTTTTCATTCTTCTTTTTTTCTCTTTGATTTTTCTCTATTTTTTCACTCAACTCTTGTTTTTCTTTTAACTTTTTTTCCTCAAACTCTTTCTTTCTTTCCTCCAACTTTAATTGATCAGCAAATACATTTGCAGAACTCAAATGTACAAGAGTGATTTTTCTACCATCTTTTACAAAAGAATATCTATTCAAATAGCCATCATACATAACCCTCCTATCAAATTGCCATGGTCGTTCAAACAATATATCTCCCGCTTGCATTGGTTGACATCACAAAGAACTTCATCTTTATATTTTTCCAAAGTAAAAGATATTAAAGCTTGGGAAACTACCTTCATTATTCCACTATCATTAAGCCATTGGAGCTTGTAAGATTTATGATGATCTTGGGTTAGAATTTGTAACCTTTTGATCAACATGGTACTTACAACATTGGTGCAACTTCCACTATCAATGACAAGACTACAAGCAGTCCCCTTGACGATGATAGTGTTAATATAACACATGCGGAAGCAATTTGGATCTTAGGCACTTTAAGAACATTAATTATAGTATATAACTAGCATGTTCATAAGTATTAAAACTTAATTAGTTTAGATACTAACCTTTTGTAGTTCAAACTCCTTTTTCCTAACGAACCGGTTTCGAACCACCACTATTGTCTTCTCCACTATCCTCCGGCCTTAGAACGGGATTGTGGAATCCGGTGAGTGACTAAGCTTGGAAGGGATTTTGTATATGTGAAGAGATGTTTGTGAGAGGTCTTTCTCAAGGTTTTCCACCAAGAAGAAGACCTTCCATGTACAATGATCACTCTATTTAAAGAGTGATGTTTGCATGTTCATGCAAATTTGAGATCACCAAATTTTGACACTCAAAATTCCACTCAAACTTCTGGTGTTTATTTGGCAAACATGCAAGTTTGGTTAAACCAAATTTTGATACCTCAAAATTCCACTAACATGGATTTTTCCATTAAATGAAGTCAACGTTTTGACTTTCTTCATTTCAATTCAACAATTAATTTGAATAATGAATTTCAAATTAAAGTAACATTAAATGATTAATTAAACTATTTAATTAATATTTAATATTAATTCAAATGTCAATCCCAATCAATTCCGACACATAATTCATTAAGATATTTAAATCTTATTTAAATATCTCCGATTCTCTCCTTTTGTTTAATTCGTAAATAAAACAAAAATGCAGTTAAATATATCATATATATGTAGCACATATTCCCTAATTTGAATTCGAACACTTCGAACTCACTTGTCACACTGTTCTATGGTGTAGTCCTAGACTCACTAGGTGCCCTTCAAACACTTTAGCTGTGAGGGGCTTTGTAAATGGATCAACAATGTTGTGCTCTGAAGCTATCTGTGTGACGATCACATCTCCTCGTTGCACAATCTCCCTTATGAGATGATATTTGCGCTCAATATGTTTTCCTCGCTTATGGCTTCTTGGTTCTTTTGAATTTGCAACTGCTCCACTGTTATCACAATAAAGAGTGACAGGAAGATGCATATTTGGAATGACTTCCAAATCAGTTAAGAACTTCCTAAGCCATACAGATTCTTTCGCTGCTTCACAAGCAGCAACATACTCAGCCTCCATGGTGGAATCAGCAACGCAACCTTGCTTTATGCTTCTCCATATTATTGCTCCTCCGTTCAGAGTGAAGACAGATCCTGATGTCGATTTCCTAGAATCTACATCGGTCTGAAAATCTGAGTCAGTGTACCCTGTAAGGATCAGATCCTTAGCACCGTACATTAGCATATAGTCCCTCGTTCTCCTAAGATACTTGAGAATATTCTTAACGGCAGTCCAATGAGCACGTCCCGGATTGGACTGATATCTGCTGACAATTCCCACAGCATAGCATATGTAGGGTCGGGTACATAGCATGGCATACATCAGACTGCCGACCGCTGATGCATAGGGAATGTGTTTCATATCCTCAACTTCTTGAGGTGTCTTAGGACTTTGTTCCTTCGACAAATGAACTCCATGCCTGAAAGGTAATAATCCTTTCTTGGAGTCCTGCATCTTATATCGAATCAACCTTTTATCGATGTACGATGCCTGAGACAATGTTAGTGTTTTGTTCTTGCGATTTCGAACAATTTGGATTCCAAGAACAAACTGAGCCTCTCCCAAATCTTTCATTTGAAATTGTGTCGCTAGCCAATGCTTAATGTCAGTCAGAAATCCCACATCATTTCCAATGAGTAGGATATCGTCAACGTACAACACCAGGAAAGCTACTGTAGAGTTGACTATCCTTTTATAAACACAAGGTTCATCAACAATCTGTTTAAAGCCATAAGATTTGATCGCAGTATCAAACTTTATATTCCAGGATCGAGATGCTTGCTTCAACCCATAAATGGATCTTTTAAGCTTGCAAACCCTTTGCTCGTGATCCTGTTCAATGAACCCCTCTGGTTGAGCCATATAGATACTCTCTTCAAGATTGCCATTTAGAAAGGCTGTCTTAACATCCATTTGCCAAATTTCATAATCATAAAATGTTGCAATAGACAAGAGTATTCTAATCGATTTAAGCATAGCAACAGGAGAGAAGGTTTCTTTATAGTCCACCCCCTCTCTTTGGGTATAACCCTTTGCTACTAGTCGAGCTTTAAAGGTCTGTACCTTATCGGTTTGGTCTCGTTTCCTCTTATAGATCCATTTGCAACCAATAGGTTTTACCCCATCTGGTTGATCTACAAGTTCCCAGACTGAATTGAAGTACATTGACTCCATTTCAAGATTCATGGCTTTAATCCACTGATCTCTATCTTCATCATTCATTGCCTATTTATAGGTCAATGGATCCTCAACGCCATCATCAGGTATGATGACTTGAGTTTCTGCCAAACCTAAGTAACGATCGGGTTGAGTTATAACCCTCCCACTACGTCGAGGCATTCTCAACTCTTGAGAAGGATGTGATTGACTAGAAGTGTCAGCTCCATCAACAACTCTTGTTGAAGAACCAGCTTGATCAACAACTCTTGTTGTTTTATCAGTAGCTTCTTTAGAAATCTCACTTAATACTAGTTTGCTACGAGGTTGATGATTTCTTACGTGGTCTTCCTCTAAGAATGTAGCGTTTGTTGATACAAACCCTCTATTTTCTTGAGGGTCATAAAACATACCACCTTTCGTCTCTTTGGGGTATCCTACGAATAGGCATAATTTTGAACGACGTTCTAATTTCTTGGGGTTTTGCAACAACACATGTGCTGGACATCCCCAAATTCTGAAGTGACGTAAACTACCTTTACACCCTTTCCATAACTCATAAGGTGTTTCTGAAACACTCTTAGTAGGAACCATGTTCAAAATGTATGTAGCAGTCTCCACTGCATATCCCCAAAATAGATCGGGTAATTGAGCGAAACTCATCATAGACCGAACCATGTCTAATAGAGTTCTATTTCTCCTTTCTGATACACCATTTTGTTGAGGCATACCAGGGGCTGAGAGTTGAGACCTTATTCCATGTTCTATTATATAGTCCTGAAATCTTAAGTCCATGTACTCTCCTCCTCGATCTGATCGAAGTGTTTTAATAGTTTTACCTAATAGATTTTTAACCTCAGTCTTATACTCTCTGAATTTTTCAAGAGCTTCGAACTTGTGATGCATTAGGTAAAGATAGCCATACCTTGAATAATCATCAATAAAACTGATGAAATATTCATACCCTCCTCGTGCTTTGACATTCATTGGACCACAGAGATCTGTATGCACGAGTTCTAAGGTTTCTTTGGCTCTATAACCTTTTTCGAAAAAAGATCGTTTAGTCGTTTTACCCTCAAGACAAGACTCACATGGAGGTAAAGAGTTGTCTTCTAACTCATTTAGAAGTCCTATTTTGACCAATCTCTCAATCCTATTGAGATTAATGTGGCCTAGTCTTAAGTGCCAAAGATAGGTATTAGGAGAAATCTTTTGTCGTTTATTTTGAGTTTCAGCTGTTTTAAACATCTCGGTATTTAAAATAGCTTTTGTTTCGCTCGGTTTTAACATATATAAGTTGTTTTCTAGTTTTGCAGAACAAATATGAATACCTCTTTTGAAAATGAACACTTCATTGATTTCAAAAGATACTTTATACAATTGTTCTAATAAACAAGAGATAGATATTAGATTCCTTTTCATTTCAGGAACAAAAAGTACATTATCTAATATAATGAATCTATCTCCAAAAAACAACTTTAAATTTCCTACTGATCTTGCTGAGACAACCTCTCCTGTTCCAACCCTGAGGGTTATCTCGCTGTCCACAAGCATTCTCCAGGAGCTAGTTTCCTGGTAAAAAGAACAAATATGATTAGTCGCCTCTGAATCTAGTATCCAAGTTGAGTTGTCATACTCTACTAAACATATTTCTACAACGAGTAAATCATATTTACCTTGTTGTGTCTTTTCTGCTTTCTTCTCTGCAAGGTATTTTGGGTAGTTTCTCTTCCAGTGCCCGTTTTCATTGTAATGGAAACATTTTCCTTTATCTGCTTTTTGAATCTTGTGTTTGCGGTTAGTAGGAATCTTATTTTTCCCTTTACCCTTCTTCTTCATCAAAACACTTTTAGAAGTTGAAGGTCCAGACTTATTTTTGGAGGACTATCCTCGTAGTAATTTCTTTGAGATAGCAACATTTGCTTCTCCTGTTTGTCCCTTATTCATTAAGAGGGACTGATAAGTCTGTAGCTCATTGAGAAGAGAAGTCAAGTTATATTCAATTTTGTTCATAACCACATTGGTGCGGAACTGGAAGAAGCTCTTTGGAAGAGACATCATGATAAAACTGACTTGACTCTTCTCATCAATGACAGCTTCATTTTCTTCTACCACATTGAAATGGACCATCATGTCCAGGACATGTTCTCTAACTGAGGTCCCTTCTTTCATACGGCAGTTGTAAATGTATTTTATGGCTTTATGTCTAAGGGAGAAGGACGGTTGTCCAAACATCCCTTTTAGAGATTCCATAATCTCTTTAGCAGTACCTATAACATTGTGTTTCTTAGCCAAAACATCAGATATGCTGGCTAGAATGTACACTCGGGCTTTATCATTTGCCTTTATCCATCTGTCATACGCATCCCGAACTGTTCGGTTTGCATTTGAGCTGGGGTTTGGAGGACACTCCTCAGTTAAAACAAACTTTAAATCATTAATGACCAGTATTGTGTTTAGGTTTGATTTCCAAGTTGTGTAGTTGTCGCCGTTTAATTTCTCAGAAGTGAGTAATTGTACTATTGAGTTTGTCATGCTGTGATATAAAGAAAATTCTATTAGTGATTTGAC
Organism: Cucurbita pepo subsp. pepo; assembly: GCF_057944985.1. Classification (NCBI taxonomy): domain Eukaryota; kingdom Viridiplantae; phylum Streptophyta; class Magnoliopsida; order Cucurbitales; family Cucurbitaceae; genus Cucurbita; species Cucurbita pepo. Next base: position 7,565,673 of record NC_141817.1, read on the forward strand.
TTAATCCTGTTTAATCCAATCAGTTTTAGCAAATGTAATAATGTACCCAAATCATTATTAATTTGCAACGATACGTTAGTGAGTTAGAGCAACTGCTACCGAGGGGCAGTCAATTACTCATTCACTAAACCAAGACATTCTTGACTTAAATACTATTCCCAGAATAACTCTTGTTCCTATAGTGTTCTTAGTTATCGCTGTTTTGGTCAAGAATATACCAACTCTTAGTATTTCTTCGTAAGTGTGACCCGCCATTTTCAGACCTCATAGATCGGTCCCAACAATGCTATCGAATGAAAAAGCCAAAGTTGGGAACGGACCTAAGAAATCCTATCCCATTTCTGGAGTTTGCGTTGTTTCGACTCCCATGTTACGACCCTCCGAATGGGTAGTTGCTCTAGGACAACATGTAGGTGGAACATGGGAACCTCACGGTGCAACCTAGTGGTGGAGACCATAGGACGTATTTGACATACTTCCTTCTCCCACTTACTATAAATACTTTCTCTATTCACCTTGTTATTGACTCATGCAAATACCTTCCGAATGGAGGACGCTCCCAGGGCGACACGAGGCCGAGCATGAATCTCACTGTGTGAATTTTACAAAGAGCGTGAAAAGAAAACGATGTATCTTATACACCTTTTTCCTCCCACTAAGTATTTTAGATGGTTGGGTATACTCATTACTTAAGTATATTCCGGCTAATTAAATATAACTTAAGTCTCGGTGATTTTTCTAAATCTTACTTAAGCATGCTCATAAAACTGGGCTAACTAAGCTCAAATACTAGTCCGATCTCCAGGTAGTAGGTTTTCCGTAAACCGTCAACTTAAGTACCTCCAGCCTTAGACAAGATCGTGCTAGGTGAGCTTTCTCGTAACCGCAATTTCGTAAGACATCGACCTATTTTAACTATTAAAATTGATCGTGCTAGGGTCTTAACCCTAAGTGAGCAAGCACTTATCTTTATTATAGATTTTAACGTCTATCTCGTTTTATGACGTTGAAAATAACCTATAACATGCATCTAACATGCTTTATATCACAATTATATAATCAACCATTCCATGCAATAATATAACAATTTATATCTATCGCTCATGGAACCCTAAACATGCATACTATACATTATAACACTTATAACATACTTGGAATGCATGAAACATGCTTAGCCTATGGTGGGATTTTAAATCTATATGACATACTTTATGCATATACATTTTCTATTTAATTAAAACATACATTCATAATGCATAATTAATTAAACACACTAAAGTGGGTTGGTTTTGGCATTTTAAAGCAAGCATTTAACTAAATTATGACACTAATAATTAAAAATAACTTGAGCCGCTCCCGAGGATCACGAACTGGGCGATCCAACCCTTAATAACGTTGAATCGGACCCCAACGGCAGAAAAAACACCCGAACCACCTCTTCCATCTTCTTCGGTTCAGCTTGCTATCTCTTCCATTTTCGATCAATTACAACCTAAAATGGACTCTAATGACTCCATAAAAATTACAGACATTTCTTCATTCATTAAAGCCCATACACATTAGGCTTATAACAATAATTGTATCAAATGGAAGCATAAAAAAAATGCCAAAACCAAAACCATCCACTTTAGCAACCACAAATTTCATTCATGAAATGGTACCCACCATGATCAAATTAATGTAAATAAAGTGCCTAAAATTTGCTCTGATACCAATTGATAGTGTTCATATAACACATGCGAAAGCAATTTGGATCTTAGGCACTTTAAGAACATTAATTATAGTATATAACTAACATGTTCATAAGTATTAAAACTTAATTAGTTTAGATACTAACCTTTTGTAGTTCAAACTTCTTTTTCCTAACGAACCGGTTTCGAACCACCACTAGTGTCTTCTCCACTATCCTCCGGCCTTAGAACGGGATTGTGGAATCTGGTGAGTGACTAAGCTTGGAAGGGATTTTGTATATGTGAAGAGATGTTTGTGAGAGGTCTTTCTCAAGGTTTTCCACCAAGAAGAAGAAGACCTTCCATGTACAATGATCACTCTATTTAAAGAGTGATGTTTGCATGTTCATGCAAATTTGAGATCACCAAATTTTGACACTTAAAATTTCACTCAAATGTTTGGGATTATGTGGCAAGCATGCATGTTTGAGTTAACCAAATTTTGACACTCAAAATTCCACTCAAACTTCTGGGGTTTATTTGGCAAACATGCAAGTTTTGTTAAACCAAATTTTGACACCTCAAAATTCCACTAACATGGATTTTTCCATTAAATGAAGTCAACATTTTGACTTTCTTCATTTCAATTCAACAATTAATTTGAATAATGAATTTCAAATTAAAGTAACATTAAATGATTAATTAAACTATTTAATTAATATTTAATATTAATTCAAATGCCAATCCCAATTAATTCCGACACATAATTCATTAAGATATTTAAATCTTATTTAAATATCTCCAGTTCTCTCCTTTTGTTTAATTCGTAAATAAAACAAAAATGTGGTTAAATATATCGTATATATGTAGCGCATATTCCCTAATTTGAATTCGAACACTTCGAACTCACTTGTCACACTGTTCTATGGTTTAGTCCGATATGAGCTAGCAGAGGGACCTAATGGACCTATAGATCATGGGCTCCAACGATCCAAGATTAACCGGCTAAACTCATTAACCTTGTTAACCAACATTCGTTAACTACTAGGACACTCCACTATAGCTTAGTAGTTGCACTCCCCTCACTATAGATATATTTCTGTCCATTTGATATAACCATGATTAGTAAGTCGATCCTTCACAGGTTGTTCGTAACTAGAGCTGGGTCAATTTACCGTTTTACCCCTAAAGTTACTTCTTGTTCCTTATGTCTCACTGATCCTCTAATGAACAATTGGTTTGTGGTCCAACCAGTAAACCGAATCCCTCTCAGGCCAATGAGAGGGTGGGGCCCCTTGTTCAAGACCTGAAGTCAGTGCTTAAGGAAACTACCTTTCTTCTATCCCTAAAAGTGGGTAGGAGTGAATTCCATCTTGCACCCCACGTCCCCAGCCATTCACCCAGTCTTACCCCTAAAACGGGAGGCCTATTGAGTCGGCGAACTAGAGCCACTCTCACCCATGCAAATCTAAGGATAATTTCGAATAAACAGGAGTTCATGGTTAGCTCAGGATTAAAACCGAGTTACGTAGGTTATCGAATGAAAAGAAAATCAGTCTCAACAGTAAACGACATTATAAAGTGAGAGTGGTTTTCTTCATGGTCCGATCTTATGCAATACTCATTGCATAGGACGCCCCCACTCACATGTCTCCACATGTACAATTTAGTGATCACACTGTTTATATCATATACAAAAATGGGCCGCATCCATAGTGTCCCCAGAACAAGGTACTCAGCCTTATCCTTATACTATAGATCATTTTGACTATATACTTGAACTTGATCCACTCTTATGTCTATACATATAGTTCAAGTAATCATACTATAGCCAGAGTGTTCTTAGTTTATTGGATTCAGATTAATGATCGTAAATTTCACTTTATTCAATAACAATCTTTACTGAATAAACAACAATAATAACTTTATTCAAAATAGAATATGTTTTTGTTTACAAACTATGAGTTTTAGGACATAAAACCCAACAGACGAAACACCGCGTGTGGAATAAGTTGTCTCTTTGATCATCAACATCATTCTCCATAACTTGAGTTTTAATAAGTCTTCTTGTTATAATTGCCAAATGAATCCCATCTTCCAGTTCCTCCTCATTCTTCTAGACTTCTTCAACTAGATCATTGATCTCTCCTCCATTTTTCTCGTCTTGGTTCATGATTGTACAAACAGTAGTGAAATATGTTTAGAACCTCAGACACTCAACTCACTGATTTTACACTCGGAGACACTCGTGTTTATACACACAAAGGTAGGCTGTTTGAGAAAGTGACTAAATTATGATGAAGGTAGGCTAATATATGGGTAAAGCAATTCTGATAGTAGCAAGCTATTCAAGGCAATTAAGATAAGTTAATTATGAAATAACAACAAAATAAAACAAGAAGTGAACAAACAAATAAGAGACACAAAGATATTTTGGGATAGAATTGCACATTGAAAGATAAAATAAAAAATTATAAAAAGAAAGGACGTGAAGATTTTAAGAACGATCTAACTCTTCTTTTTACAGAATTCGGAAAATTTAGAAGTTATCTTCAAGTGTAGATTATGAGAAAAAAAATATAACAAATACAATGGTTCTAGATTTAGATGGATTAAGAAAAAGATGTGAATCGAAGTTTATTTGACCTTCAAATAAACACGCAAATGATCTAAAAAAAATGATAAAGATCGTTTATAATCACAATCGTAAGAACAAATATGATAAGACTTTTTTATTTATCCTTTTTTTTTTTTCAAGATCTCAACGTGATCTTTAGGAAGAAAATGAGAAGTGAAAAGTTATGAATAGTGGCGGAAATGACAGCAAGAAAATAAATGGACAGATTTAAAGAAAAGATATACAATAGCAGAAATGAAAGATAAAATCAATTCTAGAGTCGACCACAAAGATGTAAACCTAGACTCTGATACCAAATTGATAAGGCAACCCTAATTCTTAGCCCAACGATCCAAGCTTTTGTTGAAGCAAGAACCCTTGAATCAAAGTAATTAACACCTACTTATACGAAATTTGGATCAACCAAGAGATAAGGCTATAATTAGATTACCTCTTATGATCCAAGATCTAGAAGCAAGATTTGGAAACCTTGTTCTAAATTGAGTCACTCCACAATCTAACTTGATCAAGGCTTGATTGAATGGCTCGGGTGCAATTCTACCACAAGAATTGCTTGAAACTTAGAAATGACAAATATTATGCTTGAATTTCTAAGGGAAACGTCTCAATTTGAGATCTGAATTACATTCATCCACGAATCTGAATTTTACATAACATATTGTGGGTATTTATAGTCTCCCGACAAAAGACATTTGTGGACGGGATTTATTCTCGATCCCCTTTAAATCTCTACAAAAGAATAAATCAAATTGACCATTTGACTTTTACATGATTTATGAAATTAAAAATAGTTCTTTCTAACAAATGTTGATGTGTTCGAATGGCTAATATAACAGGTTTGAAATCAATTGAGCTTTTTGCGCATAGGTTCGAATTCTGTTGTTGACATTTTTTGTGAATCTTCTTGGCATTGACATTTTTTGAATCTTGGCAATAGGTCCATTTAGAACATCGTGATTCTTATGTTCCATTGTGAATCTTCTTGGCATTGACATTTTTTGAATCTTGGCAATAGGTCCATTTAGAACATCGTGATTCTTATGTTCCATTGTGAATCTTCTTGGCATTGACATTTTTTGAATCTTGGCAATAGGTCCATTTAGAACATCGTGATTCTTATGTTCCATTGCAAGGATACTTGAAGATAATAGAAGAGTTAGGAATTATTCTTTCTCTGAGAGTCTGTTAATAGAAATTACAAACGATTATGGAAGTAATCACCATGCAGGACTGATAAGCGCCTACAATGCTGGAATTTGCAAAGCTAGAGGTCCTTCTAGAATCCTTGCAAAACGTTCACAGAGAAAGCTAATTGATATGAATCCAACAACTGATCACTTCCATGTACCCAAACTTGCAATTACAAGAAGCAATACAAGGAAGATTCAAGAATCAAATCAAGAAAATAATAGAGTGGCTGATATTGGAAAGTGATTAGAAGACTTGTCAATGGTAGTTGCCTTATTTTCTTCAATTTGTATTTAATAGCATTTATTAGTAGTTTGTATGAATGCCTTATTTTCTTCCATTTGTATTTAATAGCATTTATTAAAGATTTGTAGTTGGTGGCTGAACCTTAGAATGTTAGGGTTATCTTTTGGGCCTATTTAAATCCATGTAATATTCATGTTTAAGGGATTTTGTTGAATACAGAAAAAACCTTTGTGTTTTCTTGATACCCATTTGGTGTTATTCTTTTTCAAACTTTGCTTTAGGTTTGATGTTTAAATCGATTCATTGAATTAGTTTTGATCAAGCTAATTCTGGAGTGAATTGTCTTGGTATCTAAGAGTGACCATCATAGATTCCAAGTTCGATCTAAGAGTCATTCATCTTCTAACCAGCTCTTGGTTGGAATCAATCCGTTAAGTTAGCTTTCTCTGTGAACGTTTTGCAAGGATTCTAGAAGGACCTCTAGCTTTGCCAATTCCAGCATTATTGGCGCTTATCATTTGGTATCAGAGCCTTTGGTCGACGTTCTTTGGCCGATCTAGAGGTGATATCTTTATCGTTATTATTATTATTATTATTATTATTATTATTATTATTTTGTCTCTCTCAGATTATCAAAAAAAAAAAAAAAGAAGAATTAGTAGAAAAAAAAAACCAGCTTTTACATTCTTGACCTAGTACCAAAAGTCTACCTTTGAGTGTTAAACACGAGTGTCCTTGATATGAACCAAGAGACATCAATCATACAATATGCTTCAATGAAGATGCGAAGAAAATGTTGTTGAAATTATCTAAAGACATTTCAATTTAGAGTTATTGTATTTCATTAATGTAGTTTAAGACTTTTTAATTTACTTTAGGTTACAATTACATAATGGTTAATTATGGCCATTAAGTATGAATGTTACAACTCTTTGAATGCCTTTAGTAGTTTCATTTGGAGGCTATATAAAGCCATGTATGTTGTATTTGTAAGAAGACTTGGAAAATATAGAAAGAAGCATTTGTGCTTTTCTTTCGCCAATGGCTAAGTTTCTTTGCAATTCTATGTAGTTTAGATTGCATGTAGAATCATTCAAGCTCGACATGATCAATCTTGCTTGTGGAGTGATTCGAATCTCAATCAAGTGTTCTTGTCTTGAGATATTTGATCAACAAGAATCATTCAAGCTAGACATGATCGATCTTGCTTGTGGAGTGATTCGAATCTCAAACAAGTGTTATTGCCTTGAGATACTCGATCAACAAGGTAATCCGAATCTTATTCCCCTTGTATTGATTCCTTATCTTATCATTTGGTATCAGAGCTTCAGGCTCAAGATCGGATATATGTTTTCTTTGTGTTTCTTTTCAATTTATTTTTATCTTTATAGTTTTTAATCGACTCAAAATAAAAAATCCAATCTGGGCTCTACAAAAAGATTTGAGAGGTGAGAATGAGAGCTTCATTTGTGTAGATGAGTGCTAACAGAGTGGCCCCAAATTCCTTGAGTGTATACACATGAGAGAGTGTTGTGAGGTCCTTTATATTTCCATAACTTATTTTTTGCAGCAAAGTTTCACAAATAGATTCGAGGACGAATCCTCTTGAAGAAGTGGAGAATGATATGAACCAAAAGACATCAATCAAACAATATACTTCAATGAAGATGTGAAGAAAAAGTTGTCAAAATTATCAAAAGATGTTTCAATTCATGCCACATTGAAGAAGAATGAAGTTTGATTGTTATAAAATTTGGTTGGGTTACAATTTAGGGTAATTTAGAGTTATTGTATTTTAAGACATTTTATTTACTTTAGGTTACATTTACATAATGGCTAATTATGGCCATTAAGTATGAATGTTACAACTTTTGGAATGCCTTTAATAGTTTCATTTTGAGGCTATATAAAGCCATGTACGTTGTATTTGTAAGGTAGACTTGGAAAATGTAGTAAAAGAAGCATTTGTGCTTTTCTTTAGCCAATGGCTAAGTTTCTTTGCAATTCTATGTAGTTTAGGTTGCATGTAGAATCATTCAAGCTCGACATGATCAATTTTGCTTGTGGAGTGATTCGAATCTCAAGCAAGTGTTCTTGCATTGAGATATTTGATCAACAAGAATCATTCAAGCTAGACATGATCAATCTTGCTTGTAGAGTGATTCAAATCTCAAACAATGTTCTTGCCTTGAGATATTCGATCAACAAGGTAATCCAAATCTTATTCCCTTTGTAGTTGATTCCTTATCTTATCATTTGGTATTAGAGCTTCAGGCTCAAGATCGGATATATGTTTCCTTTGCGTTTCTTCTCAATTTGATTTTTATTTATTTTTTTATCTTTTTAGTTTTTAATCGACCCAGAGTTCAAAATTCAATCTTTGCTCTATTAAAAATTTTGAGAGGTGAGAATGAGAGTTTCAATTGTGTAAACAACTACAAGGGGAATAAGATTCGGATTACCTTGTTGATCGAATATCTCAAGACAAGAAAATTGTTTGAGATTCGAATCACTCCACAAGCAAGATCGATCATGTCTAGCTTGAATGATTCTTGTTGATCAAATATCTCAAACACTTGTTTGAGATTCGAATCACTCCACAAGCAAGATTGATCATGTCGAGCTTGAATGATTCTACATGCAATCTAAATACATAGAATTGCAAAGAAACTTAGCCATTGGCTAAAGAAGAGCACAAATGCTTCTTTTACTATATTTTCCAAGTCCGCTTACAAATACAACATACAAGGCTTTATATAGCCTAAAAAATGAAACTATTAAAGGCATTCCAAGAGTTGTAACATTCATACTTAATGGCCATAATTAGCCATTATGTAAATGTAACCTAAAGTAAATAAAATGTCTTAAAATACAATAACTCTAAATTACCCTAAATTGTAACCCAACCAAATTTTATAACAATCAAACTTCATTTCTTCTTCAATGTAGCATGAATTGAAACATCTTTCGATAATTTTGACAACCTTTTCTTCACATCTTCATTGAAGTATAATGTATGATTGATGTCTCTTGGTTCATATCATTCTCCACTTCTTCAAGAGGATTCGTCCTCGAATCTATTTGTGAAACTTTGCTGCAAAAAAATAAGTTATGGAAATACGAAGGACCTCACAACACTCTCTCACGAGTATACACTCAAGGAGTTTTAGGACACTCTTTTATACTCAGTTACACAAATGAAGCTCTCATTCTCACTTCTCAAAATTTTAAATAGAACAAAGATTGAATTTTGAACTCTGGGTTGATTAAAAACTAAAAAGATGAAAATAATTAAAAATCAAATTGAGAAAGAAAAAAACGCAAAGGAAACATATATCGGATCTTGAGCCTGAAGCTCTGATACCAAAATGCTATGGAAATCAACCCAAGGGAAAGTATGGAACGGATTACCTTGATGATCAAGATCAAGAGTAAAGAAAACTCGTTTCTAAACTCGTGATTCGAATCACTCCACAAGAGGTTTGATCAATACCACTTGAATGACTCTACATGCAAGTTCTAAACACAAGAATTTGCAAAGAAAGTTTAGCTGTCAAAATTATCAAAAGATGTTTCAATTCATGCCACAATGAAGAAGAATGAAGTTTGATTGTTATAAATTTTGGGTGGGTTACAATTGAGAGTTATTGTATTTCATTAATGTATTTTAAGACTTTTTATTTACTTTAGGTTACATTTACATAATGGCTAATTATGGCCATAAAGTATGAATGTTACAACTCTTGGAATGCCTTTAATAGTTTCATTTTTTAGGCTATATAAAGCCTTGTATGTTGTATTTGTAAGCGGACTTGGAAAATATAGTAAAAGAAGCATTTGTGCTCTTCTTTAGCCAATGGCTAAGTTTCTTTGCAATTCTATGTATTTAGATTGCATGTAGAATCATTCAAGCTCGACATGATCAATCTTGCTTGTGGAGTGATTCGAATCTCAAACAAGTAATCATGTGTTGAGATATTTGATCAACAAGAATCATTCAAGCTAGACATGATCAATCTTGCTTGTGGAGTGATTCGAATCTCAAACAATGTTCTTGCCTTGAGATATTCGATCAACAAGGTAATCCGAATCTTATTCCCTTTGTATTGATTTCCTTATCTTATCAACTCTTCTATCCTCAAATTAGTCCTTCCAAGGTTCGTTGTTGTGATTCTCTCAATCGTGCATCAGTAATGTCAGTATTGTCGTCTGGATTTTCCATGCTACAAAAGAAAGGTAAAAGGAAAAAAAGGACCTCACAAGGGCTCCCTCACATGGATTCACTCGTAAATGTAGTTCACTCGTGTTTAGCACTCAACACTCGAATCAATGTGTCACTCCCTTACAAACTCACCCTCACAATTGAGCACACACAAATCACACTCCAAAAAACAAATTGGGATGTGAGACAACTTATGTTATAGAGCTAAGTGCAATTCAAAGTTAATAGACAGCACACTCAACACATAAACAAGGGTATTAAAGGAGCAATCCGAATAACGACAAAAAAACGAATTAAAGAAAGAAAATAATTAAGGACTAATTTAGACGTAGTTACATATAATAATCAAGAGGAAAAAAGAAAGACATTTAACATCAATAAGCTTTCTTTCTTTCAATGGTTTTTTTTTTTTCTTCTGATTGGCAAAATCTAATCAATTTACCAACAAGAAAATTGATTTAGAAGATCTTAAAGAAGAACAAAGTGTTGATAAGATCCATATCTAATACTTTGAAGAACATAAGAAATGTTTTTTTTTTTTTTGTTATATATTTTTGTGATAGAATATGAACATTCTACACAAACTGAGAAAAAAAAATTATAATAGAATTAAAAGAGATAAGCGCAATATATCTGATTTTAAGCCTAAAGCTCTGGTACCAAATGATAAGATAAGGAATCAATACAAGGGGAATAAGATTCGGATTACCTTGTTGATCGAATATCTCAAGGCAAGAACACTTGTTTGAGATTCGAATCACTCCACAAGCAAGATCGATCATGTCTAGTTTGAATGATTCTTGTTGATCAAATATCTCAACGCAAGAACACTTGTTTGAGATTCGAATCACTCCACAAGCAAGATTGATCATGTTGAGCTTGAATGATTCTACATGCAACCTAAACTACAATAGAATTGCAAAGAAACTTAGCCATTGGCTAAAGAAAAGCACAAATGCTTCTTTTACTATATTTTTCAAGTCTCTTAGTTCATATCAGTGCATGTCCTCCCTGACTTCTGTACATTGGGCGGCGGTCAAACGAATTCACCATTATTTACATGACACTATTGATATGGGCTTGTATCTTACAAAGTCCAGCACTGATTTGCTGAGTGCCTTCTCAGATGCTGATTGGGTCGGGAATCCTGATGACCGTAAAAGCACTTGAAGCTATGCACTTGAGGCTATGGGTCGGGAATCCTGGAGACCGAATACAAGGTGGTTGCCAATGCCACTGCCAAATTAATCTAGATCCAAGTACCCTTGCGTGAGCTCGGGATCTCGTAAACGCGAGCGCCTAGCTTATGGTGTGACAACATTGGTGCCACCTATCTGTCTGCCAATCCAATCTTTCATCGACAGATGAAGCATGTTGAGGTTGATTATCACTTTGTTCGTGAACGAGTTCTGACTCGTCAGCTTGATGTGCGACTCATATCTTCCAAGCATCATCTCGTCGATATCATGACAAAGCCACTGTCAATTCCTTGTTTTAGCAGTTTTAGGCGCAATTTAAACTTAGTAGTACATCGTCCAGATTCAGGGAGTGTTAAACGTAGAATAGGTCATATATATACATAGTAAGATAATTTACTGATTAAGTGGTTTGTTATCTGGATCAAGGAGAATCTATGATTTTCTGGCTTGTTACCATGGATCAAGGAGAATCTATGATTTCCTGGTTTGTTACCATGGATCAAGGCCCACCACATAATCCTCATTATAAACATGTATAAATACATGAGGTGGTGACCCATATAAGTCACAGTGCCATTCAACCTAACATGGTATAAGAGTCATGTCTTAAACTTAGCCATGTCAATAGAATCCTCAAATGTCAAACAAAGGACTCGAAAAGAAAAGGAGTCAAGGCTCCTCGAAGGCATAGTAAAAAATAACTAAGAGTCCAAAAAGAAAAGGAGTCGAGCCTCGATTAAGGGGAGGCGTACGTTGTTCGAGGGGAGGTGTTGGATGAAAGTCCCACATCGGCTAATTTACGGAATGATCATGGGTTTATAATCAAAGAATACTATCTTCATTGGTATGAGGCCTTTTGGGGAAACCCAAAGCAAAGGTGATAAGATATGGAAATCAACTACAAGGAGAGTAAGATTTGGATTACCTTGTTGATCGAATATCTCAAGGCAAGAACACTTGATTGAGATTCGAATCACTCCACAAGCAAGATCGATCATGTCTAGCTTGAATGATTCTTGTTGATCAAATATCTCAAACACTTGTTTGAGATTCAAATCACTCCACAAGCAAGATTGATCATGTCGAGCTTGAATGATTCTACATGCAACCTAAACTACATAGAATTGCAAAGAAACTTAGCCATTGGCTAAAGAAAAGCACAAATGCTTCTTTTACTACATTTTCCAAGTCTCCTTACAAATACAACATACAAGGCTTTATATAGCCTCAAAAATGAAACTATTAAAGGACTTCCAAGAGTTGTAACATTCATACTTTATGGCCATAAGTAGCCATTATGTAAATGTAACCGAAATTAAATAAAAAGTCTTAAAATACAATAATGAAATACAATAACTCTAAATTGTAACCCACCCAAGATTTAAAACAATCAAACTTCATTCCTCTTCAATGTGGCATGAATTGCTTGATAATTTTGACAACATTTTCTTCACATCTTCATTGAAGTATATTGTATGATTGATGTCTCTTGGTTCATATCAAAAGGCATGAGAGCTTATGCTCAAAGTGGACAATATCATACCATTGTGGAGAGTCATGTTCATCTAACACCAACATCGTCTTTTGGTTGATGAGGTACCTTGTACGAACGACTAGGGTGCAACCCCTATTCGTGAACTAGCAAGGAGGGATTAGGGCCTATTTTGTACATATGGCTCAGTTGTGACCCTTTGTGAGTTATAAGAGTCATTGAGGGTACGTAATTAAGGTAGTATCAATTGTGCCAAGTGGAGGAGCCAGATAGTTACTATCTCCACTCGGAAGAGCGACGCAACAGATCATTCACTGTTTTAACCCAAGAGGGTATGTAACTGATCAATTACTATCTTCGGTAGAAGGCAATGCGACACGTTGATTATTGTTTCTGTCTAAACAGGCGATTCAACAAGTATTTATTGTTAAATGTAGAAGTGATAAGATAAGGAATCAACTACAAGGGGAATAAGATTCGGATTACCTTGTTGATCGAATATCTCAAGGCAAGAAGAACACTTGTGATATGAACCATTGCGCTTATCTCTTTTAATTCTCTTATTATTATTTTTTTTCTCAGTTTGTGTAGAATGTTCATATTCTATCACAAAAATATATAACAAAAAAAAAATATATATACATTTTTTTATGTTCTTTAAAGTGTTAGATCTGGATCTTATCAACACTTTATTCTTCTTTAAGATCTTCTAAATCAATTTTCTTGTTGGTAAATTGATTAGATTTTGCCAATAAGAAAAAAAAAAAAAACCATTGAAACAAAGAAAGCATATTGATGTTAAATGTCTTTCTTTTTTCCTCTTGATTATTATATGTAACTCTCATATGTTACTACGTCTAAATTTGTCCTTAATCATTTTCTTTCTTTAATTCGTTTCTTTGTCGTTATTCGGATTGCTCCTTCAATACCCTTGTTTATGTGTTGAGTGTGCTGTCTATTCACTTTGAATAGCACTTAGCTCTATAACATAGCTTGTCTCACATCCCAATTTGTTTTTTTTGGAGTGTGATTTGTGTGTGCTCAATTGTGAGGGTGAGTTTGTAAGGGAGTGACACATTGATTCGAGTGTTGAGTGCTAAACACGAGTGAACTACATTTACGAGTGAATACACGTGAGGGAGCGCTTGTGAGGTTCTTTTTTTTTCTTTTACCTTTCTTTTGTAGCATGAAAAATCCAGACGACAATACTAACATTACTGATGCACGATTGAGAGAAGCACAACAACGAACCATGGAAAGACTAATTCGAGGAATAGAAGAGTTGACTGATCGAATAGGAAGATTGGAGATTCAAAATCAAGCACGATAGAGGATTCCACAACCTACGCCCTCAACCGATACATATGAGGGCGACAATTCTGATCACCACGAGGATAATCCACATGCGGTTGGTCATGGCTTGATGCGAGGGAGAGACCATGGAAGAAGGTATCATAATTTACAACAACGAGTTCCTTATGATGACAGAATTGATCGTAACGTGGGGAGCATCAAATTAAAACTTCCCAAGTTTTATGGCAAAACCGATCCAGAGGAGTACCTTCAATGGGAGAAAACGGTGGAGTCGGTGTTCAACTGTCATAATTTTAGTGATAAAAAGAAGGTACTGTTATGCATTGCTCAATTCAAACAATATGCTCAAATTTGGTGGGATAAATTGATGTCAAGTAGGAGAAGAAACCTTGAAGCACCAATTGATTCATGGTACGAGTTCAAAGAGTCCATGAGGAAGCATTTTGTTCCACAATATTTTCAACGGGACAAGGTGCAAAAGCTTCAAGCATTGAAACAAGGACGCTCTGTGGAAGATTATTACAAGGAGATGGATAAATTGATGGATCGACTTGATCTCGATGAGGACATGGAGGCTCTCATGGCGTGGTTTCTTAATGGGTTAAACACAGAGATTGCAGACAAGACTGATTTACAGCCTTATTCTAATATTGAGGAGTTGTTGCACATTGCAATTAAGATCGAGAGGCAAATCCAAAGAAGGTCTCAACGGTATTCTTCTAAAACTTTTCCCAATTCTACTTCTACATGAAAAAAGAATAGTAAGAACATTGATTATAAGCATAGAAATCCAGAGATTAATGAGAAGCCTCAAGCTAAATTTGAGAAAGGGGAGAGTTCTAGAACAGGGAAAGAAAAAGTAGAAAAGTCTAATGTTCGAAATTGGGATTTAAAGTGTTGGAGATGTCAAGGGGTAGGACACTATAGTAGAGATTGCCCAAATGCAAGAATTATGACCATCAAAGAGGGAGAAATTGTTACGGATGACGAGGCACATGACGACATAAATGAGGAAACTGATGAGGACCCTACACATTTATCTTTGGTTACTCGACGAGCTCTAAACACCCACATTAAGGAGGACGGCCTAGACCAAAGAGAGAACTTGTTTCAAACTCGTTGTCTTGTTCAATTTGTACCTTGTAGTGTTGTCATTGATAGCGATAGTTGCACCAATGTTGTGAGTTCCATTCTGGTCAAAAGAGATAATTTAAAGACACAACCACATCCAAGACCCTACAAGCTTCAATGGTTGAATGATTGTGGGGAAGTACGGGTAACTCAACAAACTCTTTTTTCATTTACTATTGGAAAATATGTTGATGATGTTTTATGTGATGTTGTATCCATGCATGTTGGAGATTTACTACTGGGGAGGCCATGGCAGTTTGATCGTCGCGTAATGTATGATGGGTATGCAAATCGATACTCTTTTACTCACAATGGTAGAAAAACTACTCTTGTTCCATTGTCTCCAAAAGATGTATTTATTGATCATTGCAAACTTGAAAAGAAAAGGCAAGAGGCTGATGCAAAAGCAGAGATTGAAAAAGAATCAAGTGAAAAAATGAGCTTGAGTGAAAAGCAAGAGAGTAACACTCAGCCTAGAGAAAAAAAAGAGAGAAAAGCCAAATCAGTAAGCTTGTATGTTAGATCAAGTGAGGTTAGGAATGTTTTGCTCTCTAACAAGACTATTCTTGTACTTATGTGCAAGGGGTCTTGTTACTTTACTAACATGCTTAACCCTTCTTTGCCTAGTGATTTTGTTGTGCTTTTGCAAGAGTTTGAAGATTTATTTTCTGAGGAGATGCCTAGTAGTTTGCCACCACTTAGAGGGATTGAACATAAGATTGACTTCATTCCTGGCGCGCCCATTTCAAACTGACCAGCATATAGGACTAATCCAAAGGAGGCTGAAGAGATACAAAGGCAAGTAAGTGAACTCCTTGCTAAAGGGTATGTGATATGAACCAAGAGACATAAATCATACAATATACTTCAATGAAGATGTGAAGAAAAGGTTGTCAAAATTATCAAAAGATGTTTCAATTCATGCCACATTGAAAAAGAATGTGAAGTTTCATGTTATAAATTTTGGGTGGATTACAATTTAGAATAATTTAGATTTATTGTGTTTTAAGACTTTTAATTTACTTTAGGTTACAATAACATAATGATTAATTATGACCATTAAGTATGAATGTTACAACTTTTGGAATGCCTTTAATAGTTTCATTTTGAGGCTATATAAAGCCATGTATGTTGTATTTGTAAGGTAGACATGGAAAATATAGAAAGAAGCATTTGTGCTTTTCTTTAGCCAATGGCTAAGTTTCTTTGCCATTCTAAGTAGTTTAGGTTGCATGTAGAATCATTCAAGCTCGACATGATCAATCTTACTTGTGGAGTGATTCGAATCTCAAACTAAGTGTTCTTGCCTTGAGATATTCGATCAACAAGAATCATTCAAGCTAGACATGATCGATCTTGCTTGTGGAGTGATTCGAATCTCAAACAATGTTCTTGCCTTGAGATATTCGATCAACAAGGTAATCCGAATCTTACCCCCCTTGTAGTTGATTCTTTATCTTATCATTTGGTATCAGAGCTTCAGGCTCAAGATCGGATATATGTTTCCTTTGCGTTTCTTTTCAATTTGTTTCTATCTTTTTAGTTTTTAATCGACCCAAAAGAAAAAAAGCCAAAGTGGGCTCTACTAAAAAAATTGAGAGGTGAGAATGAGAGCTTCATTTGTGTAAATAAGTGCAAACAGAGTGGCCTAAAATTCCTTGAGTGTATACACATGAGAGAGTGTTGTGAGGTCCTTTGTATTTCCATAACTTATTATTATTATTATTATTTTTGCAGCAAAGTTTCACAAATAGATTCGAGGACGAATTCTCTTGAAGAAGTGGAGAATGATATGAATCAAGAGACATCAATCATACAATATGCTTCAATGAAGATGTGAAAAAAATATTGTTGAAATCATCAAAAATATTTCATTCATGCCACATTGAAGAAGAATGAAGTTTCATGTGATAAATTTTGGGTGGATTACAATTTAGAGTTATTGTATTTCATTAATGTATTTTAAGAGTTTTTATTTACTTTAGGTTACAATTACATAATGGTTAATTATGGCCATTAAGTATGAATTTACAACTCTTGGAATGCCTTTAATAGTTTCATTTTGAGAATATATAAAGCCATGTATGTTGTATTTGTAGGAAGACTAGGAAAATATAGTAAAAGAAGCATTTGTGCTTTTCTTTAGCCAATGACTAAGTTTCTTTGCAATTCTATGTAGTTTAGGTTGCATGTTGAATCATTAAAGCTCGACATGATCAATCTTGTTTGTGAAGTGATTCAAATCCCAAACAAGTGTTCTTGCATTGAGATATTTGATCAACAAGAATCATTCAAGCTAGACATGATCGATCTTGCTTGTGGAGTGATTCGAATCTCAAACAATGTTCTTGCCTTGAGATACTCGATCAACAAGGTAATCCGAATCTTACTCCCCTTGTAGTGATTTCCCCATATCATTTGGTATCAGAGCTTGAGTGATATGAATCCAACAACTGATCACGTGCATGTACCTGAAGGACCGATTACAAGAAGCAAGGTTAAGAAGATTCAAGAGGCCTATACATTGCATCTTCAAAAGCTAGCTAGTGTACCGGTTGAAACAAAGACTTTTGAGCCCAAAAATCTTTATAGCATTAGCATATCAAATCAAGAAGATAATGGAATGGCTGATATTGGAAAGTAATTAGAAGACTTGCCTTTGGTAGTTGAATTACCAATTAAGGAAATTATTAATGCCTTATTTGCTTCATTTTATATTTAATAGCATTTATTAAAAGTTTGTATGAATTGCCTTATATTCTTCAATTTGTATTTAATAGCATTTATTAGCATTTATTAGTGGTTGGTGGCTGATATTGGAGAGTGATATGAACCAAGAGACATCAATCATACAATATGCTTCAATGAAGATGTGAAGAAAATATTGTTGAAATTATCAAAAGATATTTCAATTCATGCCACATTGAAAAAGAATGTGAAGTTTCATGTTATAAATTTTGGGTGGATTACAATTTAGAATAATTTAGATTTATTGTATTTCATTAATGTATTTTAATACTTTTAATTTACTTTAGGTTACAATTACATAATGGTTAATTATGGTCATTAAGTATAAATGTTACAACTCTTGAAATGCCTTTAGTAGTTTCATTTTGAGGCTATATAAAGCCATGTATGTTGTATTTGTAGGGAGACTTGGAAAATATAGCAACTGAAGCATTTGTGCTTTTCTTTAGCCAATGGCTAAGTTTCTTTGCAACTCTCTATAGTTTAGGTTGCATGTAGAATCATTCAAGCTCGACATGATCAATCTTGCTTGTGGAGTGATTCGAATCTCAATCAAGTGTTCTTGCCTTGAGATATTTGATCAACAAGAATCATTCAAGCTAGACATGATCGATCTTGCTTGTGGAGTGATTCGAATCTCAATCAAGTGTTCTTGCCTTGAGATATTCGATCAACAAGGTAATCCGAATCTTATTCCCCTTGTAGTGATTCCTTATCATATCACAATCCCTCTCCACCACGCTTTCACAATCTATCTCACCAAGAACAACTTCGTCATATGCCGCGCCTAGCTCCTCCCCAACCTACAGAGTACGAAGTTTATGGGCTACCTCGATGGCACCATTGTTGCACCTGCCAAACTGGTCCCTTCCTCAACCGCTGCTTGTGTTGACCAGGTCACTAATTAGGCCTATGATTCGTGGTATGATTAGGATTAACAGGTCCTTAGCGGCCTTCTCTCATGCATGTCTAAGAAGATTCTTTGCGATGTGGTTGTCGGTACTACGTCCAAAGAGACGTGGGATACCTTGCAACAAATGTTTTCATCGTCAACTTGTGCTTGCACTATTCAGATCTGTGTTGAGCTTGCTACATCCAAGTAACGCGATATGTCGGTTGCAAATTATTTCGCAAGATCAAAGGGCTGGCCACCGAGTTGGCAGCCGTCGGCTCTACCTTGTGGGATGATGACGTGATCGTGTATCTGCTCGCTAGTCTTGGCCCTGACTATGATCCCTTCATCACCTCGATGACTACCAAGAGTGAAGCTCTTATGCTTGATGATGTATTTGCACATCTAAAGGCGTTTGAAGCTCGCTAACTACAACACAAGGCTGAACTTCAGTTAAATCTTGGATCTTCGGCCAATTATGCTGGTCGTGGTGGTCAGCATTAAAACCTTGGGCGTAGAGATCATGGTCGTGGCCATTCTCTTGGTGGCGCGCCCTCTCGTCTTGCTGGTAATCTCATGATCCTTCTGCTCGTACTTTCTGCCAGATCTGCGGCAAAGTGGGGAATACTGTCATTTGCTACTGGTATAGGATGGATGAATTCTATCAAGATGAACCTCCTTCTGCGGAACTAGCTGCTACTTCCTCCTACAAGATTGATCTAAATTGGTACAACGTCACAGGCGCCACTGATCATATCACTAGTGACTTGGATTGTCTCGTTGTGCGTGAACACTACATGAAGGTGAACAAGTTCAAGTCGGCAATGAAGCTGGTTTGCAGATTTTGCATACTTGTCATTCTTGAATTAATACTGCTGCTCGTCCTCTTGGATTCGTAATATTTTGCATGTGCCTGAAATTTCCAAACATCTTCTTAACGTTCAAAAATTTTCTCGTGATAATGACATATTTTTTGAATACCATCCTTGGAATTTTTCTATTAAGTATCGACGGTCGAGGAAAGGTGATAAGATAAGGAATCAATTACAAGGAGAATAAGATTCGGATTACCTTGTTGATCGAATATGATATGAACCAAGGACATCAATCATACAATATGCTTCAACGAAGACGTGAAGAAAATATTGTTGAAATTATCAAAAGATATTTAAATTCATGCCACATTGAAGAAGAATGAAGTTTCATGTGAGTCTTGACTTAATCGTTAGTCTTGACTTCCCAGCTCTTGAATTAAGGAGAGGCGAGACTTTTCTTTTGGTGACAACGATTCATTTCTGTTCACAAAATTATCCTTGTTCCAAGTTTTAGAATTTGAAAAGGTGTTAGTTCGTGATGTGTGTTGGGTTTTATGTCCTAAAACTCATAGTTTGTAAACAAAAACATATTCTATTTTCAATAAAGTTATTATTGTTGTTTATTCAGTAAAGATTGAATAAAGTGAATTTTACGATCATTAATCTAAATCCAATAAACTAAGAACACTCTGGCTATAGTATGATTACTTAAACTATATGTAGAGACATAAGAGTGGATCAAGTTCAAGTATATAGTCAAAATGATCTATAGTATAAGGATAAGGCTGAGTACCTTATTCTAGGGACACTATGGTTGCGGCCCACTTTTGTATATGATATAAACAATGTGATCACTAAATTGTACATGTGGTGACATGTGAGTGGGGGCGTCCTATGCAATGAGTATTGCATAAGATCGGACCATGAAGAAAACCACTCTCACTTTATAATGTCGTTTACTGTTGAGACTGATTTTCTTTTCATTCGATAACCTAGGTAACTCGGTTTAATCCTGAGCTAACCATGAACTCCTATTTATTCGAAATTATCCTTAGATTTGCATGGGTGAGAGTGGCTCTAGTTCGCCGACTCAATAGGCCTCCCATTTCAGGGGTAAGACTGGGTGAATGGCTGGGGACGTGGGGTGAAAGATGGAATTCACTCCTACCCACTTTTAGGGATAGAAGAGAGGTAGTTCCCTTAAGCACTGACTCCAGGTCTTGAACAAGGGGCCCCACCCTCTCATTGGCCTGAGAAGAATTCGGTTTACTGGTTAGACCACAAACCAATTGTTCATTAGAGGATTAGTGAGACATAAGGAACAAGAAGTAACTTTAGGGGTAAAATGGTAAATTGACCCAGCTCTAGTTACGAACAACCTGTGAAGTCGACTTACTAATCATGGTTATATAAAATGGACAGAAATATATCTATAGTGAGGGGAGTGCAACTACTAGGCTATAGTGGAGTGTCCTAGTAGTTAACGAATGTTGGTTAACAAGGTTAATGAGTTTAACCGGTTAATCTTGGATCGTTGGAGCCCATGATCTATAGGTCCATTAGGTCCCTCTACTAGCTCATATCGGACTAAACCATAGAACAGTGTGACGAGTGAGTTCGAAGTGTTCGAATTCAAATTAGAGAATATGCGCTACATATATACGATGTATTTAACCGCATTTTTGTTTTATTTACGAATTAAACAAAATAGAGAATCTGAGATATTTAAATAAGATTTAAATATCTTAATCAATTATGTGTCGGAATTGAATGGGATTGGCATTTGAATTAATATTAAATATTAATTAAATAGTTTAATTAATCATTTAATTTTACTTTAATTTGAAATTCATTGTTCAAATTAATTGTTGAATTAAAATGAAGAAAGTCAAAATGTTGACTTCATTTGATGGAAAAATCCATATTAGTGGAATTTTGAGGTGTCAAAATTTGGTTTAACCAAACTTGCATGCTTGCCAAATAAACCTCACAAGTTTGAGTGGAATTTTGAGTGTCAAAATTTGGTGATCCCAAATTTGCATGAATATGCAAACATGACTCTTTAAATAGAGTGATCATGGTACATGAGAGGTCTTCTTTCTTCTTGGTGAAAAAACCTTGAGAAAAACCTCTCACAAACACTCTCTTCACATATACAAAATCCCTCCCAAGTTTAGTCACTCACCGAATTCCACAATCCCGTTCTAAAGCTGGAGGATAGTGGAGAAGACACTAGTGGTGGTTCGAAACCGGTTCGTGATGAAAAAGAAGTTTGAACTACAAAAGGTTAGTATCTAAACTCATTAAGTTTTAATACTTATGAACATGCTAGTTATTTACTATAATTAATGTTCTAAAAGTGCCTAAGATCCAAATTGCTTCCACATGTGCTATATTAACACCATCAGTTCACATGTAAGAACAAGTCTTATACATAGGGAGGAATTATGCATGCAAAAAGAATCAAAGTATCTCTTATATACGACATTGAGAACTAGACAAAAAAGTTATGAAATCAGTTATATAACAACCCCTACAAAATGACATAATCATAAAATAACATAGATTTGTTACTTGATATAACTTATCATAGCATAACGTCACATAACATGAACATATCATGAAATAACATTGCATATCTATAGTCATAGCACTGTATTATTTAACCATCTACATAGAGAGGAATTATGCATGCAAAAAGAATCTTAAGTATCTCTTATATACGACATGGAGAACTAGACAAAAAAGTTATGAAGTCAGTTATATAACAACCCCTACAAAATTATCAAAATCAAATGGTGGGATAAATATACTTATACCCACGCAGACATCAAGGCGGTAAAGGTCTGGCTATCTGAGAATGACCACCTTCAGGATTTATCCAAGAAGAAGACCTCTGAATTCCTTAATTCAAAGTCGAGGCTACTCGCCGCATTAGCCCAGACAACTTCGGAAGCTGATTTTCAAAAGCTTCTTCAAGAAGCCACATCAGTCGGTTCAACGTCTTCTCCTTCTATTATAGAGGAAAAAGATGAAGACACGATCTATGATCTCAATGATCCATTTTTGGATTCACAACCACCTTTGTAGATATCATCATCTCAATGACTGAATAGTCGTTAAACTAAAAAAAAAAAATAAAAAAAAAATATATTCGTGAATGGAATATGTTCCCTGACATATTTCATTCAATTTTCCTTCTTTTGGCACCTTGTCTATTTTGATTTTTCTTATTATTATTGTACTCTTTCTTTTTTCATGTAAATACATCTATGTACATCTATGTAAAAATATGTATTATGTAAAAACATGTATTAAAAGTTATTAATTAAGCTAGGATGATAGAGCTCATGTAAATCGTAAGGGCTCAAGTCATTAAGCATTTGTAAATGGTATCATAGCCTTCTATTCGTGAGGAAAGAGGAGTTACTCGATCTTTAAGAGCGATGTCACAGAAACCAGGAGGAAGATATGAAAATTCAAAAGAATTTGGAGTATGTGATAGCTGAGCGAATAGCCCTTGTGTTCCAGGTGGTAAGACGCGGGAAGCGCAGTAAGTCCGTTGGCAAGCTTGGGTGCTTAGTCATATGAAAAATTCTGAAGAAAATCTTATCTACAACCTGACAACTTTATCAGAGACAAAACAAAGATTGACAACTTGTCAGGCACACAGTAAAGGCTCACATGCCAATTACTAATGTCGGTAAATTATTAGTCTTTTAAATTATTAGTTTACTTTATGTCTTATAGGAAAATAGATCTTGCAGGGGTCCTGTCCTCTTAGATTCGATCTTATCTCTTAGTTGACGTTTTTCAAATTTACGATCAAACTCGAAGTCTATAAAGGGACTTCATCAATGTAAAGAGGGCATCGATCGGCCGATAGCTCTCTCTTGAATATCAATTGAACAATTCAGAGAAAAATCATCCTACTCTTATCTTATCTATCTTATGAACGAATTTCTTAGAAAGCTCAGAAAATCAAGCCATCTCAAATGCTCTACCGATGAGGAAGAAAGTTCAAATGAACATCGAAGGGGAGAAAATCTCACAATCTCAAATACTGTCAATCAAGAATACTAGATTGCCAGAATCGAAGATCAACTCAAAAATTGGACTATTCCAAAGGTAGATCCTAAAACTATCTACCAAATTTCAACCTTCAATTTTACTCAAAGATCATGCATCAAATTCTCAGAGAAGAACATCCCAATTCATAGCAATAGGGAATCTCTGAATCTTTTTTCAAGATCTCTTATACTCCAACATAGTGAAGAGTTTAACTATCTCCATGTCGGTTTTGTCCAAGTCGCGGTAAAACCATTGTTCAGACTTGGATTAGATATCCCAGTCCTTATCTCCTTACGAGATAAGAGACATGAAGATTTCTCAAATTCTTTATTGGGAATGGTTCAATCCAATTTAGAGAATGGACCAGTCTATTTCAATTGTTATCCAAACTTTACTCTGTCTCTCCACGACCCACACATATTATCAGCTCTCATGCTAGA
Organism: Cucurbita pepo subsp. pepo; assembly: GCF_057944985.1. Classification (NCBI taxonomy): domain Eukaryota; kingdom Viridiplantae; phylum Streptophyta; class Magnoliopsida; order Cucurbitales; family Cucurbitaceae; genus Cucurbita; species Cucurbita pepo. Next base: position 7,589,739 of record NC_141817.1, read on the forward strand.
TTTACAGTCAAAAAATTTAAACATCAAGGCTGAAACCCATTCTTCAGTCGTTATATTCAGGGTTTATTATAAGCTCATGAATACAAACATTTCTCCAAGAGCATTAAGATCCTCACCAAAAGGATCGACTATGCTCATAGAAGCAAATATTGGAAAATCATCAGTGACTGTCCCAAAAACACTCTCTTGGGATCAAATAACCAGAAGCACTCTCTGGAAAATAGAAGATGCAAATCTTCCAAAGAGGAAAGAATCTCAAAACCCAGTCCAAATTATCGAACATGACGATGGAAGCGTTGAAATAAAATTCAGCGAAGAACCTTCGTCAGAGTCGAAAGTAAAAGAATTCCTGAGTTCTAGACCAAGTACTTCAGGAATATCAAGATCAATGTATGACCCCTTAAAGGTAAAAGAGGTCAGTTATGATAAAAAAAGGGCGTCAATCCGCTATGAAGATGGCTCAAGGTCTCCAACCCATACGGATATGGATACTCAATCCGTCTACGAAATCCAGCTAAATGTCATTACAGCTGATTTCTAGATAGACAAAGAATTTTTGAAAACAGATTTTATGTCAACTACCAACTCTTCAAAAAGAAATGCCTTCTTCCAAACCTACAAAGAGGCTGAGCGAAATGAATTAAGAGCTCAGTGATATTCTCATATGGAAGCCATCAAAGAAAATATACCATTCTTCGAATGGTTTGAAGAAAATATTCTGCAGGTATGCACCTTGACCCAGAGGAGTTGGAAGACTACCAAAAGAGGCGAGGTATATTCGAAACATCCTCAGTTAGAAGAAGTCGAATTCGACAACTACTACGGAGAAAAGGTCAAAGCTAGCCCTTTCAAACATATTCCGGAAGGACTAGAAAAGGGTAATCCGACCCTAAAGGATATCAAGAATATCCAGCATCAAAACAATTATTCAAATAAGATTTTATCCACGATCGCTACTCAACTTGAAAGTATCGAGGGAAAAATCTCAAAGAAATCAGGTACTCAGCAAGAACAGGCAAGCAGCTCTGTAGCAAAGGTTGATGAGTCAATACCAATACTCAGACCGGCAAATCTCGAACTATTTACAAAAAGGATTTCAAAAGAAGAGGCTGCAATGGCCAAGATAGAGAAAAAGTTAGACAGGATACTAAATCCCGCCATGACGCCTCAAGATTCATCTGTCAATGTCGTTAACAATGACAACGAGAACCAAGAATTCGAAGACGAGATTGCAAACGAGAGAGAAGAACCTTTCTACAATCGAATTGAAAGGATCTCTAGAAGAAGTCAAAATAATGCCAGTAATCAGAAAAACTGGTATCCTCAACCGTCTTTTCTGGATATCCAGTTCGAAGAAAAGACACTACAAACTCAAGCTCATTACGATGCTTTAGCAATCTATGAATGGAATATCGATGGATTGTCTGACTATCTGATAATGAATGTTGTCAATGAAATGATGATGGCCGCAGGCGCGTATAAATTACAAGGCCATAAATCCGACCATCAGATAGCTCAAGTTTTGGTAACCGGATTTACCGGGCAACTCAAGGATTGGTGGGACAAATATCTCGACGAAACAACCCGCCAACAGATAGTAAACCACTATGTCATTAGACCAACTACTCAAATTATCAAAGAAGAAGGTCCATCAACTAGGACTGAGGTACAACATGAAAGGGTAGAGGATGCTGTCAACACCCTCATATATACCCTCACAGAATTCTTCGTCGGCGACCCTCTAAAATACTAGGAGAGATCCGCCGAGATACTCATGAATCTGAAATGCCCTACTTTAGGTGATTTCAGGTGGTACAAAGACATGTACTTCAGCAAAGTTCTTATTAGAACAGATAGTTCGTTGGAATTCTGGAAAGAGAATTTTGTCAATGGACTACCAAAACACTTCTCAAGGAGGATCAAAGATGGTATTAAGACAAAGTACAATGGAACAATTCCATGGCAAACTTTGTCATACGGATCCATAGCATCCTTCATCATAGAAGAAGGACTCAGACTTTGTAATGAGTCAAAGATTCAAAACAAGCTCAATTCTTCGATATCAAACAGAAAAGAGCTTGGTAGATTTTGCGATCAATATGGATGCAAGGGAATAGAAGCTCCCTCAACCTCCAGACGAAAGAAGGTTAAGACGCATCCAAAACCTTATCATTCATACAGGCCTAGAGAAACATATCGGAGTAAACCCGTGTAGTCTCAGAAGCAAACATACTCAAGAAGGAAGTATATTCCTACAAAAACCCATAGATGAAAGAAAAAGCAAACTTGCTTCAAATGTCGTGAAGAAGGACACTATGCTAACAAGTGTCCAATCAGAGGAAAGATCATTGAATTGGATATAGATCAAGAGCTGAAAAATCAGCTATTACGACTGACCCTAACCGACTCAGAGCAATCAAGCGAGGGAGAAATCCTCGAACTCCAAGAAGAATCTGATTCATATTCTAGCACAGAATACGAGTCAGAACAAGAAGGAAAAAGGAGGTGCGAAGGATGCATAAATGTCCTCACCAAGGATCAAGAAATTCTACTCGAAGTAGTAGAAAAAGTTCAAGACCCAGAAATTCAACAGAAGATTGCTCAACGACTTAGGGATGCCATGACAATCTCTAAGCCAACTGAAAGGGAAGAAAGAAATCCCTACAGACTCCAATCTGTTCTCCAAAGATTTGAAAAACCGAGGGAACTCACTACTCAAGATTTACAAAGAGAGATTAATAATCTCAAACAAGAGGTACAGGCGCTAAGATCTGAAACCAGGTCAGAATCTTATACGCTTCGTCAAGAAATTCTCAATCTTCAGGAAAGGCTGCCAGCACAAAAGGAACGGTGCAACCAAACCTGGATGAAGAAGATTTTCAAAGTTCCTTCGTTGGAGCCATCACCACTTCTCAATTTCAAAAATGGTATGCTCTCGTTACCTTAAAAATTTATGATTTCAAAATCACACTAAAGGCTCTCATAGATACTAGAGCTGATCAAAATTGCATTCAAGAAGGCCTAATACCTACAAAGTATTTTGAAAAAACTACTGAGGGCCTTAGAGGTGCTAACAACAACAAACTCAAAATTAATTACAAACTATCAAAAGTTCATGTTTGCAATGATGGAATTTGCTTTGTAAATTCCTTCCTTCTAGTAAAAGACCTAGGACAAGAACTAATCCTAGGTACTCCTTTCATTACTCAATTATATCCTTTTAGAATAACTGAAAAAGGGTTAGAATCAAAAGCCTTAGGAAAGAAGATAAAATTTAACTTTCTTTCCCCCATAACGATGAGCGAAATAAATAACCTTCAAAAGAATACAATTATTCAATCAATAAATGTATTAAATTATAAAGAAAAACAAATTTCTTTTTTGAAAGAAGGAAAGAAGATAAAATTTAACTTTCTTTCCCCCATAACGATTAGCGAAATAAATAACCTTCAAAAGAATACAATTATTCAATCAATAAATGTATTAAATTATAAAGAAAAACAAATTTCTTTTTTGAAAGAAGAAATTTCATTCAAAAGAATAGAAGAACAAATTCAAAACAAAACTGTCCAGTTTAAAATCAAAACTTTACAAACTCAATTAGAAAAAGAAGTTTGTTCAAATATCCCAAATGCCTTTTTAGACATATAGTTGATCTTCCTTATATCAAAGCTTTCGAGGAGAAAAATATTCCTACGAAAGCCCGACCTATTCAAATGAATAAAGAATTAATAATATTCTGCAAAGCAGAAATTAATGATCTTTTGCAGAAAGGCCTTATTAGACCATCAAAGAGCCCCTGGTCATGTGCGGCTTTTTACGTCAACAACCAGGCAGAAAAGGAACGTGGAGTCCCGCGACTGGTAATTAACTACAAACCCTTAAATAAGGTTTTGGAATGGATTAGATATCCAATTCCAAATAAATCAGATTTATTGCAAAGAATTTCAAATGCAAAAATATTTTCAAAATTTGACATGAAATCAGGATTTTGGCAAATCCAGATTTCAGAAAAAGATAAGTACAAAACGGCTTTTAATGTCCCTTTTGGACAATACGAATGGAACGTTATGCCATTTGGGCTAAAAAAGGCTCCATCCGAATTTCAAAAGATTATGAATGATATTTTCAATCCTTTTCAAGACTTTTCAATTGTTTATATTCACGATGTTCTGATTTTTTCTCAAAACATCGATCAACACTTTAAGCATCTTCAAACATTTTTGACGACAGTCAAAAGAAACGGTTTAGTTGTGTCTAAACCCAAAATTAAATTTTTTCAAACAAAAATCCGTTTTCTTGGATTTGAAATTCGTTTGGGTCTAATCAAACCAATTCAAAGGTCCATTGAGTTTGTCTCAAACTTTCCAGATCAAATTACAGATAAGACCCAACTACAAAGATTTTTGGGATGTCTCAATTATGTGTCTGATTTCCTTCAAAATATCAGACCCATCTGCAAGCCGCTTTTTGAGAGACTCAAAAAGAATCCAAAGCCCTGGACTGAAGAACATACCAAAACAGTCCAAAAAATCAAATCCCTTGTCAAGTCAATTCCGTGTTTATCGCTGATAAACCCAAGGGCTAGTTTAATACTGGAGACCGACGCATCCGATATTGGATATGGAGGAATCCTAAAATAGTCCCTTGACAAGAAAGAATCCATTGTCCGTTTCCATTCGGGAATATGGAATTCTACTCAAAAAAATTATTCAACAGTAAAGAAAGAAATACTTTCAATAGTACTTTGTGTACAAAAATTTCAAAGTGATTTGATTAACAAAAGTTTTGTTATCAAAACCGACTCAAGGGCATCTAAATTTGTTTTAGAAAAAGATGTCAAGAATCTTGTGTCTAAACAAATTTTTGCTAGATGGCAAGCCATTTTATCTTGCTTCGACTTTCAGATTTTGCCTATAAAAGGGATCGAAAACCCCTTGGCAGATTACCTCTCAAGAGAGTTCTTACTCTCAAAGAAAAATTCTCCCTAACCCATCTCCATCTCCTAGCAATGACCGGAAAGAAAGGGATAGAAAAAGGGAAGAAGCCCAATGCTTCTTCAAGCACACCTACTTCAATGACATCCGACAACTATGCAATGGATTCTGGCTGCACATTGGTGACCAGATCTAAAGCAAAGCTTTCTCAAAAACAGGCGGAGGTTATCACTCCGACGAGGCCTTCAGCCTCTTCAACACGGCCATCTGCCGTTACTCCATCGAGACCCACTGTCTCTTCCACTTCAAAGGGACCTTCTGTCCCCTCGACCTACTCGGACGCGGTTGTTCCCGTTCGTTTTTCTCCAGTTCTTGAAATCAAAACCTATTTTCAAAAATCTGTGTCTATACCAGAAGCTCTGGTAGAACTAGAATACGACGACCCGAAAATCAGCGAAGTCGTTAAAAAAGCCTATCCATCGGGATTCTTTTATATCCCAGAAGATCTTCATAAAACCAGAAGGTTTTATGAATTCATTCTAGTCGACACAAAGTCCATCGAAATTACTCATATTCCGAGTCGCGATGATCCTTCGAAAATCGCGTATTCAAAATTAAAAATTTTTTAAGTCATGAATCCGACGTATTGGAATCAAGACCCATACACGAAAAAGACATTCTCAAAACCTTTTGTTCCTCATTCTTACTCATACAGAGACTATCAGATGGCATGGTTCAATGTCATTTGGTATCAAAATTACGAGCATTCATGGTTCATTCAATTCTGCCAGAATGCTCATAAAATTCATTACCCATTTTGGTTCATCAAATGGTGGAAAATCTTTGGATCAGCCAAAGATATATTTCCACTTCCAATCCAAGAATCGTTCCACTATTTTGTTCAAAACATATTCAAAATCCCATTTCCATTGACCATGCGCTTTTGCGTATATTTTCAAATTTCTTGGATTTTAACTTGGAATTTTCAAATTAAAGAGACCGAAGACCAAATAAAACAGGTCTTCAAAATTATCAAAATCAAATGGTGGGATAAATATACTTATACCCAAGCAGACATCAAAGCGGTAAAGGTCTGGCTATCTGAGAATGGCCACCTTCAGGATTTACCCAAGAAGAAGACCTCTGAATTCCTTAATTCAAAGTCGAGGCTACTCGCCGCATTAGCCCAGACAACTTCGGAAGCTGATTTTCAAAAGCTTCTTCAAGAAGCCACATCAGTCGGTTCAACGTCTTCTCCTTCTATTATAGAGGAAGAAGATGAAGACACGATCTATGATCTCAATGATCCATTTTTGGATTCACAACCACCTTTGTAGATATCATCATCTCAATGACTGAATAGTCGTTAAACTAAAAAAAAAAAAAAAAAAAAAAAAAAAAAAAAAAAAAGTGAGAGAAACCATGTGCGCATGTATGGACCGTGGGTAGAAAAGTGAGAGAAACCATGATGTGATGAAAAGATATGTTCCAATCATGATTGTATGTGATTGCCCTTCATAACCCCAATATTGCTCACTATTTCTTAAAATACTCAAGGTATGTGCTTTTTCAAGTAAAGCTAAGGTGCCTCTGTACGGATGATGACATCGTTGTGAAGGCTATAGAACCAAAGCTAGGATAGTTGCATTTATTTTGTTACTTTGAACTTTTTGTTATTTTTTTTCCGATATTTTCATTGATGGTTACTATTATTTGAAATGGATTTTACAAACATGTAAGTTCATGACATCGTTTACGAAATGGTTTAACTGAACTTTACCACAGCATAATAGACATATCATACATGTAGTGACGACCTTGTTTTTAATGAGAAATTAGGGTCATTACAGTTTCTCATTACAGTTTGACATGTATGATGTTATGTTATGTGATGACAAATTATGTTATATATCTTGGGCTGACTTCCATACTGTATGATGCATTATAACATCTATACTTTATGTTATGCACACTATATTAACATGTACACTTCACGTTTATAAAATATTGTTAAGTTATGTATACTATTCATGAAAATTATGTTTATAAAGGAATGGAGATATGACATGTATCATACTTACCTGCATGATTTAAAACTATGGGGACTTAAGACATCTTGTGTATCACGTGCATTTAAATACTTCTCCCTCACGATGAGTATGGATGCGTAAATCATGATATTATGTCCACTATAATATATTATGCATGCTCCTTTCCCTCTACAACTTTTCTGGCAGTGTGAGTGTACACTAGTCGAAGGCAAGGTCTAGGGGTACATATACACACATGGGCCGTGTATAGAGAAGTAATGCACATCCAATCGGCCAAAACGATAAAGTATGACTAAGGTCACGATGATAATAAAAGAATAGGTCCCAACATGATTGCATACGTTTACATTTCTTGACTTCAATAGTGGAGTTACTTATTGAGTATTTTTAAATACTCAAGTCATGTGCTATTTCTTTTCTGGTAAATGTAAGACATGTTGTGCGCCGAAAGCGGAACAAATGTACTCACAACACCAATGAACGAAATTACACAAATAGACACCAAGATATTTACGTGGTTCGGAGAGAAGAAGTTCCCCTACATCCACGGGTAGCAACCAATCACTAATAAACCTAAGTGTTACAAGTGAATGCCTCACTCTCACACTACAAAGTCTTTCACCAATATGTCACTCAACAAATATGATGTGACTCCCAAAACATTCCCAAATTCCAATACCACTTGTTAGGAATGAATGTTCGGATTGGAGGGAGAACTCTCTCATTATATAGCATTACAGAATCAAATCTTCGATATGACTGAGATTAAATCTAATTCAAATAACCAAATCAAATCTAATCCAAATAACCAATTAAATCTAATCCAAATAACCTAATCAAATCTAATCCAAATAACCTAACCAAATCAAATCAAAACTTATGACAATTTACAAGAATCTCCACCTTGTCATAAGATCTCCAAATCAAATCAAAACATATGACAATTTACAACAATCTCCACCTTGTCATAAGATCTCCAAATCAAATCAAAACTTATGACAATTTACAACAATCTCCACCTTGTCATAAGATCTCCAAATCAAATCAAAACTTATGACAATTTACAACAATCTCCACCTTGTCATAAGATCTCCAAAAGTTGATGACTGAGTTTGTTGCCACCACCTCAAGCCTCAATACGTATGTTGGGAACTCCATCAATCGTAGAGAAAGCATATGCTATCGTATCATCAAACCTTGCAGGTTTTCGAATTACCCTTCGTGGTCTATTCTTGGCGATAGACTCAGGTTCCTCCACTTTTTCATTTACAAGGCTTTGCTCCTCCTTCTCCACCTGCTTCAATGTCTCGTCATTATTTTCAATTTTCTGTAAAAACATTCCAGACTCATCGAATGTCACATCTCGACTATTAACAATCTTACTTGTTTCTGGACACCATAACCTATAGCCCTTCACGCCTTTATTAAAGCCCATAAACTTGGCCTTTTTTGCTCTAGGATCCTTCACGCCTTTATTAAAGCTCATAAACTTGGCCTTTTTTGCTCTAGGATCCAGCTTTGAGTCTGTCACATGGTAATAAGCAAGACACCCAAACACATGCAATTTATCATAATCACTAACAGGAGTACCTGACTTTACCTCAAGCGGAGTTTTCCCACCATTTCCAGAAATAGGTAAACGATTCACCAAGTGAACTGCATAACTGAGAGCCTCAGCACAAAAAGCCTTACTCAATCCTGCTTGAGACAATATGCATCGAACCTTCTCTATTAATGTCTGGTTCATTCTCTCAGCAACTCCATTTTAATAACAACACCACCTTGTCTTCGTCATCAATCTTAATATCAAGATTGAGCAAATCAGTGATGATTTTGTTAAAATCATCCAAACGTTCAGCCATTGAGATACCTTCCTTGTAGTCAAAACGGAAGAGTTTCTTCTTCAAATAGAGTTTATTTTCCATACTCTTTTGCATATATTTCGCCTCAAGCTTGTCCCATAGTTTTTTCGCCATGGTCACCTTCAAAAATGGATATTTCTGACCCTTGCCAAGACAGGATCGAATAATACCGCAACCTTGCCGATTTAATTTCGTCCATTCTGCTTCTATCATGTCTTCAGGCATCACCTCTTGGAGAGAAGCATCAAGATCTTGCATGACCAGCAAATCGCTAACTTCGCCTCGTCAAACACCAAAATTATTGGTTTCATCAAATTTCTCTACTTCGAGATTGGAACTCCACAATTTTAATCCACGCCGTGATTTAATTCCAGATGATTCTGCCATTTGCAATAATTAATCTGGATGTAACTAAAAAATCATAGCACGATTGTGAGCACGTTCTAGTGGTCGATGAGGCCAAAACTTTCACAATACCCCAAATATTACAAGCAGACTCTGATACCACTTGTTGTGCGCCGAAAGCAGAACAAATGTACTCACAACACCAATGAACGGAATTACACAAAGAGACACCAAGATATTTATGTGGTTCGGAGAGAAGAAGTTCCCCTACATCCACGGGTAGCAACCAATCACTAATAAACCCAAGTGTTACAAGTGAATGTCTCACTCTCACACTACAAAGTCTCTCACCAATATGTCACTCAACAAATACGATGTGACTCCCAAAACATTCCCAAATCCCGATACCACTTGTTAGGAATGGATGTTCGGAATGGAGGGAGAACTCTCTCATTATATAGCATTACAGAATCAAATCTCCGATATGACTGAGATTAAATCTAATTCAAATAACCAATCAAATCTAATCCAAATAACCCAATCAAATCTAATCCAAATAACCTAACCAAATCAAATCAAAACTACAATTTACAACAAGACATTTGTACGCAGATGAGAATATCGTTGAGTTCATGGAATTGAAGTTATGATAGTTGTGTTTTAAGAACATGAGATGGACCGCTCATAAATTGTTGGAAACAGAACAGTTTGGACCAAGTTGTTTAAACCAGACAACGATAGAGATAAATATTTGTGTTCCATCATATTTTCCACGTTTTCAAAACGCATTTCTAATTATCACATTTGGAATTTAATAATCAAAAGCGAATGAACCTTCAAGTGACCACCACAATTGTAGAGATTATTTTTATCAATTATTATTAGAAAAATAAGTTTTTTAAATAATAATATTTTTTAAAATTTTCATTCTAAAACTTATATGTCCATTGAAAAATAAGAAATAAAATAAAATCAACGTCAAAAACAAAAAAGATTAACATAAATTTAAGTTAGAAAACAAAAGCTCCAAACTACATATGAAACTATTACAGGAAAATAATGCATACTACTATCCTAACTTAGCTTTCATGGTCATTCCAGTATCATAGTCATCCGTGCAGGAATACTTTAACTTTACATGAAATATAAAAGTAGCATGTGGCTTGAGTATTTTAAGAAATACTAAGTATCACGGTTGAGGTTAGGTAAAACAAACACACACATAAATGATGGTTCCTATACTTTAAAAACATTATAGCATGGCCTTGAACTCTTTCCAATCTAGGTAGGATTGGATGTGTGGTACTTCCCCCACACACGACCCATGAACGCAGGCTCATATATGTACCTCCTCGGCCTGGCTCGTTGAGCTAAATGTACTAACGCATCATCGGATGCTACGGAGGGAGTCATTCCAAGAGTTGTAACTATATTTTATGATCATAATTGTATACATTATGGCTATAATTAACTACTATATAAATAACCAAACGTTCCAACTGGACCTATTACACGACAACGAAGAATTAGAAGTTGATACGATTGACGAAGGACAATTGAATATTTGCACGGTTAAAGTTGGAAAACATTAAAATGTCAACAACAGGGTTTGAACCTACATAAGTGAAGCCTAATAAATTTCAAGTTTATTTCTTTAACCACTCAAACATATCACCATTTATTGAAAGATTTTATTGTTTTGTTGTTTTCATTTTGCAATGATCAATTGGTCAAAATTGACTTCGTCATTTGTGGAGATTAAAGGGATCAGGATTGAATCCCGTCCACAAACGTCTTTTGTTGGGAGACTATAAATACCCACAATATGTTATGTAAAATTCAGATTCGTGGATGAATGTAATTCAGATCTCAAATTGAGACGTTTCCCTTAGAAATCCGAGCATCATAATTGTCATTTCTAAGTTTCAAGCAATTCTTGTGGTAGAATTGCACCCAAGCCATTCAATCAAGCCTTGATCAAGCTAGATTGTGGAGTGACTCAATTTAAAACAAGGTTTCCAAATCTTGCTTCTAGATCTTCGATCGTAAGAGGTAATCTAATTCTAGCCTTATCTCTTGGTTGATCCAAATTTCGTATAAGAAGGTGTTAATTACTTTGATTCAAAGGTTCTTGTTTCAACAAAAGCTTGGATCGTTGGGCTGAGGATTAGGGTTGCTCTATCAATTTGGTATCAGAGCGTAGGTTTACATTTTTGTGGCCGACTCTAGAATTGATTTTATCTTTCATTTCTGCTCTTGTTTATCTTTTCTTTAAATTTGTCCATTTATTTTCTTGCTGTCATTTCCGCCATTATTCATCAACTTTTCACTTTGTTCTCATTTTCTTCCTAAAGATCACGTTATGATCTTGAAAAAAAAAAATCTTATCATATTTGTTCTTACGATTGTGATTATAAACGATATTTATCATTTTTTTTAGATCATTTGCATGTTTATTTGAAGATCAAATAAACTTCGATTCACATCTTTTTCTTCATCCATCTAAATCTAGAACCGTTGTGTTTGATATATATATTTTTTTCTCATAATCTACGCTTGAAGATAACTTCTAAATTTACCGAATTCTGTAAAAAGGAGAGTTAGATCGTTCTTAAAATCTTCACGTCCTTTCTTTTTGGAATTTTTTTCAGTGTGCAATTATATCCAAAAATATCTTCGTGTCCCTTATTTTTTTTGTTCACGTCTTGTTTTCTTTTGTTGTTATTTCATAATTAACTTATCTTGATTGCCTTGAATAGCTTGCTACTATCAGAATTGCTTTACCGATATATTAGCCTACCTTGATCATAATTTAGTCACTTTCCCAAACAGCCTACCTTTATGTGTATAAACACAAGTGTTCCTGAGTGTAAAATCAGTGAGTTGAGTGTGTGAGGTCCTAAACATATTCCACTACTGTTTGTACAATCATGAACCAAGATGGAGGAAATGGAGGGGAGATCAATGAAGCTAGGTGGAGAGAAGCACAGGTCGGAACAATTACTCATTTGAATCAAGTTATTAGTACATTGACAGACCGGATGGAGCGAATTGAAATAGCCTTAGGTAATCTTCAAGGGAGGGAAGTACTCTTGAATGAAGGAGTTGAAAATGAAGAAGATGACAATGTCACCCTTTTAGCGGGACATAGTTCTAGGGGAGGGAGAGATGTCGGTCGAGGGAGAGGAAGAGTCAGAAGAAGGGATAGAGAAATTTTAGCACAAAAAAGAATTGAGAGGGAGTACTAGTATGAGAGAGAAAAAGAAAAAGGAGTCATATATAATATGGGGAAAGCCTCTTTCTTTTTCTTTCTTTCTTCGATTTCATTTTCCTGTCTCCCGAAGACAAAGACCGAAGGTACCCCACTCAAAAAACGAAGGTCCGCAACTCCAAAAACGAAGGTCTGCCACTCGAAAAATGAAGGTACCCCACTCCAAAGACTGAAGGTACCCAACTCCTAAAACGAGGGTCTGCCACTCCTAAAACAAAGGTCTGCCACTCGAAAAACTAAGGTCTGCCACTCGAAAACAAAGGTACTTTACTCCAAATCCCTAAGTTTGCGCGCTCCAAAAGCCTGATTCTGTCTGTGTAATAAGAATTGTGTGTAATCTGCATTGTATATTACACAGCAAACAGTCGATTAGCCACACCAAAAACACCGAAGGTGGGTTATAAGGTTATGTGGGTAATATGCTATGTATATTACACAGAAATTGGATAATCCGCCACACCAAAAAGAGTGATGGGTAGCCACTCCAAAAAGAGGATCCTGCACACCGGAATGGAGGTTGTGTCATCCCGATTGTACATGCGTCAAGAGGCTTGATTCTGTGCGTTAGACAATTGATAGGTCGGGGCTTCATAGGGTGCATTACCAGCGAGTTTTGAGTATCTCTTGAGGTACAGATAGTTATCTAAATCCTAGTTGTGGATAGTATTCAATTTATCTCATCCTGTTGAGTAGTCCTCTAGCAATATGGGGAAAGCCTAATTCATAATAAACTAGGGTTTAGGGTTGAGAGGCTTTCCTTGCAAGAGCTGATACTAATTCATAATAAATATATAATATGGGGAAAGCCTCTTTCTTTTTCTTTCTTTCTCCGATTTCATTTTCCTGTCTCCCGGTAATAGAAATTGTGGGTAATTTGCAATGTATATTACACAGAAATTGCATAATTCGCCACACCAAAAAGAGCGATGGGTAGCCACTCCAAAACGAGGATCTGCCACACACCAAATACCGATTGTACTAGAGTCCACCTGCATGATTCTGTGAGGTACACGAGTTATAAGGTGGGATTCAGTGCTACCTCTCCTGTGTTGTTCTCGTGGTCTCTAGGGTGTAATGAGTGATCCTGTCTCCTTCCGCATTTGATCAGAGTAGTAGGGCGTGGTATAAATACGCCTGTGATCCTACTACCTTATCTGAAGTCCGGCGTAAATAGAGGTCACCACAGGTCTATCTTTCCATGTTTCACTGGTCTATCTTTCAGTGTTTCGTCTATCATGGGATTCTTCCATTAGTTTGATATAACTAATGCGCCTTTACCCGAGACTGGATCGTTTCTATATTGAATGATACTAGAGCCCAAGCTCTATTATTTGTATTTTTTATGTTTTTTGAGTCAATTTAGTTGTCTCACATTTTCAGCAAGTTGAGTGGTGTTCTACAGGTTAAGAGAATTATTGAAATACTAGTTGTGGATAGTATTCCTATCTCTGCCGGTTGAGTCATCAAACAGTTGTGTGAAAGTGTGTAGGATGAGTCAGAAGAGTAGTAGTCTAAAGGGTAACACGGGAGCTTATTATATCTCTAAAGAGTAAACGTCATACCGCTGTTTGCCCACTCCACAAGCATGATGTTCTCTCCGATGTAAAGTGCTGCGTGGAAGGTGCTGACTCCAAAAGCATCTACTCAAAAACCATCGAAGTATGCAAATATAGGAAGGTGTTAAGGAGTAAGGAGTGAGGCATTCATTGGTGTGAGTTAGGTTTGTGTTAGTGTGAACGGTTGTATATCTTTCTCTCTCAAGGGTTACACGTTTGTTATTTTTCTTTTTTATGTTTTTTGAGTAAATTTAGTGGTCTCTCATTTTGAGGTTGATGAGTGGTGTTTAAGGGGTTAGTCTAATTAAAAAGTACTACACGAAAAATGTTACCCTTTAGAGTACGACTCTTCTTTCAGAACACACAATACTCATAAATATTCAAAATGACTACTTTCTAAACATACAACCCTTGAAAATGACCAACAACAAAGCAAAAAATACTACTCCAATACCCATGCACACACACTTACATAAACTCATTCTAACACTCAATAATTAGAGTAACCACGGAAACTACAAACTCATTCTAACACTCAATAATTAGAGTAACCACGGAAACTACACTCAGCTACCTCAAAACAATAGACCTCCTTTTTTACTCAAAAAAACATAAAAATGCACTTAACTCAAAGTGTTACCCTTTAGAGTACTAGTTCAGATACTAATACTCATTTTTAATTAAGTACTACACAACAAAATGTTACCCTTTAGAGTACTCGTTCAGATACTCATACTTCTTTAAATTAAGTGCTACACAACCAAAATGTTACCCTTTACAAAAGTACTACACACTAAATCGTACCATTTTCAGTACTACTAATAAAGTTAAAATAAAACAAGTTGTCTACCCTTAGAGAACGACCCTAACTCGCAGTAAATGCACCCTATGATCCCCGACCTATCAGCAGTCTAACGCATTGAATCATGCCTCTGGACTCATGTACAATCGGTATGCCTGAAAACCTCCTTCAGTTCAACAGTTAGAGGACTACTCAACAGGATAAGATAAATAGAATACTATCCACAACTAGTACTTCAATTAATTATCTGAACCCTTAGAGAACGACTCTAACTTGCTGAAAATGTTTGCACTGAGTCCCATCTCCTCAGACAGCTAACGCAAGGAATCAGGCAGCTGGACACACGTACAATCGGGATGACACGACCTCCATTCCGGTGTGCAGGATCCTCTCTTTGAAGTGGCTACCCATTGCTCTTTTTGGTGTGGCAGATTATCCAATTTTTGTGTAATATACATAGCATATTACCCACAAAACCTTATAACCCACCTTCGTTGTCTTTGGTGTGGCTAATCGACAGTTTGCTGTGTAATACACATTGAGGATTACCCACAAAACCTTATAACCCACAATTGTTATTACCCACAATTCCTATTACCGGGAGACAGGAAAATGAAATCGGAGAAAGAAATAAAAAGAAAGAGGCTTTCCTGGGGGAGTAAAGCTAAAAATTCCAACTTTCTATGGGAGATCTGATCCAGAGGAGTATTTGCAATATGAGAGCAAAATTGAGCATGTCTTCGATTGCAACAATTTCAGTGAAGAAAGAAAGTTGAAGCTTGCTGTGGCTGAATTTTGTGATTACACCATTATATGGTGGACATCTTTGAAATCAGAGTGGAGGAGAAATTATGAAGAACCAATTGAAACGTGGGAGGAATTGAAGACATTAATGAGAAAAAGGTACATTCCTAAGCATTATTCGTGGATGAACCATCGCATCAGCCACTCAATCACATCAACATAATGAGATTCGTGGATGAACCATCGCATTAGCCACTCAATCACATCAACATAATGAGATTCGTGGATGAACCATCGCATTAGCCATCAGCCATTGTAAGAGGTAATCTAATTATAGCTTTATCTCTTCGTTGAGGTGTTAATTACTTTGATTCAAGGGTTCTTGTTTCAACAAAAGCTTGCTTCTAGATCTTCGATCATAAAAGATAATCTAATTAAAGGCTTATCTCTTGGTTGAGGGTTCTTGTTTGAAACTTAAAAATGACAAATATGATGCTCGAATTTCTAAGGAAAACATCTCAATTCGAGATTTGAATTACATTCTGATATGAACCAAGAGACATCAATCATACAATATGCTTCAATGAAGATATGAAAAAAATATTGTTGAAATTATCAAAAGATATTTCAATTCATGCTACATTGAAGAAGAATAAAGTTTCATGTTATAAATTTTGGGTGGATTATAATTTAGAGTTATTGTATTTCATTAATGTATTTTAAGACTTTTTATTTACTTTAGGTTACAATTACATAATGGATAATTATGGTCATTAAGTATGAATGTTACAACTCTTGGAATGCCTTTAATAGTTTCATTTTGAGACTATATAAAGCCATGTATGTTGTATTTGTAAGGAGACTTGGAAAATATATATTAAAAGAAGCATTTGTGCTCTTCTTTAGCCAATGGCTAAGTTTCTTTGCAATTCTACGTAGTTTAGGTTGCATGTAGAATCATTCAAGCTCGACATGATCAATCTTTCTTGTGGAGTGATTCGAATCTCAAACAAGTGTTCTGGTGTTGAGATATTTGATCAACAAGAATCATTCAAGTTAGACATGATCGATCTTGCTTGTGGAGTGATTCGAATCTCAAACAAGTTGCCTTGAGATATTCGATCAACAAGGTAATCTGAATCTTATTCCTCTTGTATCGATTCCCTCACTTATCAAATTTATCCACGAATCTGAATTTTACATGACATATTGTGGGTATTTATAGTCTCCCAACAAAAGACGTTTGTGGACGGGATTTATTTTTGACTTTTACCTAATTTATGAAATTAAAAATAGTTCTTTCTAACAAATGTTGATATGCTTGAGTGGCTAATGTGACAAGTTTGAAATCAATTGAGCTCTCTGCGTGTAGATTTGAATTTTGTTGTTGACATTTTTGAATCTTCATGACATTTTTTGAATCTTCTTGGCAATAGGTCCATTTGGAACACCGTGATTCTTATCAAGAATGGCCATGTGGCTCGATCTGAGGAGAAGAGCCGTCTTTTTTCATGGTGAGTGTCTTAGTCCTACCCAACGTTCACAATTTCGATTCCAAATTCACAGAGGTAATCGTTGACGGTGTAATTGCTCTAGTGAGCGTCGAACCCGAGGAAGAGCTTCAGCTGCGCGTAACAAAGTGCAACGGCTGGAAAGCGATTCAGTTGAAGGAGGAGCGTGTGTTTGCTCAGATCGGTGAGAGGTGCGAGCAGCATGAGCACCAGCAATGGATCCTCGACACAGGGGGCAATAAAAGCCGGTGAGCCCTTGGAGCTCATGCACGGCGATATCTGCGGGCCCAACAAGCCGGCGACCCTCTTCCTCCTACTGGTCGATGATAAGAGCTGCTTCAGGTGGCTGATCCTACTGCAAACGAAAAGTGAGGCGGTTAAGCGTATCCAAGCACGAGTGGTGGCCGAAGGCGAGAAGAAGATGTGAAAGCTGCAATCCACCTTAGTGAGCTTCGGTAAGTACTGCGACGAGCTTGGCATGCAGCGACAACTTACGACGCCCTACTCCCCCTAGCAGAATGGGGTGGTGGAACATCAAAATCAAACCATTATCGGGATAGCAAGGTCATTGTTGATGACGGTCGGGATGCCTGGGAGGGCAAGGTCCACGTACTCCTAGCTATTCGTCAGCAAGGGAGGCGAGCACCGCAAGCTGACTGGCGTCTACTTCATCTCGAGGCTCAAGGCTAACCTTATGAGCCTGGGTCAACTCGATGACGCAGGCTGCCACATTTTCATCGAGCACAGGCTACTCAAGATCCGCGAATATAGATGACGATTGCTCAAGCAAGTTCGGCGCACGGGGCTTGGCATGCAGTGGCAACTTACGACGCCCTACTCCCCCAGTAGAACAGGGTGGTGGAACTTCAAAATCACACCATTGTCAGGATAGCAAGGTCATTGCTGATGACGGCCGGGATGCTTGGGTGGGCAAGGTCCACGTACTCCTAGCTGTTCGTCGATAAGGGAGGCGAGCACCGCAAGCTGACCGACGTCTACTTCATCCTAAGGCTCAAGGCTAACCTTGTGAGCCTGGGTCAACTCGATGAGGCGAGCTGCCACATTTCCATCGAGCGCGGGCTACGCAAGATCCGTGATGATAGACGACAGCTGTTCACGCAAGTTCGACGCACGGGAAACTGCCTTTACATTCTAGAGTTAGAGATAGAGAACGTGGTCAGCCTCTCGGCAAGGACGAAGAAGTAGCTTGGAGGTGGCACGCAAGGTACCGGCACCTGAACTTTCCTGCTCTGCAAAAACTACACAAGAGGGAGATGGTACACGGTTTACCGGCAATCAAAGGCATGAACAAGCCAGCAACCCTCTTCCTCCTATGATCGATGACAAAAGCCGCTTCATGTGGCTGATCCTGCTGCAAACGAAAGGTGAGGTGGTAGAGGCGAGAAGAAGATGCGAAAGCTGCACACGGACCGAGGTGGAGAATTCACCTCAATAAGCTTCGATAAGTACTGTGACGAACTTGGCATGCAGCGGCAACTTAGGGTGTTCCATATTCAAAAAATGTTAACAACAGAATTCAAACCTACGTGCAGAAAGCTTAATTGATTTCAAACCTGTCGCATTAGCCACTCAAGCACAACAACATTTGTTAAAAAAAACTATTTTTAATTTCATAAATTATGTAAAAGTCAAATGGTCAATTTGACTTATTCTTTTGTGGAGATTAAGGGGATCGAGAATAAATCCCGTCCACAAACTTTTTTTGTCGAGAGACTATAAATACCCACAATATGTTATGTAAAATTGAGATTCGTTGATGAATGTAATTCAGATCTCAAATTGAGACGTTTCCTGATATGAACCAAGAGACATCAATCATACAATATACTCAATGAAGATGTGAAGAAAAGGTTGTCAAAATTATCAAAAGATGTTTCAATTCATGCTACATTGAAGAAGAATGAAGTTTGATTGTTGTAAATTTTGGGTGGGTTACAATTTAGAATAATTTAGAGTTATTGTATTTTAAGACTTTTTTAGGTTACATTTACATAATGGCTAATTATGGCCATAAAGTATGAATGTTACAACTCTTGGAATGTCTTTAATAGTTTCATTTTGAGGCTATGTAAAGCCATGTATGTTGTATTTGTAAGTAGACTTGAAAAATATAGTAAAATGAGCATTTGTGCTTTCTTTAGCCAATGGCTAAGTTTCTTTGCAATTCTATGTAGTTTAGGTTGCATGTAGAATCATTCAAGCTCGACATGATCAATCTTGCTTGTAGAGTGATTCGAATCTCAAGCAAGTATTCTTGCCTTGAGATATTTGATCAACAAGAATCATTCAAGCTAGACATGATCGATCTTGAATCTCAAACAATGTTCTTGCCTTGAGATATTCAATCAATAAGGTAATCCGAATCTTATTCCCCTTGTAGTTGATTCTATATCTTATCAATTCCCTTAGAAATCCGAGCATCATATTTGTCATTTCTAAGTTTCAAGCAATTCTTGTGGTCGAATTGCACCCAAGCCATTCAATCAAGCCTTGATCAAATTCGATTGTGGAGTGACTCAATTTAGAACAAAGTTTCCAAATCTTGCTTCTAGATCTTCGATCATAAGAGGTAATCTAATTCTAGCCTTATATCTTGGTTGATCCAAATTTCGTATAAGGAGGTTGATATGATAAGGACTCAACTACAAGGGGGGTAAGATTCGGATTACCTTGTTGATCGAATATCTCAAGGCAAGAACATTGTTTGAGATTCGAATCACTCCACAAGCAAGATCGATCATGTCTAGCTTGAATGACTCTTGTTGATCAAATATCTCAAACACTTGTTTGAGATTCGAATCACTCCACAAGCAAGATTGATCATGTCGAGCTTGAATGATTCTACATGCAACCTAAACTACATAGAATTGCAAAGAAACTTAGCCATTGGCTAAAGAAAGCACAAATGCTTCTTTTAATATATTTTCCAAGTCTTCTTACAAATACAACATACATGGCTTTATATAGCCTCAAAATGAAACTACTAAAGGCATTCCAAGAGTTGTAACATTCATACTTAATCGCCATAATGAGCCATTATGTAAATGTAACCTAAAAAATCTTAAAATACAATAACTCTAAATTACTCTAAATTGTAACCCACCCAAAATTTACAACAATCAAACTTCATTCTTCTTCAATGTAGCATGAATTGAAACATCTTTTGATAATTTTGACCTTTTCTTCACATCTTCATTAAAGTATATTGTATGATTGATGTCTCTTGGTTCATATCATTCTCCACTTCTTCAAGAGGATTCGTCCTCGAATCTATTTGTGTAACTTTGCTGCAAAAAATAAGTTAGGGAAATACGAAGGACCTCACAACACTCTCTCACGAGTATACGCTCAAGGAATTTTAGGACACTCTTTTTACACTTAGTTACACAAATGAAGCTCTCATTCTCACCTCTCAAAATTTTAAATAGAGCAAAGATTAAATTTTGAACTCTGGGTTGATTAAAAACTAAAAAGATGAAAATAAATAAAAATCAAATTGAGAAGAAACGCAAAGGAAACATATATCCGATCTTGAGCCTGAAGCTCTGATACCAAATGATAAGATAAGGAATCAATACAAGGGGAATAAGATTCGGATTACCTTGTTGATTGAATATCTCAAGGCAAGAACATTGTTTGAGATTCGAATCACTCCACAAGCAAGATCGATCATGTCTAGCTTGAATGACTCTTGTTGATCAAATATCTCAAACACTTGTTTGAGATTCGAATCACTCCACAAGCAAGATTGATCATGTCGAGCTTGAATGATTCTACATGCAATCTAAACTACATAGAATTGCAAAGAAACTTAGTCATTGGCTAAAGAAAAGCACAAATACTTCTTTTACTATATTTTCCAAGTCTGCCTACCAATACACAACATACATGGCTTTATATAGCCTCAAAATGAAACTATTAAAGGCATACCAAAAGTTGTAACATTCATACTTAATGGCCATAATTAACCATTATGTAATTGTAACCTAAAGTAAATTAAAAGTCTTAAACTACATTAATGAAATACAATAACTCTAAATTACTCTAAATTGTAATCCACCCAAAATTTAAAACTTAAAACATGAAACTTCATTCTTTTTCCATGTGGCATAAATTGAAATATCTTTTGATAATTTCAACAACATTTTCTTCACATCTTCATTGAAGCATATTGTATGATTGATGTCTCTTGGTTTATATCATTCTCCACTTCTTCAAGAGGATTTGTCCTCGAATCTATTTGTGAAACTTTGCTGCAAAAAATAAGTTATGGAAAAACAAAGGACCTCACAACACTCTCTCACGAGTATACACTCAAGGAATTTTATGCCACTCTTTTTACACTTTACACAAATGAAGCTCTCATTCTCACCTCTCAAAATTTTAAATACAGCAAAGATTGAATTTTGAACACTAGGTCGATTAAAAACTAAAAAGATAAAAAATAAATAAAAATCAAATGTAGAAGGAAACGCAAAGGAAACATATATCCGATCTTGAGCCTGAAGCTCTGATACCAAATGAAATGATAAGGAATCAACTACAAGGGGGGTAAGATTCGGATTACCTTGTTGATCGAATATCTCAAGGCAGGAACATTGTTTGAGATTCGAATCACTCCACAAGCAAGATCGATCATGTCTAGCTTGAATGACTCTTGTTGATCAAATATCTCAAACACTTGTTTGAGATTCGAATCACGCCACAAGCAAGATTGATCATGTCGAGCTTGAATAATTTTACATGCAACCTAAACTACATAGAATTGCAAAGAAACTTAGTCATTGGCTAAAGAAAGCACAAATGCTTCTTTTAATATATTTTCAAAGTCTTCTTACAAATACAACGTACATGGCTTTATATAGCCTCAAAATGAAACTACTAAAGGCATTCCAAGAGTTGTAACATTCATACTTAATGGCCATAATGAGCCATTAGGTAAATGTAACCTAAAAAATATTAAAATACAATAACTCTAAATTACTCTAAATTGTAACCCACCCAAAATTTACAACAATCAAACTTCATTCTTCTTCAATGTAGCATGAGTTGAAACATCTTTTGATAATTTTGACAACCTTTTCTTCACATCTTCATTGAAGTATATTGTATGATTGATGTCTCTTGGTTCATATTAGAGGTGTTAATTACTTTGATTCAAGGGTTCTTGCTTCAACAAAAGCTTGGACGTTGTGCTGAGGATTAGGATTGCCTTATTAATTTGGTATTAGAGCCTAGGTTTACATCTTTTTGTGGCCGACTCTAGCATTGATTTTATCTTTCATTTCTGCTCTTGTTTATCTTTTCTTTAAATCTGTCCATTTATTTTCTTGTTGTCATTTCCGCCATTATTCATCAACTTTTCACTTTGTTCTCATTTTCTTCCTAGAGATCACGTTGAGATCTTGAAAAAAAAAATCTTATCATATTTGTTCTTACGATTGTGATTACTCAGATCGAACTTGGAATCTATGATGGTCACTCTAAGATACCAAGATAATTCACTCCAGAATTAGCTTGATCAAAACTAATTCAATGAATCGGTTTAAACACCAAACCTAAAGCAAGGTTTGAAAAAAAGAATAACACCAAAAATGTAACGACCCAAAATTTTCTACTTAATTTAAAGTCGCTACTGTATACGTATTATAAACATTGAATGCGGAAGACTTCGTTTAAATTCCATAAAACATAACCTTTAACTTAAAACAAGCCATGGACTTACATGTTTCGAAAAAATCTTTAAAACGACACAACAAAAGACCCGAAATAAAATAAATAAGTGTTTAAGTTTAAAACATCCTATTCTAGCCTAAGTCTAAGAAAATTAATACCACTATCCTATGCATGTGCCATGATCTCGAGTTGCGATGTCGTCGTTAGCCGTACAGGAATGCCTTGCCTTAACCTGAAAAATGTAGTAGCACATGGCTTGAGTACTTAAAGAAATACTTAGTAAGTGACCCCACTATTGGGGTTAAATGCAACAATCACATGCAATGAGATGATGGGACCTATCTTTCATTCCGTTTTCCCTACGATGCTGTCCTAACAGATAATTTTGGACGTGTACTGATATGAACCAAGAGACATCAATCATATAATATGCTTCAATGAATATGTGAAAAAAATATTGTTCAAATAATCAAAAGATATTTCAATTCATGCCACGTTGAAGAAGAATGAAGTTTCATGTTTTAAATTTTGGTTGGATTACAATTTAGAGTAATTTAGAGTTATTGTATTCCATTAATGTATTTTAAGACTTTTATTTTACTTTAGGTTACAATTACATAATGGTTAATTATGGCCATTAAGTATGAATGTTACAACTCTTGGAATGCCTTTAGTAGTTTCATTTTGAGGCTATATAAAGCCATGTATGTTGTATTTGTAAGAAGACTTGGAAAATATAGTAAAAGAAGCATTTGTGCTCTTCTTTAGCCAATGACTAAGTTTCTTTGCAATTCTATGTAGTTTAGGTTGCATGTAGAATCATTCAAGCTCGACATGATCAATCTTGCTTGTGGAGTGATTCGAATCTCAAACAAGTGTTCTTGCTTTGAGATATTTGATCAACAAGAATCATTCAAGCTAGACATGATCGATCTTGCTTATGTAGTGATTTGTTGGCTTTTTGGCCCTTGATCTCACTTTAATTAATTTCAATCAATTAATTGATTGATGTTTTGATGATAAACAAACTTACTTTTAATTATTAACTATTTTCAGTATTTTAAACTATCCACAGTATAAAGTCGGGAATAACGATTACAACGATTTTTCAATTACTCAAATCAGAGCTAAAACGAAGAAATTAGAGTCAATACAACATACCCGACGTGATGATGTGACAACAAAATCAAAATGATGGACAAATCAAAATACATCAAAGTATGACATTTATAATGTTGGAAGAGTAACAAACAGTGGAGTTTTTCTTATTATTATATTTCTAAATAAAATTATGATTTTTATTATTACTATATTATATTATTATATTATTATATTTTAAAATTTTGGTAGTTACTCCCATAGTTTTTATTATTATTATATTATTATATTTATAATAAAATTTGAATTTTCATGCTGTTCACTTAACTTTTTATTATTATTATATTATATTATTATATTAAAAATTTTAAATAAATGAATTTGGAAAATTTTCTTATTTATTTACTTTTAATCTCACCTTCCATTATTCCTAACACAATCCAATGGTCAATATTAATTCCTACCTTTTGCCACTTTTCTCTATATAAACTCATCTCCCCCCACATTTTAAAATACACAACTTACATACATTCTCTAATCCTCATTTGTTCAAAGTTTCCATTATTTGTTGCTCTCTCCAAGCTTACAAGTTTATTTCTCTTCATCTTATTCTTGAGAGGGATTATTATTGTATTGTGAGTGTCCCAAATTGTAAATCTACTCTTTGAGAGAGTTATGGTGTGTTACTATCAAACTCAAATACTTGTATTCGGTTTGATCCTGCGTCGTGGAAAGGATTGAGTTTGCTTTTGAACTCATAAAAAGAGTAGTGTAGCGGTTTGGCTCCGATCCGTGGAAAGAGACGAGAAAGTTCTTTATTCAAATTCCCAAGAGACGCTTGGGGAGTGGAGTAGGTCGAGTTTGACTGAATAACTATAAAACTACGGTGTCATTTTCTCTAACTCTTTCTTATTTAATTTCAAAATTATTATTGTGATTTATTGCATGTTCTACTTGATTATTGTTTTGTCTTGAAATTATTTTGTTCTAGTAATTATCATCTTCTACTTATTTGTAAAAAGTTTCATCATTAGAAAAATTTATCACGTTTAAACACTTTTATCGTTAAAACCCTGTTCACCCCCCTCTAGGGTTGCCATACCGCTCCAACATGATTCGAATCTCAGACAATATTCTTGCCTTGAGATATTCGATCAACAAGGTAATCTGAATCTTATTCCCCTTGTATTGATTCCTTATCTTATCATTTGGTATCAGAGCTTCAGGCTAAAGATTGGATATATGTTTCCTTTGCGTTTCTTTTCAATTTGTTTTTCTCTTTTTAGTTTTTAATCGACCCAAAATAAAAAATCCAATCTGGTCTCTACAAAAAAAATTGAGAGGTTGAGAGTTTCATTTGTGTAAATGAGTGTAAAAAGAGTGGCCTAAAATTCATTGAGTGTATACTCATGAGAGAGTGTTGTGTGATCCTTTGTATTTCCATAACTTATTTTTTGCAGCAAAATTTCACAAATAGATTCGAGGACGAATCCTCTCGAAGAAGTGGAGAATGATATGAACCAAGAGACATCAATCATACAATATGCTTCAATGAATATGTGAAGAAAATATTGTTGAAATTATCAAAAGATATTTCAATTCATGCCACATTGAAGAATGAAGTTTCATGTTTTAAATTTTGGGTGGATTACAATTTAGAGTAATTTAGAGTTATTGTATTCCATTAATGTATTTAAAGACTTTTAATTTACTTTAGGTCACAATTACATAATGGTAAACTCTTGGAATGCCTTTAGTAGTTTCATTTTGAGGCTATATAAAGCCATGTATGTTGTATTTGTAAGAAGACTTGGAAAATATAGTAAAAGAAGCATTTGTGCTTTTCTTTAGCCAATGACTAAGTTTCTTTGCAATTCTATTTAGTTTAGGTTGCATGTAGAATCATTCAAGCTAGACATGATCGATCTTGCTTGTGGAGTGATTCGAATCTCAGACAATATTCTTGCCTTGAGATATTCGATCAACAAGGTAATCCGAATCTTATTCTCTTTGTATTGATTCCTTATCTTATCATGTACCATATACTCTACACACAGCCCATACATGCGAGTATGGGCTCACCTGCTAGTTCGCACACCGCTGGGCCACTTTCCTTATCCGATGGGCATACTCTGGGAGCCCCTTAGGCCGAACACCCGCTTGAACTAGTAACCGTCACGGCAGCGCTATGCAAAGCATAACGATCGTTGTCCTTCCATTGGATGTACGCATCTGTACCCTCGTGATGGGATAGGGGTGTCCCCTCAAATGCATGAGCACACATAATGCATGAGGTCCCAAAACTTTTCCATTTTCATTATCCTTTAATACAACCCCGCTAGCATTGTGTACATATCATATCATTTTTCATATTGTTTCAGATATCGTTCATCATTCATATCATATCATTTTTCATTCTTCAGTTCTCAAATCATACATAATTCTAACGGGGTTATATTTCATGTCAATTATTGTGATTTCATGTCATTCATATCATGCTGTATACACACAATTTAAGAGACCTAACATAATTTTCTATGCTTTTAATATAACATTTCATCATATACACATCATACCATGACATATTGCATCACAATGTATCATATCATAAACAAGTCATAACGTAAACACTTCGTAGTCATATCGTTCTCTAACTTATCATAGCTGACATATCATTATGTAAACGTACCTTAGTCATATCATCACAAGAATGTATTCTAACGCTATCGTTCTATCAATCTATCATAAACCTATCCCTTTCTACCCGTAACCTAACCGTATTCTTCGATCAATCTCTCATATCCATATTACTCTGGCATGTAACCTAACCTTAACATTTCATGAACATATTTTACTCCTATCGCTACATTTCGTTTTGTGCATCCTTCTCGTATCCTATCTCAAATATATCCTTGAACACATCATACCGTAATTATTATCATACAATTCACCTATTGTAACGTATACATAACATATAAGAAGCATATCGATCCACAGACAATTCACACATATCAATATATATGACACGTGCAGAACCACGGGGCACGTGTCAACATCAAATATAACCATGCCGATAGTAAGGTCACTTACCTGGCTAGCTTAAGTCGTTGTCACGAATATATCCTTAATATAAGTTCGATTCCGTCCTTTGAAATCCAAGTCAATCTATGTGAGCCCATGACATTAGTTTCAAGTTTTAACTCTATAAAATTATTTCTCTAATTTACATTGGCCATAGTAAAATTCTGATATTTACTATTAGACAAAATTTAATGGAGTTCCTTGCCCTCTGATATTTCCTGGTTTATTGTTAAATTCTGTTAAACAAATCTTTTCATTTTGTAAATAGATTTTCAATTGTGTAAACAGATATTACTAGCCAATTTTAAGTCGATTGTTTGGCTATTATCTCCCTCTTCATAGATCTCCCAACTAAAATTTTATTGAATCTAACCTTATTTCCTTAATGCTAACAAAAATCTAATCAATTGGATAAGGGATCTGATTATTACAGGATCTCGTAAAATGTATAAGAAGATTTCTTATAACCATAACTATGAATAGGAAATCTGAGATGAGATTTTACCCTAATAACCGACCAAAATCTCTAAATTTGCAATCTGCGTATGTTGAAAGCCATTTTACTTCTTTTTTACCATTGTTGTTTTTTAGTTTCTTTTTGCAGTAACTGTTACTCTAGGGTAAGGATGGGTTGAGGAGAGATAATTGTGGGAATGGACGGAGAGAAGTGGGAAAAAGTTGTTTTTATTTTTGTTTATTTATTATTATTATTATTCTTATTTAACTTTTTTTTTATAATTATTTTTATTTGTTTATTTATTTATTTATTTACGATTTTTTTTTTTTTTTTTTTTTTGGCTATTACAAAAAAATGTATCAAGAAAACACAAAGGTTTTGTTTGTATTCAACAATTCATCCCCAAACATGAATATTATACGTCTTTAAATATGCCAAAAAAGATAACCCTAACATAATAAAGTTCAACCACTAACTACAAACTATTAATAAATGCTATTAAATACAAATGGAAGAAAATAAGGCATTCATAAATTGTCTTAATTGGTAGTTCAACTACCGAAGGCAAGTCTTCTAATCACTTTCAGTTAGCCACTCCAATATCTTCTTGATTTCATATGCTAATTCTATAAAGATTTTTAGGATCAAAAGTCTTTGTTTCAACTTGTACACTAGCTAGCCTTTGAAGATGTAATGTATAGGCCTCTTGACTCTCTTTAACCTTTCTTCTTGTATTCGGTCCTTCGAGTACATGCAAAGGGTCAACAGTTGAATTCATATCATGAATCCAGCGGTATATTATCTCTGAGTGTTCGGCTGCGTCGCATACATGAAGGTAGCACGTCCCCACCTCGCCAAGCTCAATCCTAGGGGGCTGAAGGTCGTTTTCATCTGCTACGAACCCGAGAACAAGGCGTACAGGCTCTATGATCCTACAGGGGGCGAGCTCACGTGTCGCGCGATGTCATCTTCGACAAGAGCACCTTCTGGCAATGGAACGATGTGACAGAGGCAGACCAAAACCTAAATCAATTCACGGTGGAGTAACTAGTCACCGAGCCGGGAGAAGGAGGAGCACAGAATCGGGAACTGTCACCGCCGCCAACAGTTGAACTCGACATGCCTACGCTAACCCCAACCACAACTCTGGCTGCACCCCTTAAACCAGTGGAGTTCACAACACCACGTATTGTGGATGTGACGTGGGATGCCGATCACGATGATGATCTGGTGGCCAGGTACCGGAGGATGGAAGACCTAGAGGGAGGAGGTGAACCACCTAGATGGCGACACGCGAGCTCGAAGAAGAGGTGGCCGAACTGCATGCCCTCAGCGCAGATGAACCGAACACCTTAGCCAAAGCAGAAAGGAACCCGTGCTAGCTGAAGGCAATGCAGGAAGAGATGACATCCATCACTGAGAACAAGACATGGAGTCATAGGGCTCAATGGGTCTTCAAACTGTAGCCTAACAAAGAGGAAGAAGTTGTGAAACACAAGGCCCGTCTGATGGCGAATGACTACATCCAGAAGCAAGGACTGGACTTCGATAAGGTATTCGCGTCAATGGCAAGGCTGGAATCTGTCCGCCTATTGCTGGCAATCACGGCACATCATTCCTTGGAGGTCAACCATAGGGACGTGAAGTCCGCTGATATGAACCAAGAGACATCAATCATACAATATACTTCAATGAAGATGCGAAGAAAATATTGTTGAAATTATCAAAAGATTCAATTCATGCAACATTGAAGAAGAATGGAGTTTCATGTTATAAATTTTGGGTGAGTTACAATTTAGAGTAATTTAGAGTTATTGTATTTCATTAATGTATTTGAAGACTTTTTATTTACTTTAGGTTACAATTACATAATGGTTACTTATGGCCATTAAGTATGAATGTTACAACTCTTAGAATGCCTTTATTAGTTTCATTTTGAGGCTATATAAAGCCATGTATGTTGTATTTGTAAGTAGACTTGAAAAATATAGTAAAAGAAGCATTTGTGCTTTTCTTTAGCCAATGGCTAAGTTTCTTTGCAATTCTATGTAGTTTAGGTTGCATGTAGAATCATTCAAGCTCGACATGATCAATCTTGCTTGTGGAGTGATTCGAATCTCAAGCAAGTGTTCTTGCCTTGAGATATTTTATCAACAAGAATCATTCAAGCTAGACGTGATTGATCTTGCTTGTGGAGTGATTCGAATCTCAAACAATGTTCTTGCCTTAAGATATTTGATCAACAAGGTAATCCGAATCTTACTCCCCTTGTAGTGATTTCCACATATCATCCGCGTTCCTCAATGGACAGCTGAAGGAGACCGTCCATGTCCAACAACCACCGGGCTTCCTGAACAATGACAATCCTGGCAAGGAATTACGCCTGCACAAGACACTCTATGGGCTTCGACAAGGACCACGATCCTGGAACGCAAAGCTCGACAGTACCCTGCTGTTGCTGAAGTTCAAGCACTATGCCTTTGAGCATGGCATCTACACGCACGGCCACGGCAAGCAATGACTGATCGTGGGAGTGTACGTCGACGACCTCATAATCACTGGAGGCGACATGGAAGTCCTTGGAAGATTCAAGAGAGAGATGTCAAAGAACTTCAAGATGAGCGATCTCTCAAAATCGAAGTGCAACAGAGTACTGCCAGCATCACCATTTCAAACCTATTGCATTAGCCAGTCAAGCATATCAACATTCGTGAGAAAAGATTGTTTTTAATTTCATAAAATATGTAAGAGTCAAATGGTCAATTTGACTTCGTCTTTTGTGGAGATTAAAGGGGATCGGGAATAAATCCTGGCCACAAACGTTTTTTGTTGGGAGACTATAAATACTAACAATGTAAAAATCAGATTCGTGGATGAATGTAATTGAGATCTCAAATTGAGACGTTTCCCTTAGAAATCCGAGCATCATATTTGCCATTTCTAAGTTTCAAGCAATTCTTATGGCAGAGTTGCACTCGAGCCATTCAATAAAGCCTTGATCAAGTTCGATTGTGGAGTGACTCAATTTAGAACAAGAGTTCTAAATCTTGCTTCTAGATCTTTGATCGTAAGAGGTAATCCAATTCTAGCCTTATCTCTTGGTTGATCCAAATTTCGTATAATCAAGTGTTAATTACTTTGATTCAAGGGTTCTTGCTTCAACAAAAGCTTGGATCGTTGGGCTGAGAATTAGGGTTGTCTTATCAATTTGGTATCAGAGCGTAGGTTGCATCTTTGTGGCCGACTCTAGAATTGATTTTATATTGAATTTCCGCTATTGTTTATCATTTCTTTAAATCTGTCCATTTATTTTCTTGCTGCCATTTCCACCGTTTTTCATTATCTTTCTACTTTGTTCTTATTGTCCTCTTAAAGATCATATTTAGATCTCGAAAGAAAAAAAACAAAAAAAAAAAAAAAAAAATCTTTATCATATTGTTCTTAATAAATCCTTACCATTAGACCATTTGCACGTTTAGACCAAATAAATTTCAATTCTCATTTTTTCCTGAAGCATATAAATCTGGAATTGTTGTGTTCGATATTTTTCTTTCATCATTCAAACTTGAAGATAACTTCTAAATTTTTCTGAATTCTGTAAAAGAAAAGTTAGATCGTTCTCAAATCTTCACGACCATTCTCTTTGGAATTCATTTTTTTTTCAGTGTGTAAAATGTGCTTATTGACTTATCCTTGGACTAGTTTCATAAATTCAGCTGAGTTCATTAAATGCAACTTAAAGTGCATTTAATTCATCTCTTTCTTGAAGCTCAACTTTGCACAACATATAAGGGAGCTCTCCAGCGTCTTATAGAATTTCCTTTGATGAGCTCACCATCGCTTGAATATAACTGTATAAGGTTTGTTGTAGCTTCTTGGCTCTCGTCCTTGTAATTGGACCTTGAGGTATGGAAATTCCTTGGTCGTGGTTCATATCATTTTATATCCAAAAATATTTTTATCCCTTATTTATTTGTTCATTTCTTGTTTTATTTTGTTGTTACTACATAATTACCTTGTCTTGATTTTCTTGAATAGCTCGTTACTATCAGAATTGCTTTATTCATATTACCTACCTTGATCATAAATTAGTCACTTTCTCAAATAGTCTACCTTTGTGTGTTAAACACGAGTGTTCCTGAGTGTAAAATCAGTGAGTTGAGTGTGTGAGGTCCTAAGCATATAAAACTACTGTTTGTACAATCATGAACCAAGACGAGAAAAATGGTTGGGGGATCAATGATCTAGTTGAAGAAGTCCAGAAGAATGAGGAGGAACTGGAAGATGGTATTCATTTGGCACTTATTACAAGAAGACTTCTTAAAACTCAAGTTACGGAGAATGATATTGATGATCAAAGAGAACCTATTTCACACGCGTTGTTTAGTCAAGGGGACTGCTTGTAGTCTTGTCATTGATAGTGGAAGTTGCACCAATGTAGTAAGTACCATATTGATTAAAAGGTTGCAAATTCAAACTCAAGATCATCCTGAACCTTACAAGCTCCAATGGCTCAATGATAGTGCAACAATGAAGGTGGTTTCCCAAGCTTTAATATCTTTTACTTTGGGAAAATATAATGATGAAGTTCTTTGTGATGTGTTACCAATGCATGTTGGAGACATATTGCTTGGCCACCATGGCAATTTGACAGGAGGATTATGTCTGATGGCTATTTGAATAGGTATTCTTTTGTAAAACATGGTAGAAAAACCACTCTTGTACCTTTGAGTTCTGCAAATGTATTTTCTGATCAATTAAAGTTGGAGGAAAAAAAGAAAGAGTTTGAGGCAAAATTGTTAAAAGAAAAACAAGAATTGAGTGAAAAAATAAAGAAAAATCAAATAGAAAGAAATAGTGAAAACAAGAATGAAAAAGAGATGAAGTTGAAGAAAGAAAGAGAGAGAGTTGTATGGCTAGAGTTGGAGAGGTCAGGAGGTTTTCACAAAAATCAATCTTTGTACTTATGTACAAGGAAGGATATTTGGTCTCTAACGGTAACAATTTGTCTTTGTCTAGTGTGTTTCAATCTCTTTTATTGGAATTTGAAGACATGTTTCAAGATAAAGAAATACCTCCTATTAAAGGTATTGAACATAAAATAGACTTCATTCCAAGGACTGTCATTCCTAATAAGCCAGCTTATCGAGTCAATCCAACTGAGACAAAAGAAATTCAAAGGCAAGTGGAGGAGCTCATGGAGAAGGGCTATATACGAGAAAGTTTGAGTCCATGTTCTATACGAGACTTATTGGTGCCAAAGAAAGATGAAACTTGGCGCATGGGCATGGATAATAGAGTCATTGATAAGCGCCTACAATGCTGGAATTTGCGAAGCTATAGGTCCTTCTAGAATCCTTGCAAAACGTTCACAGAGAAAGCTAACTTAACGGGTTGATTCCAACCAAGAGCTGGTTAGAAGATGAATGACTGTTAGATCCAACTTGGAATCTATGATGGTCACTCTTAGATACCAAGACAATTCACTCCAGAATTAGCTTGATCAAAACTAATTCAATGAATCGGTTTAAACATCAAACCTAAAGCAAGGTTTGAAAAAGAATAACACCAAAAGGTATCAAGAAAACATAAAGGTTTTGTTTGTATTCAACAATTGATCCCCAAACATGAATATTACATGCCTTTAAATAGGTCCAAAAGATAACCCTAACATAATAAAGTTCAACCACCAACTACAAATCACTAATAAATGCTATTAAATACAAATTGAAGAAAATAAGGCAATTCATAAATTGTCTTAATTGATAATTCAACTACCAATGGCAAGTCTTCTAATCACTTTCCAATGTCAGCCACTCCATTATTTTTTTGATTTGATACTTGAATCTTCTTTGTATTTCTTCTTGTAATTGCTCGTTCGGGTACATGAAAGTGATCAGTTGTTGGATTCACAACAAAATCACTGTAAAGTATCGACATCCTATTCCTAGGTTAGACAATATACTTGCTTTATTTCATGATTCATGTCTATTTATAAACATTATTTTGAAATCTGGATATCATCAAATTAGAATCCATGTAGGAGATGAATGGAAAACAACTTTCAATATTAAGTTTGGATTGTATGAATGGCTTGTTATGCCTTTTGGGTTAACTAATGCTCTTAGTACACCTATGCGCTTAATATTTAATGTTTTGAGAAAGTATCTGAGACAGTATGTTGTTGTTTATATTGATGATATTATAATTTATTTGAAGATTTTGCTTGAGCATGTGGAGCATGTTAAGTTAGTTTTGATTACACATAGAAAAGAGAAATTTAATTTTAGTAAGTGTAGTTTTTGCATGAAAAAGCTCACTCTCTTGGTTTCAAGTTGGTAAAAGTAGAGTAGCATTAGATAGAGAGAAAGTTAAAGTCATTATGGATTTGCCAATACCAAAAAGTGCACGTAAAGTTCGGAGTTTTCATGAGTTAGCTAACCTCTATAAGATATTTATAAATGAATTTAAAACCATAACTGAACTATTGAATGACTTAGTGAAAAAGAAAGTTTTTTTTAAACGGGGAGAAATGCAAGAGAATGCATTCAATTTGCTTAGGAAGAAATTAAGCAATGCATCATTATTTGTTTTGCTTAGCTTTTATAAAACTTTTGAAATTGAATGTGATATATGTAGTTTGGTCACACGTGTTGTTTTAGTTCAAAATGGAAAGCCGTTAATGTATTTTAGTGAAAAACTAAATGGGGCAACATTGAAATATCCTACCTATGATAAAAAATTGTTTGTAGTTCATATATTGCATGTGTCACAACACTACTTATGACCTAGAGAATTTGTGATCCACTTTGATCACGAAAACTTGAAG
Organism: Cucurbita pepo subsp. pepo; assembly: GCF_057944985.1. Taxonomy (NCBI): domain Eukaryota; kingdom Viridiplantae; phylum Streptophyta; class Magnoliopsida; order Cucurbitales; family Cucurbitaceae; genus Cucurbita; species Cucurbita pepo. The sequence continues at coordinate 7,623,980 of NC_141817.1, forward strand.
TATGTGAAGGGTCAAAGCAAATTGAACCGTAGACATGCAAAGTGGGTGGAATTTATTGAAACATTTTCATGTCATCAAATATAAGAACGGTAAAGATAATATGGTAGCTCATGTGTTATCTAAAAGGTACGATCTCTTTACTTCTCTTACTGCACAAATTCTTGGATTTGTGCATTATATAGAGATGATTAAGACTTCAGAACTATTTATGCATCTTGTCTTGCAAAAAAAGCGGTGGATGATTGATATGTGGAAATCATTACAAGGGGAGTAAGATTCGGATTACCTTGTTGATCGAATCTCTCAAGGCAAGAACATTGTTTGAGATTCGAATAACTCCACAAGCAAGATCGATCATGTCTAGCTTGAATGATTCTTGTTGATCAAATATCTCAAGGCAAGAACACTTGATTGAGATTCGAATCATTCTGATATGAACCAAGAGACATCAATCATACAATATGCTTCAATGAAGATGTGAAGAAAATATTGTTAAAATTATCAAAAGATATTTCAATTCATGGCACATTCAAGAAGAATAAAGTTTCATGTTATAAATTTTGGGTAGATTACAATTTTGAGTAATTTAGAATTATTGTATTTCATTAATATATTTTAAGACTATTTATTTACTTTATGTTACAATTACATAATGGTTAATTATGACCATTAAGTATGTATGTTACAACTCTTGGAATGCCTTTAATAGTTTAATTTTGAGACTATATAAAGCAATGTATGTTGTATTTGTAAGTAGACTTGGAAAATATAGTAAAAGGAGCATTAGTTCTTTCTTTAACCAATGACTAAGTTTCTTTGCAATTCTACGTAGTTTAGGTTGCATGTAGAATCATTCAAGCTTGACATGATCAATCTTGCTTGTGGAGTGATTCGAATCTCAAGCAAGTGTTCTTGCCTTGAGATATTTGATCAACAAGAATCATTCAAGCTAGACATGATCGATCTTGCTTGTGGAGTGATTCGAATCTCAAACAATGTTATTGTCTTGAGATATTTGATCAACAAGAATCATTCAAGCTAGACATGATCGATCTTGCTTGTGGAGTGATTCGAATCTCAAACAATGTTCTTGTCTTGAGATATTCGATCAACAAGGTAATCCGAATCTTACTCCCCTTGTAGTGATTTCTTATCTTATCATTTGGTATTAGAACTAGATTTCGATCCTAGGACCTGTGGGTTATGGGCCCACCACGCAATATCAAGAGACATCAATCATACAATATGCTTCAATGAAGATGTGAAGAAAATATTGTTGAAATTATCAAAAGATATTTCAATTCATGCCACATTGAAGAAAAATGAAGATTCATGTGATAAATTTTGGGTGGATTACAATTTAGAGTTATTGTATTTCATTAATGTATTTTAAGAGTTTTTATTTACTTTAGGTTACAATTACATAATGGTTAATTATGACCATTAAGTATGAATGTTACAACTTTTGGAATGCCTTTAATAGTTTCATTTTGAGGCTATATAAAGCCATGTATGTTGTATTTGTAAGGAGACTTGGAAAATATAGTAAAAGAAGCATTTGTGCTTTTCTTTAGTCAATGGCTAAGTTTATTTGCAATTTTATGTAGTTTAGGTTGCATGTAAAATCATTCAAGCTTGATATGATCAACTTCGATCTAAGAGCTGGTTAGAAGATGAATGACTCTTAGATCCAACTTGGAATCTATGATGGTCACTCTTAGATACGAATACAATTCACTCCAGAATTAGCTTGATCAAAACCAATTTAATGAATCGGTTTAAACATCAAACCTAAAGCAAGGTTTGAAAAAAGAATAACACCAAAAGGGTATCAAGAAAACACAAAGGTTTTGTCTGTATTCAACAATTCATCCCAAACATGAATATTACATACCTTTAAATAGGTCAAAAAGGTAACCCTAACATAATAAAGTTCAGCCACCGACCACAAATCACTAATAAATGCAATTAAATACAATAACTTTAAATTACTCTAAATTATAATCCACCAAAAATTTATAACATGAAACTTCATTCTTCTTCAATGTGGCATGAATTGAAATATCTTTTGATAATTTCAACAATATTTTCTTCATATCTTCATTGAAGCATATTGTATGATTGATGTCTCTTGGTTCATATCAGAGTGGCTCCAGTTCGCCGACTCAATAGGCCTCCCATTTCAGAGGCAAGACTGGGTGAATGGCTGGGGACGTAGGGTGCAAGATGGAATTCACTCCTACCCACTTTTAGGGATAGAAGAGAGGTAGTTCCCTGAAGTACTGACTCCAGGTCTTGAACAAGGGGACCCACCCTCTCATTGGCCTGAGAGGGATTCAGTTTACTGGTTAGACCACAATCCAATTATTCATTAGAGAGTCAGCGGAACATAAAGAACAAGGAGTAACTTCAGGGGTAAAACGATAAATTGACCCAGCTCTAGTTACGAACAACCTGTGAAGGATCGACTTACTAATCATTTGATAAGTGCCTACGATGCTGGAATCTGCAAAGCTAGAGGTCCTTCTAGAATCCTAGCAAAACGTTCACAGAGAAAGCTAACTTAACGAATTGATTCCAACCAAGAGCTGGTTAGAAGATGAATGACTCTTAGATCGAACTTGGAATCTATGATGGTCACTCTTAGATACCAAGACAATTTACTCTAGAATTAGCTTGATCAAAATCAATTCAATGAATCGGTTTAAACATCAAACCTAAAGCAAGGTTTGAAAAAGAATAACACCAAAAGGGTATCAAGAAAACACAAAGGTTTTGTCTGTATTCAACAATTCATCCAACCATGAATATTACATGCCTTTAAATAGGCCAAAAGATAACCCTATGATATGAACCAAGAGACATCAATCATACAATATACTTCAATGAAGATCTGAAGAAAATATTGTTGAAATTATCAAAAGATGTATTTATTGATCATTGCAAACTTGAAAAGAAAAGGCAAGAGGCTGATGCAAAAGCAGAGATCGAAAAAGAATCAAGTGAAAAAAAGAGCTTGAGTGAAAAGCAAGAGAGTAACACTCAGCCTAGAGAAAAAAAAGAGAGAAAAGCCAAATAAGTAAGTTTGTATGTTAGATCAAGTGAAGCTAGGAATGTTTTGCTCTCTAACCAGACTATTCTTGTACTTATGTGCAAGGGGTCTTGTTACTTTACTAACATGCTTAACCCTTCTTTGCCTAGTGATTTTGTTGTGCTTTTGCAAGAGTTTGAAGATTTATTTTCCGAGGAGATGCCTAGTAGTTTCCCACCATTTAGAGGGATTGAACACAAGATTGACTTCATTCCTGGCGCGCCCATTCCAAACCGACCAGCTTATAGGACTAATCCAAAGGAGGTTGAAGAGATACAAAGGCAAGTAAGTGAACTCCTTGCTAAAGGGTATGTACGTGAAAGTTTGAGTCCTTGTTCTGTTCCAGTTATTCTTGTACCTAAGAAAGATGGTTTTTGGCGTATGTGTGTTGATTGTAGGGCTATAAACAAGATCACTATAAAGTATAGGCATCCAATTCCCAGATTAGATGATATGCTTGATGAATTGCATGGATGTAGTCTTTTTACTAAGATTGATTTAAAATCGGGTTATCATCAAATTCGCATGCATATTGGGGATGAGTGGAAAACAGCTTTTAAAACCAAGTATGGTCTTTATGAATGGTTGGTTATGCCTTTTGGATTAACTAATGCACCTAGTACATTCATGAGACTAATGAACCATGTCTTACGAGAATACTTAGGTAAGTTTGTGGTTGTTTATTTTGATGACATCCTTGTTTACTCTAAATTGTAACCCACCCAAAATTTACAACAATCAAACTTTATTCTTCTTCAATGTAGCATGAATTGAAACATCTTTTGATAATTTTGACAACCTTTTCTTCACATCTTCATTGAAGTATATTGTATGATTGATATCTCTTGGTTCATATCACCCTAACATAATAAGGTTTAGCCACCCACTACAACTCACTAATAAATGCTATTAAATACAAATTGAAGAAAATAAGGCATTCATACAAACTACTAATAAATGCTATTAAATACAAATTGAAGAAAATAAGGCAATTCATAAATTGTCTTAATTGATAATTCAACTACCAATGGCAAGTCTTCTAATTACTTTCCAATGTCAGCCACTTCATTATTTTCTTGATTTGATACTTGAATCTTCTTTGTATTGCTTCTTGTAATTGCTCGTTCGGGTACATGGAAGTGATCAGTTGTTGGATTCATATCATCATGGTTATATCAAATGGACATAAATGTATCTATAGTGAGGGGATGCAACTACTAGGCTATAGTGGAGTGTCCTAGTAGTTAACGAATGTTGGTTAACAAGGTTAATGAGTTTAACCGGTTAATCTTGGATCGTTGGAGCCCATGAAATATAGGTCCATTAGGTCCCTCTACTAGCTCATATTGGACTAAACCATAGAACAGTGTGACGAGTGAGTTCGAAGTGTTCGAATTCAAATTAGGGAATATGCGCTACATATATACGATATATTTAACTGCATTTTTGTTTTCTTTACGAATTAAACAAAAAGAGAGAATCTGAGATATTTAAATAAGATTTAAATATTTTAATCAAATATGTTTACTTCATTTCAAGGAAAAATCCATATTTGAGTGAGTGGAATTTTTAGGTGTCAAAATTTGGTTTAACCAAACTTGCATGCTTGCCGAATAATTCTCACAAATTTGAGTGAAATTTTGAGTGTCAAAATTTGGTGAACTCAAACTTGCATGCTTGCCACATAATCCAAAACATTTGAGTGGAATTTTGAGTGTCAAAATTTGGTGATCTCAAATTTGCATGAATATACAAACATGACTCTATAAATAAAGTGATCAAGGTACATGGAACTTCTCCCTTAGAAAAACCTTGAGAAAAACTCTCACGAACTCTCTCTTCATATATACTAAATTCCTCCCAAGTTTAGTTACTCACCGGATTCCACAATCTCATTCTAAGGCCGGAGAATAGTGGAGAAGACACTAGTGGTGGTTCGAAATCGGTTCGTAAGGAAAAAGGAATTTGAACTACAAAAGGTTAGTAAGACCTTGAGTTTTAATACTTATGAACATGCTAGTTATTTACTATAATTGATGTTCTAAGAGTGCCTAAGATCCAAATTGCTTCCGCATGTGTTATATTAACTCCATCAATTGGTATCAGAGCAAGTTTTAGGCACTTTATTTACATTAATTTGAGCATGGTGGGTACCATTTCATGAATGAAATTTTGTGGTTGCTAAAGTGGATGTTTTTTGTTTTGGCAATTTTTTTTATGCTTCCATTTGAAACAATTATTGTAATAAGCCTAATGTGTATGGGCTTTAATGAGTGAAGAAAGGTCTGTAATTTTTATGGAGTCATTAGAGTCCATTTTAGGTTGTAATTGATCGAAAATGAAAGAGAAAGCAAGCTGAACCGAAGAAGAAGATGAAAGAGGTCGTTCGGGTGTTTTTTCTGCCGTTGGGGTACGGTTCAACATTTTTAAGGGTTGGTTCGCTCAATTCGTGATCCTCGGGAGCCGTTTAAGTACCAGGCGAACCAACCTACAATAAACTAGGGCATCACATACTCATGCCTTTTCTCCCACTTGCATCTCTTAATTAATTTACTTGAATCCTCTTAACCTTACATGAGCACCTTTAAGTATACCTAAGTTACTTTAATCTTACTTGGGATAAGTATGCTTAAGTTACTTTAGTCGTACTTGGGATATTACAAATTATTTGCTTATGATCCTACCATAAATGAAGACTTTTTCGGACAAATGAGATGGTATGACCCCATTGTTCAAGTCTTGAAAACAACACTTGAGTAACACTCATTACTTCCTCTATAATGAAAATTATGCTAGCTCTCCTACTTGGTCAAGTTCCCAAAATTTTAGGCATATTGAATTAGCTACAAAAATCATTTCCACACAAGTAGCATTAGTTAGCTGGCTAGCACATGAGGTCCTTCCCAAAATTAAGTGGAACTTTATGGTCTTGTTGAGTGGTTACTAGCTAACCTTTCATAGATGATTTTACAAGTTTGTGATACCATATTGAACAATGACGAAGATACACCTTTCACATACGTACTGATAATTCTCTTCTTAAACAATGTAAGCTGGCCAACCATGTAAGATGAACAGAAAAGCTTGTTCACACTATATCTCATATAGGCTAAAAGTGGGAATTGAACCCATGCCTTTAAGACCATAATCTTAATTTGGCACCTTAGACCAACTTGATAATCTCAACTATGATGTCCACACTTAATAACATTAGTTAGCTGGCCAGCACATGTGGTCCCTCCCAAAATTCAAAACTGGAGCAGTTGCAAATTCAAAAGAACCAAGAAGCCATAAGCGAGGAAAATATATTGAGCGCAAATATCATCTCATAAGGGAGATTGTGCAATGAGGAGATGTGATCGTCACACAGATAGCTTCAGAGCACAACATTGCTGATCCATTTACAAAGCCCCTCACGGCTAAAGTGTTTGAAGGGCACCTAGTGAGTCTAGGACTACAAGTTATGTAATCTAGGGCAAGTGGGAGAAACGGCATGAGTATGTGATGCCCTAGTTCATTGTATTTCTCTGTACTCAACGTTATAAAACCCCACTAGAGTTTTAGTCCAAGTGGGAGTTTGTTGGGTTTTATGTCCTAAAACTCATAGTTTGTAAACAAAAACATATTCTATTTTAATTAAAGTTATTATTATTGTTTATTCAGTAAAGATTGTTATTGAATAAAGTGAACTCTACGATCATTAATCTAAATCCAATAAACTAAGAACACTCTAGCTATAGTATGATCACTTGAACTATATGTAGAGACATAAGAGTGGATCAAGTTCAAGTATATATAGTCAAAATGATCTATAGCATAAGGATAAGGCTGAGTACCTTATTCTGGGGACACTATGGATGCGGCCCACTTTTGTATATGATATAAAAAATGTGATCACTAAATTGTACATGTGGAGACATGTGAGTGGGGGCGTCCTATGCAATGAGTATTGCATAAGATCGGACCATGAAGAAAATCACTCTCACTTTATAATGTCGTTTACTGTTGAGACTGATTTCTTTTCATTCGATAACCTAGGTAACTTGGTTTTAATCCTGAGCTAACCATGAACTCCTGTTTATTCGGAATTATCCTTAGATTTGCATGGGTGAGAGTGGCTCTAGTTCGCCGACTCAATAGGCCTCCCATTTCAGGGGTAAGACTGGGTGAATGGCTTGGGACGTGGGGTGCAAGATGGAATTCACTCCTACCCACTTTTAGGGATAGAAGAGAGGTAGTTCCCTTAAGCACTGACTCCAGGTCTTGAACAAGGGGCCAGGGATTCGGTTTATTGGTTGGACCACAAACCAATTGTTCATTAGAGGATCAGTGAGACATAAGGAACAAGATGTAACTTTAGGGGTAAAACGGTAAATTGACCCAACTCTAGTTACGAACAACGTGTGAAGGATCGACTTACTAATCATGGTTATATCAAATGGACAGAAATATATCTATAGTGAGGGGAGTGCAACTACTAGGCTATAGTGGAGTGTCCTAGTAGTTAACGAATGTTGGTTAACAAGGTTAATGAGTTTAACCGGTTAATCTTGAATCATTGGAGCCTATGATCTATAGGTCCATTAGGTCCCTCGGCTAGCTCATATCGGACTAAACTATAGAACATTGTGACGAGTGAGTTCGAAGTGTTCGAATTCAAATTAGGGAATATGCGCAACATATATACGATATATTTAACCGCATTTTTGTTTTATTTACGAATTAAACAAAAAGAGAGAATCTGAGATATTTAAATAAGATTTAAATATCTTAATCAATTATGTGTCGGAATTGATTGGGATTGACATTTGAATTAATATTAAATATTAATTAAATAGTTTAATTAATCATTTAATGTTACTTTAATTTGAAATTCATTATTCAAATTAATTGTTGAATTAAAATGAAGAAAGTCAAAATGTTAGACTTCATTTAATGAAAAATTCCATGTTAGTGGAATTTTGAAGTGTCAAAATTTGGTTTAACCAAACTTGCATGCTTGCCAAATAAACCCCACAAGTTTGAGTGGAATTTTGAGTGTCAAAATTTGGTTAACTCAAACATGCATGCTTGCCACATAATCCGCATGCTTGCCAAATAAACCCCAAAAGTTTGAGTGGAATTTTGAGTGTCAAAATTTGGTTAACTCAAACATGCATGCTTGCCATATAATCCCAAACATTTTAGTGGAATTTTAAGTGTCAAAATTTGGTGATCTCAAATTTGCATGAACATGCAAACATGACTCTTTAAATAGAGTGATCATGGTGCATGGAAGGTCTTCTTCTTGGTGAAAAACCTTGAGAAAAACCTCAAAAAAAAACACTCTCTTCACATATACAAAATCCCTCCCAAGTTTAGTCACTCACCGGATTTCACAATCCCGTTCTAAGGCCGGAGGATAGTGGAGAAGACACTAGTGGTGGTTCGAATCCGGTTCGTGAGGAAAAAGAAGTTTGAACTACAAAAGGTTAGTATCTAAACTCATTAAGTTTAATACTTATGAACATGCTAGTTATTTACTATAATTGATGTTCTAAAAGTGCCTAAGTTCCAAATTGCTTCCGCATGTGTTATATTAACACCATCATTATGGTCATTAAGTATGAATGTTACAACTTTTGGAATGTCTTTAATAGTTTCATTTTGAGGCTATATAAAGCCATGTATGTTGTATTTGTAAGGTAGACTTGGAAAATGTAGTAAAAGAAGCATTTGTGCTTTTCTTTAGCTAATGGCTAAGTTTCTTTGCAATTCTATGTAGTTTAGGTTGCATGTAGAATCATTCAAGCTCGACATGATCAATCTTGCTTGTGGAGGGATTCGAATCTCAAACAAGTGTTTGAGATATTTGATCAACAAGAATCATTCAAGCTAGACATGATCGATCTTGCATGTGGACTGATTCGAATCTCAGACAATATTCTTGCCTTGAGATATTCGATCAACAAAGTAATTCGAATCTTATTCCCCTTGTAGTGATTCCTTATCTTATCATTTGGTATCAGAGCTTCAGGCTCAAGATCGGATATATGTTTGCTTTGCGTTTCTTTTCAATTTGTTTAATCTTTTTTGTTTTTCATCGACCCAAAATAAAAAATCCAATCTGGGCACTACTAAAAATTTTTAGAGGTGAGAATAAGAGCTTCGTTTGTGTAAATGAGTGCAAACAGAGTGGCCTAAAATTCCTTGAGTGTATACATGTGAGAGAGTGTTGTGATGTCCTTTGTATTTCCATAACTTATTTTTTTGCAGGAAAGTTTCACAAATAGATTCGAGGACGAATCCTCTTGAAGAAGTGGAGAATGGTATGAACCAAGAGACATCAATCATACAATATACTTCAATGAAGATCCGAAGAAAATGTTGTTGAAATTATCAAAAGATGTTTCAATTCATGCCACATTGAAGAAGAATGAAGTTTGATTGTTACAAATTTTGGGTGGGTTACCATTTAGAGTAATTTAGAGTTATTGTATTTTAAGACATTTTATTTACTTTAGATAACTAGGATGTTGAGAATCCACAAATTCAGGGGGCTGCTTCATATAAACATCTACATTAAGAAGGCCATGAAGAAAAACATTTTGAATATCAATCTGCCGAATAGCCCAATCATGAGAAACAACAGAAGATAATAATAGTCGAATGGTAGTAGGTTTAACAACTAAACTAAAGATATCATCATAATCAATGTCATACTGCTGTTTAAACCCAATAGTAATCAAACGTGCTTTGTAGCGATCAATAGTGTCATTTGGCTTTTGCTTGAGTTTAAAAATCCTTTTACCGTCAATAACGTTAAGACCAGCACGAGGAGGAACTAAGCGCCATGTCTTATTTTTTAGAAGTGCCTGAAATTCATCATTCATTGCCTGACGCCAGAGGGGATGCTCCATAGCAGTAATATGTGAAGTAGGTTCAGAGGCAGAAGACCAAACTACAGAATATGTTATTGTTCCATCTGTACGCACCTTGGGTTGCTTGATATTGTGCTTCAATCCAGTACCATACGGATAAGAAGTAGGTGCAGGATCCATACCAGAGGGGACAGCCGTACCAGCCGTTGCGAGGGAAGCAGTCGGTTGACCAGTAGTCGAGGACCCGACTGGGCGTTGCACACTCCGAGGCGAGCCAAGAGACCGGTCCCTAGGATCAGAGCTTAGAGAATTTAGGTGGGGCCCAGGAAATGCGGGAATATCATTTGTTGGTGGAGGATCCAAGGCCCCAATCATTGGCGGAACAACCAATGCCGATTCATGCGGCAGCGATGCAGTGATTGCTGAGGCAATCTCGAAGCAGATGTGGGCACCGTATTTTCTGCATCCAAAGAGTTAGAACAGATATATGCATATGATCATTCTCCAAATTAGTACTGCTGTTACCTAAATGCAAGGTGCGCAAATCAGAGACATTGTGCATCAGCTGCAAGGTTGGGGAAGAACTGGGTGTGGCTCTCTTGAACGGAAAAACATTCTCATCAAATATGACGTCTCTAGAAATATAGACACGACTAGAATTGGTGTCAAGGCACTTATACCCTTTATGTAAAGAACTGTAGCGTAGAAAGACACATTCCTTGAATCAAAAAGTGAGCTTTTGTTTATTATAATGGCGAAGATGAGGCCAACAAGCACACCCAAATTTTTTTAATAAGAAGTAATTTGGTCAGTATGAAAAAAACGCTCTAAAGGACATTTCTTATTGCTGACACGAGTAGGAAGATGATAGATGAGATATGTGGCTGTAAGAAATGCGTCATTCCGAAATTTAATAAGTACATCAGCATGAGCTAGAAAGGTTAGGTGCTTGCGTACAGTAGACCCATTTTGTTGATACGTGTGAGGGCACGAAACACGATGAGCAATTCCAAGGAAATGAAAGAATATGTTATGAATTTTTTGATATTCCTCACCCTAATCAGACTGGACACACTTGATTTTAGTATCCAGGAGGCGCTCAACATGAGCTTAGAACTGTAAAAGTTTACAAGGAGTTTCTGAACGATCATATATCAAATAGATCCATAAAAATTTACTAAAATCATCAATGAATCTGATATAATACTTAAAGCCCCGAAACGATGGAGGTGCAGGACCCCAAACATTTGAAAAAATCAGTTCCAAAGGTGACGAAGAACGATGAAAAGAACTAGTGTATGGTAACTGATGACTTTTTTATAATAGACACACATTACAAACTGGCAAAGGTGACTCACTAGCACGCGAAATATTATTGAGACGCAAAATTGACTTCACTACTTGGGATGAAGAATGTCCAAGACATGCATCACATTAGGCGTGAGTACTAGATCTGCTCACTAAGGTGTGCTTGAGATCATCGACATCAGATGGCTTGATAGGATAGACAAGACTCACACCTCTTGTCTAGAAGACTTTTCCTCGACCGTTGATCCTTAATAGAAAAATGCCAAGGATGGTATTCAAAGAATACATCATATCACAAGAAAATTTATGAACGGTAAGAAGATGTTTGGAAATTTCAGGAACATGCAAAATATTACGCAATCCAAGAGGACGAGCAGCAGTATTTATTCAAGAATGACCAATATGCAAAATCCGTAAACTAGCTTCATTGCCAACTTGAACTTGTTCACCTCCATGAAGCGTTCACGTACAGCGAGACAATCTAGGTCACTAGTGATATGATCAATGACGCCTGTGACGTTGTACCAATTTAGATCAATCTTGTAGGAGGAAGTAGTCGCTAGTGTCGTAGAAGGAGGTTCATCTTGATAGGACTCATACATCTTATACCAGCAACAAATGACAGTATTCCCCACTTTGCCGCAGATTTGGCAGGAAGGACGAGCAGAAGGATCACGACGATTACCAGCAAGACGAGAGGGCGTGCAACCTCGAGAACGCCCACGACCATGATCCCTACGCCCACGGTTCTTCTGCTGACCACCACGACTAGCATAATTGGCCGAAGATCCAAGATTTAACTGAAGTTCAACCTTGTGTTGTAGTTAGCGAGCTTCAAACGGCATTAGATGTGCAAACACATCATCAAGCATGAGAGCTTCACTCGTAGTTATCGAGGTGACGAAGGGATCATAGTCAGGGCCAAGAATAGCGAGCAGATACGTGATCACATCATAATCCCGCAGGTACAGCTGACAACTGCCAGCACGGTAGTCAACCTTTTGATCTTGCAAAAATAATCTATAGCAAACAGATCGCATTTCTTGGATGTAGCGAGCTCAACACGGATCTGAATAGTGCAAGCACAAGTTGATGATAAAAACATCCGCTGTAGGGTATCCCACGTGATAAGAATCACGGTGTTCCAAATGGACCTATTGCCAATAAGATTAAAAAAATGTCATGAAGATTCAAAAAATATGCCAACAACAGAAATTGAACCTACGTGCAGAAAGCTCAATTAATTTCAAACCTGTCATATTAACCACTCAAGCACATCAACATTTATTAAAAAAAAAACTATTTTTAATTTCATAAATTATGTAAAAGTCAAATGGTCAATTTGACTTATTTTTTTGGGAAGATTAAAAGGGATCGGGAATAAATTCCGTCCACAAACGTCCTTTGTTGGGAGACTATAAATACCCACAATATGTTATGTAAAATTGAGATTCATGGATGAATGTAATTCAGATCTCAAATTGAGACGTTTTCCTTAAAAGTTCGAGCATCATATTTGTCATTTCTAAGTTTCAAGAAATTCTTGTGGTAGAATTGGTGGGCCTTGATCTATATGGTAACAAACCAGAAAATCATAGATTCTCCTTGATCCATGGTAACAAAACAAGAAAATCATAGATTCTCCTTGATCAATGGTAACAAACCACGAAATCACAGATTCTCCTTAATCTAGGATAAAAACCAGTAAATCAGTAAATTATATTTCTAATATAGAGATGGCCTATTCAACGTTTAACACCCCCTCCTCAATCTCGACGATGTATAAAGTTTAAATTGCGCCTAAAACTGCTAAAACAAGGAGCTGACAGTGGCTTTGTCATGATATCGATGAGATATGAGTCACACATCAAACTGACGAGTCAATACTCGTTCACGAACGAAGTGATAATCAACCTTAGCATGCTTCGTCTGTCGATGAAAGATTGGATTGGTGGACCTCAACATGATATCGACGAGGTGGCACCAATGTTTTAACACCACAAGCTAGGCGCTTGCGCTTGCGAGATCCCAAGCTCACGCAAGAGGACTTGGATCTAGATTAATTCGGCAGTGGCATCAGCAACCGCCTTGTATTCGGTCTCCGTATTAAAACGAGAAACTGTCGATTGTTTCCTTGAACTCCATTAGATAAGATTGTCACAAAAGAAGATCACATAGCCTCAAGTGCTGCAATGGTCATCAGGATTCCCAGCCCAATCAGCATTTGAGAAGGCACTCAGCAAATCAGTGCTGGACTTTGTAAGATACAAGACCATATCAATAGTGTCATGTAAATAACGGAGAATTCATTTGACCACCGCCCAATGTACAGAAGTCGGGGAGGATATGCACTAACACACTATGTTGACACAAAAAGAATATATCAGGACCAATGACACTCTGATAGCGAGTAGTATCCTCAGGCAAGAGCTTTTCACCACCATCCAATAACAACTTCTCACTAGGAAGCATAGGTGTGGGCACACCTTTGGAGGCAAGCATATTGGTTATAGACAATAAATCTTAAATGTATTTATGTTGTGTTAGAACAAGTGTATTGAAAGTGCGATATACTCAATCTCAAGAAAATAACTCAAAATATCAAGATCCTTGACAGCAAAATCATCCCGAAGCTGTGTAAGAAGTTTCTAAGTAGCCATAGAAGATGAGCTGATGATCATAATGTCATCAACATAGATGAGGATATACATCTGAATGCCCATCTTGTTAAAAATGAAAAAGAGAGACATCGGCCTTTGAAGGTATAAAACCAGGCACGCGGAGCTTTTTTGAGGTCATAAAACGACTTATCCAGCTTGTAGAGATAACTAGGATGTTAAGAATCCACAAATCTAGAGGCTGCTTGATATAAACATCTTCATTAAGAAAACCATGAAGAAAAGAATTTTGAATATCAATCTGCCGAATTAGCCCAACCATGAGAAATAGCAAAAGGTAATAAGAGTCGAATGGTAGTAATAAGCGCCTACAATGCTGGAATTTACAAAGTTAGAGGTTCTTCTAGAATCCTTGCATACATTCACAGAGAAAGCTAACTTAATGAATTGATTCCAACCAAGAGCTTGTTAGAAGATGAAAGACTCTTAGATCGAACTTAGAATCTATGATGGTTACTCTTAGATACCAAGACAATTCACTCCATAATTAGCTTGATCAAAACTAATTCAATGAATCGGTTTAAATATCAAACCTAAAGCAAGGTTTGAAAATGAATAACACAAAAAAGGTATCAAGAAAACACAGAGGTTTTGTTTGTATTCAACATTTCATCCCCAAATATGAATATTACATGTCTTTAAATAGGCCCAAAAGATAACCCTAACATAATAAAGTTCAACCACCAACTACAAATCACTAATAAATACAAATTGAAGAAAATAAGGCATTCATAAATTGTCTTAATTGGTAATTCAACTACCAATGGCAAGTCTTCTAATCACTTTCCAATGTCAGCCACTTCATTATTTTCTTGATTTGATACTTGAATCTTCTTTGTATTGCTTCTTGTAATTGCTCGTTCGGTTACATGGAAGTGATCAGTTGTTGGATTCATATCAGGTAGTGGGCTGAACAACTGGACTAAAGGTATCATCATAATCAATGTCATACTAGTGTTTAAACTCTTTAGCAACCAGGCCTGCTTTGTAGCGATCAATAGCCATCTGGCTTTTGGTTAAGTTTGAAAACCCATTTGCAATCAATAACATTAAGACCAGCACGATGAGGAACTAAGTGTCATGTCTTATTTTTTAGAAGTGCCTGAAATTCATCATTCATTGCCTGACGCGAGAGGGGATGCTCCATAACAGTAATATGTGAAGTAGGTTCAGAGGCAGAAGACCGAACCACAAATTATGTTATTGTTCCATCTGTAAGCACCTTAGGTTTCTTGATATTGTGCTTCAATCAAGTACCATATGGATGAGTAGTAGCTGCAGGATCCACAATAGAGGGGAAAGTCGTACCAGCCATTCCGAGGGGAGCAGCCAATGCTACAGCAGTTGGCCGATCCAAGGCCGAGGATCCGACCAAGCATTGCGTAATAAAATCTGCAGGCACAGGATCCGAGGCCCCAATCATTGGCAGAACAACCATTGCCGATTCGCGCAACAGTGATGTAGAGGATTGTGCAGCAATCCCGAAACTAAGCTTGGCACCATATTTTTTGCATTCAAAGAGTTAGTAGGCACAAATATATGCATATGATCATTCTCCAAATTAGTACTGCTGTTACCCAAATCTAAGGTGCATAAATTAAGGGCATTGGGTGGAGCTCTTTTAAATGGAAAAACATTCTCATCATATATGACGTCTCTAGAAATATAGACACGAACAAAATCCGTGTCAAGACACTTATACCCTTTATGTAAAGAACTGTAGCCTAGAAAGACACATTCCCTGGATCGAAAAGAGAGTTAGGAGCTAGAAAGGTTAGGCAAGTTTCAATAATATGATGATGCTTGCGTTCATCAGACCCATTTTATTGATGCATGTGATGGCACGAGACACGATGAGCAATTCCAAGGGAACAAAAGAATGTGTTATGGATTTTCTGATATTCCCCACCCTAATCAAACTGGATGCACTTGATTCTGTACGATCATGCATCAAATAGATCCATGAAAATTTACTGAAATCATCAATGAAGCTGATATAATCAATTCCAAAGATGAAGGAGCAGGGCCCAAAACATTCGAAAAAATCAAATCCAAAGGTGACGAAGACCTATGAAAAGTACTAGTGTATGGTAACTGATGACTTTTTGCTAACTGACACGCATTAAAAACTGGCAAAAGAGATTCACTAGCACATGAAATATTATTGAGACACAAAATTGACTTTACTAATTGAGATGAAGGATGTCCAAGACGTGCATGCCACTGGGCGTGAGTAGTAGATCTGCTCACTAAGGCATGCTTGAGATCATCACCATCCGATGGCTTAATAAGATAGATACTAGACTCACACCTCCCATCTAGAAGATTTTTCCTCGACCGTTGGTCTGCTCCATTGCCGACTTGAACTTGTTCATCTCCATGATAGTGTTAACTCACAGCGAGACAATCCAGGTCACTGATGATATGATCAGTGGTGCCTATGTCGCAATACCAATTTCGATCAATCTTGTAAGAGAAAGTAGCTGCTAGTGCCGTAGAAGGAGCAGAAGAAGGTTCATCTTAATAGAACTCATCCATCCTATGCTAGCAGTGAACGACAGTATGCCCCACAGCAAACGACAGTATGCTCCACTTTGGGGCAGATCTGGTAGGAAGGACGAGCAGAAAGGTCACGACGATCAGCAGCAGGACGAGAGGGCGCACCATCTTAAGAACGGCCACATCCACGATCCCTACGCCCACGGTTCATCTGCTGAACACCAGCTGCAGGGTATCCCACGCCTCCTTGGATGTAGTAGTGGCAACCACATCGTGAAGAATCTCCTCAGACATGGAGGAGAGAAGGTCGCGACAGCAGCAACGGTTGAGGAAGGGACCAGGTTTGCAGGTGTGGCAATGGTGCCATCGAGGTAGCCCCTAAGCTTTGTACTTTGTAGGTAGGGGATGAGCTAGACACACCATATGATGAAGTTGTTTTTGGTGAGACAGATTGTGACAGCGTGGTGGAGAGCAATTGAGCCAAAGGTCGATGCCATGGTAGATGAGATCGTGTTGGAGATGGTGGATGGGGAGGAGGAAGAAGATATGTTAGACATTGTTAATGAATAAACCTTGGCTCTAATACCATGTTAGATCAACACAACTCTCCACAATGGAGTATTGTCCACTTTAAGCATAAGCTCTCATGGCTTTGCTTAGGGCTTCCCCAAAAGGCCTCATACCAATGGAAATAGTACTTTTTGATTAACCCATAATCATTCCCTAAATTAGCCGAGGTGGGACTTTCATCCAACAATGGAGACCTATAAGTAGGTTCTAGTACCTTAATAACATAAAATAGTGGTTCACAATCTATAACCAGCATAAGAGATACTCTATGGCACATAGCGATCATCCAAAGCATAATTGTGTATAAACGAATTTCTAAACCCTCTAGCATGTATCTAAGGAAAATCATAAAAAAGATCATGTGCAACATAGTCAATACAAGGAATAAAAATCAATCCAGGTATACTGGAAATCTCATAAACAAGTTAAGATTATTAGTGTTCTTGAACATGCAAACAGAAACTATAAAGCTATAAACTTTATTAAACCGTAAACTATATACATTTCTAGGTTTAGCTATCATGATACTAGGTCAATTAGGTTCCTAACTATGATTTTTAATCATATGCTCCTCGAGTGAGTTTGAGTTTCTGATTCTCAGCCTTCGTGAAGTTTATTTCTAATCATATGCTCCTCGAGTGTGTTGGAACAAAAAAATAGTTTTATGAGAACAAATCTAAACAAGGGTAAATATGTCAAAAAAAAGATTGCAAATGTCATCAAATTTAGTGCTTTACCTCTTAACCCGTGTTGGAGATCACTTTTAATGATCTTTCTTATTTCTTTCTAAAATTTCTTCCATAGGTCCCAAATTGAGTGCAATTTCGATAAAATTTATTGGTTAGAATCGGTCTAAAAAAAAGTTGAACCAGTCAAAATAACGGCTAAAGGTTTGAAAATAAAAATTGTGTGATGTAGTAGGCTTAGAAGTTGCCACATCAACGTCTTCAACATTTTAGCTCTCAATTTTTTCATGAAACTTTTTGTCCTACGTACCATGGATCGAATGAAGAGATTTTAGCTCATTGGTTCTTACATAGTTTTAAAATCCAAACTCACTCTCAGTTTGGACAAGATAGGGTTTATCAAACCTTTAGTTGTTCAACAAAACACTCCTGGTTTACTCTAAAACTAAAGGTTTAAGATCCATAAAAAGACTCATCTTGTGTAAGCAGAATATTTTGGTCAAACTTATGAAATTTAAAACTCAAAAACTTACCGAAAGTCAACTTATGGGATCTTTACTCCTAGTGACTTTAAGCCTTCATTTCCATCACCAAAGTTGTTCTTATTCTTGTTACGAAGTTGTATAAACAAGTCTGAAAGAGAATTGCTGGTATGAACCAAGAGACATCAATCATACAATATACTTTAATGAAGATCAGAAGAAAATATTGTTGAAATTATCAAAAGATGTTTCAATTCATGCCATATTGAAGAAGAATGAAGTTTGATTGTTACAAATTTTGGGTGGGTTACAGTTTAGAGTAATTTAGAGATATTGTATTTTAAGACATTTTATTTACTTTAGGTTACATTTACATAATGGCTAATTATGGTAATTAAGTATGAATGTTACAACTTTTGGAATGTCTTTAATAGTTTCATTTTGAGGCTATATAAAGTCGTGTATGTTGTATTTGTAAGGTAGACTTGGAAAATGTAGTAAAAGAAGCATTTGTGCTTTTCTTTAGCCAATGGCTAAGTTTCTTTGCAATTCTATGTAGTTTAGGTTGCATGTAGAATCATTCAAACTCGACATGATCAATCTTGCTTGTGGAGTGATTCGAATCTTAATCAAGTGTTCTTGCGTTGAGATTTTTGATCAACAAGAATCATTCAAGCTAGACATGATCGATCTTGCTTGTGGAGTGATTCGAATCTCAAACAATGTTCTTGTCTTGAGATATTCGATAAACAAGGTAATCCGAATCATTTGGTATTAGAGTTTCAGGCTCAAGATCGGATATATGTTTCCTTTGCATTTTTTTTTTCTCAATTTGATTTTTATTTATTTTTATCTTTTTAGTTTTTAATCGACCCAGAGTTCAAGTCGAATCTTTGCTCTATTTAAAATTTTGAGAAGTGAGAATGAAAGCTTCATTTGTTTAAATGAGTGTAAAAAGAGTGGCCTAAAATTCCTTGAGTGTATACTCGTGAGAGAGTGTTGTGAGGTCCTATGTATTTCCATAACTTATTTTTTGCAGGAAAGTTTCACAAATAGATTCGAGGACGAATCCTCTTGAAGAAGTGGAGAATGGTATGAACCATGAGACATCAATCATACAATATACTTCAATGAAGATCCAAAGAAAATATTGTTGAAATTATCAAAAGATGTTTCAAGTCATGCCACATTGAAGAAGAATGAAGTTTGATTGTTACAAATTTTGGGTGGGTTACAGTTTAGAGTAATTTAGAGTTATTGTATTTTAAGACATTTTATTTACTTTAGGTTACATTTACATAATGGCTAATTATGGTCATTAAGTATGAATGTTACAACTTTTGGAATGCCTTTAATAGTTTCATTTTGAGGCTATATGTATGTTGTATTTGTGAGGTAGACTTGGAAAATATAGTAAAAGAAGCATTTGTGCTTTTCTTTAGCCAATGGCTAAGTTTCTTTGCAATTCTATGTAGTTTAGGTTGCCTGTAGAATCATTCAAGCTCGACATGATCAATCTTGCTTGTGGAGTGATTCGAATCTCAATCAAGTATTCTTGCGTTGAGATATTTGATCAACAAGAATCATTCAAGCTAGACATGATCGATCTTGCTTGTGGAGTGATTCGAATCTCAAACAATGTTCTTGCCTTGAGATATTCGATCAACAAGATAATCCGAATCTTATTTCCCTTGTAGTGATTCCTTATCTTATCAATTGCTAGTAAACTTAATAGAATAAGTTACTAACTTATCTTATTAACTTAAGGAGCAACTATAGGAGAATTGACTTGTCAAATTGTGGACCAAGTTTTATGGTTGTGGACCAAGCTTTATGCTTTAATTAGGAAGATTGTTAGTGGTTTTTAACTTGAGGAGAAAGTTTAAGAAGCAAGTTAGTACTTTCTCCACTATAAATATTCATGAGAAGTATGCTTTTTTTTACAACACAACAACAAAAAAGAATTGAAAAGCTAAGTGCTTAAGATTAATTTGTTCCAAAAGCTCTCTCCCCTCAAGTTTTTCCTTTGCCTCTTTTACTTGTTTCGACATATCTCAATCGTTGGTGAAATCCAACATTTAGTATCAGAGCTAGGATGCCCAAACAAATGTTGTCACCAAACAAAGTCACCAGAGGAGAAGTGACAATGATAAAGAGCATAAAGGAGGGGAGTGTAATGCTCCAGTACCCGTTACTCAAGAAGAGTAACTACACAACATCGATCAAGATGCGTGTCAACTTAATAGCACATAGTGTGTGGGACGCCATCGAGCATTGGTGACATTGAGTAGCGCAAGGACAAGATGGCTCTTGCCACCATCTACCAAGTAGTCTTGAAGGACGTTCTTCTCATGTTGGCAAGAAGGACTCTACAAAGGCAGCGTGGGAGATGCTGCAAACAATGCATATAGGTGTAGAACATGTCAAGGAATCAAAGGCGCAGACCTTGAAGAGTGAGTTCAAGGCTATCCTGAAGGACGGTGATGTTGTTTTGGCTGAGCAATTTTGATGAGGAAATTGTGGGAGGAAAAACAACCTATCGTTTGAAGAAGAAAAAATAGAAAAATCACTAGAGAGAGACAGACGTATTTCATATTCTGCTGAATACCGGATGATCTTTTTTTCATTCAATTGGATATTTAAATAACAATATATCCTAAAAATGGAAAGAAGTGGCGACTTAATTAAAGTCAATCCACCGGAAAGAAGTGGCGACTTAATTAAAGTCAATCCACCGGAAAGAAGTGGCGACTTAATTAAAGTCAATCCACTCGACACGGATATTCCACTAACTTCAATTGTGCGGCTTTAACTAAAAATTAGAAATGATTTTAAAATTAAAACAGGGATTTATCTAACAATCTCCTCCTAAAGCCCTTGTGGTATATATCTACCTTAATAGCATAAATAGGAGCCGGAGTTCAGGATCAGTCATCTTGAGTCTTTCCTCTTACAGTTCACAACTCTTTCACTTCCAACTCTGTCTTAGTCTTGTTTGAATTCTGATTTTAGCTCTATGGCTTAGTGTCCCGACGACATGTCCTCTAGACTCCATGCCTTGTTCTTAGTGATGGACGCCATCTCTTCTTCGAGCTCGCGCGCCGCCAGTCCAAGTGGTTCACCTCCTCCTAGTAGGTATTCCATCCTCTGGTACCTGGCCAGCAGACTATCATCGTGATCGGCATCCAGCATCGAATCTACAGTACGTGGTGTTGCGAACTCCATTGGTTCAGGGGGTGCAGTCGGAGTTGTGGTTGGGGTTGGCGACGGTGACGATTCCCGATGCAACTACTAGCGACGGTGACGAATCCGCAGGTGTGCCCAGTGCAACTACTAGCGACGGTGACGATTCTCGATGCTGTGCTCCTTCTTCTCTCGGCTCGATGACAAGGAACTCCACCGTGAATTGATTTGAGTTTTGGTCTGCCTCGGTCACATCGTTCTACTTCAAGAAGGTACTTTCATCAAAGATGACGTCGCGCGACATGTGAGCTCGCCCCTCCGCAGGATCATAGAGCCTGTACGCCTTGCTCCGGGGTTCATAGCTAATGAAAATGACCTTCAACACCCTATGATCGAGCTTGGTGAGGTGGGGACGCGCGTCCTTCATGTATGCGACGCAGCCGAACACTCAAAGATGATGTACTGCTGGCTTCTTGTTGTACCAGGCCTCGTGTGGCGTCTTCCCGTCCAGGCTTCGCATTGGCAACCAATTGAGGAAGTAGATAGTCATCATTACCGTCTCTCCCCATAACCTCTCGGGCATCCCGATCGTCATCAGCAATGACCTTGCTGTCCCGACGATGGTCTGATTTTGGGACTCCACCACCCCGTTCTGTTGGGCAGAGTAGGGCACCGTTAGGTGTTGCTGTATGTCAAGCTCGTCGCAGTACTTACCGAAGCTCGCCGAGGTGAATGTGTCATCGCAGTACATGAAGCGGCATTTGTAATCGACCAACAGGAGGAAGAGGGTCTTGCCATCAGGGTTGCCAGCTTGATGGGCCCATAGATATCACCGTGCACGAGCTCCAACGGCTCACCGACGCTGTAGGATGCCTGAGATGGAAAGGGGGTGCGCCTCTATCTTGCTGATGAGACATCCGTCGCACAGCCTGTTCATGCCTAGTCGTGCATCACCTCCTCCTTGTGTAGTTTTTGTAGGGCAGGAAAGCTCAGGTGCCCATACCTTGGGTGCCACCTCCAAGATACTTCTTTAGTCCTGGCCGAGAGACTGACCGGTTGCACTATCTCCAACTTCAGGATGTAAAAGCGGTTCGTTGTGCACCAAACTTACAAGAGCAACCGTCGTCAATCATCGCAGATCTTGAGTAGCCCGCGCTCAATGGAAATGTGGCAGCCAGCCTCATCGAGTTGACTTAGGCTCACAAGGTTAGCCTTGAGCCTCGGGATGAAGTAGACGCTAGTCAGCTTGCGGTGCTCGCCTCCCTTGCCGACGAACAGGATGGTGCCGCGCCCTTCGATCTCGACGACGGAGAACGTAGACTTGGACCCGGTCATATGGTTTGTAGCCCCTATGTCGAGGACCCATCGTCGGTGTGCTCTTGCTACTCGCCTCTTTCACTAATTTGAGCGAACACTCGCTCCTCTTTCAGCTGAATTGGCTTCCCAGCCAGTGCCTTTGTTACGCCTAATTAGAGCTCTTCCTCGGGTTCGATGCTCACCGGAGCAGTTACGCCGTCGTCAATTACCCCCGTAGATTTGGAATCGGAATTGGGGACATCGGGTAGGACTGTTGCACTCACCATGAAAAGAGTCGGCTCTTCCTCCTCGGATCGACTCCTTCTTTTAATCCTCTTCTTTTCCACGTGCGCTTGTGAGATTTCCACTACTTCTTGCCTTCTTTACTATCGGTGGACTCGTTTCTCTTGTCGGAGTTGTTAGAGCTTCAGGCGTGCAAGCCGTTCCTCCTGAGTGAGGAGAAGACGACCCTGTTTGTCGATAGTTGAAGTGACATTCTTATTCCACTGCTCGTCATTGCGCAATCTTCCGGTCACCATGATCCGCATTGAAAAATCATCGACGGATTTCCCATCCTCAAAGCGAATCTCCAAGAGCTGCTTCCGCAGCTGCCCGATGTTGGATTCCCACACTCGCTTTGTTAGGTCGACGTTCTAACCAATTGAGCTATTCAACTTGGCTTTTGATAGACTTGGCTTCTCCACAATAATATATCACCGGTAGATAAACCTTGCTCTGAAACCACTTGTTTTGACTGAGCAATTTGACGAGGAAATTTTGGGAGGAAAAACAACCTATCGTTTGAACAAGAAAAAATAGGAAAAACACAGGAGAGAGACAAACGTATTTCAGATTCTGCTGAATACATCTTATTTTTCATTCAATTGGATATTTAAATAACAATATATCCTAAAAATGGAAAGGAGTGGGACTTAATTAAATCCAATCCACTTGACGTGGATATTCCACTAACTTCAATTGTGCGGCTTTAACTAAAAAGTAGTTAACTAAAAATTAGGAATGACTTTTAACCTAAAACAAGGATTTATCTAACAGGTGAGTCAATAAATGAATTTTCCATGAAGTTAACGATGATCGTCAGCGACATACGTTCATTAGGCGACATGGTGGAGGAGATCTCCGTCGTCAAGAAGTTCCTTCGAGTTGTTCCCCCAAGATTCATGCAAATTGTTACCTCCATCGAGCAATTTGGCGACCTCAAGAACATGTCAGTTGAGGAGGTCGTTGGTTGTCTTAAGGTCCATGAGGAGAGACTTCGTGGCTATGAAGACAAAGAGAAGGAAAAAAAAAACTTCTTACTCACACATGAGGAGTGGCTCGCACGGACGAAAAAGAATGATGTAGCTGACATTTTTTTTCAAGTACAAGAGGGCGGGGTAGCCATACAAGGAAAACAAAGGTCGTGGACGTGGTCGCAGACATGGTCGCAGACATGGTCGTTACCGTGGTGGTAGAAGCGGCTGTGACAATACCTCAAAAATTCATGACATTGTCAGCCCTTGGAAGGACAAGAGAATGATCAACTGTTACTTTGTGGAAAATATGGGCACTATACGGTAGAGTGCCGCAAGAAGAATCGAGATGAGGAGACAAATCTCACACTCATGCAAGATCAAAGCCCGCACTGATGTTGGTTGAGAAGATGCCCAACTTGTTGATGCTCAATGAAGAAAAGATTATGGTGAAACTTCTCACAAAAGGAGAAGACGAGTAGAGACCACATGATCGAAGATTGAACAAAGTTCAAGGCGCTTGATGAGAAGCTCATTGGAAACGTGTTGTTTAGCGATGGATCAATTGTACCAATCCAAGGCAAAGGGTTCCATCTTGTTCCAGTGCAAAAATGGCGACAAATGTTTACTAACCAAGGTATACTGATATGAACCAAGACATCAATCATGCAATATAAATTTCAAGGAAATTGTGAAGAAAATATTGTCAAAATTATCAAAAGATGCGTCAATTCATGTCACAGTAAAGAAGATGCAAGTTTCATTGTTATAATTTGGGTGGATCATAATGGTGAGTTATGGTGTTTATTTAATGTATTTTAAGGCTTATTTACATAGTAGTTAATTATAGCCATAATGTATACATAGGGACTAATTATGATAAAAAAAATATATAGTTACAACTCTTGGAATGACTCATGGAAGATTAAGGGTTTTTATTTTGCCATGATATCTATACAGATCTTTCCCTCTGTAGCATCCGACAATGCGTTAGTACATTTAGCTCGACGAGCCAAGCCGAAGAGGTACGTATATGAGCCTACCTTATCGGTCCATGTGCGCGTTCGTGGGTCGTGTGTGGATAAGTACCACACATCCAACCCTACCTGGATTGGAAAGAGTTCAAGGTCATGCCATATTGTTTTTAAAGTATAGGCCCATCATGTATGTATGTGTTTGTTTTACCTAACCCCAACCGTGATGTTATTTACTTAGTATTTCTTAAAATACTCAAGCCACATAATACTTTTATATTTCACGTAAAGTTAAAGCGTTCCAACACGGATGACGGTGTAGTAGTATGCATTGTTTTTCTTGAGTAGTTTCATATGTTTTTCTTTAGTAGTTTCATATAAGTTTTCCCCATACGTTAATAAAGGCTTTTGCATGTAGTGAGACACTTAATGCCACTAAAAAGCTTTAAATAGTTGCTAGTTGATATTTAATTTAACTTAAACCTGCATATTTGATATCGTTGAGGAATAATTGAGGGTTCATTCAGTTTTTATTATTAATTTCCAAACGTGATAATTAGAAAATGGAAAATATGTGGGCAAATATGATGAAACAAAAATATGGTGCAACATAAACGGTCTCTATCGTTGTCTGGTTTAAACAACTTGGTCCAAACTGTTCTGTTTCCAGCAATTTATGAGCTGTCCATCTCATGTTCTTGAAACTACTATTTGTTTTTCTTTCTTATTGTACGTTCATGTAATTCAAAATACATGTTTTCATTTATATTTCTAACTTTTATCGGCTACAATGTAAACATAAACACAGCTATCATAACTTCGATTCTGTGAACTCATAGATGTCATCATCTATATACGAATGTCTTACATTTACCGGAAAGGAAATAACACATGACTTGAGTATTTAAAAATACTCAATAATTAACTCCACTATTGGGGTCGA